>NC_091173.1:15563529-15848529 GCF_040958095.1 Procambarus clarkii
ACTGGAAAAGCACACCACACACACACACACACACACACACACACACACACACACACACACACACACACCACTGCCAGGCTGCGTGCTGTGGGGGACTTAGTATCACATTGGTCAGGTTTTATAGTGCACTTGGCTCTCACTAGTTGTACCTGTTGTGACACTGGCCACACCCGTTGTGACACTGGTCACACCCGTTGTGACACTAGCCACACCTGTTGTGACACTAGCCACACCTGTTGTGACACTAGCCACACCTGTTGTGGCACTGGCCACACCTGTTGTGACACTAGCCACACCTGTTCACATGTCTACATCTGCCTTATCACCTCTGAGATGGTGATCATCATCGCAGGTGTATTTCATTGTTCTCACTGTCTCCATTTTCTAACTTTGGAATCAGTTTTATTTTATGATTGTTTTATCATCAATATTTATAATGGTCATGTACCAAGAATGTATATTATTCATGTGATATAAATATAGGGAAGGTAAATATATCAAACCTTAATTTATTACTGTATTAATAATATATACAAAAACACAAGGAATATAAGTAACGGTAATAAGAAATCGATCAGATGAATGGTATTAAAGTGAGCGAGAAGTGTCATATGGAAATGGAGAATAATGTTAACCCCCCACAATCACAGGGTTAACCCCCCACAATCACAGGGTTAACCCCCCACCCCCCCATCACGGTGTTAACTGTCACCGTGGGGGAGGGGGGAGTTAACACCGTGATGGGGGGGGGGGGGGTTGGACGGTGTAAGGGGCCTCCACCCCTAATATTAACCTATCCTCCGTCCAATTGGTTGGGCGCCATTCATCTTCCTCCGTCCCATCCCAAATCCTTATCCTGACTCCTTCCAAATACTATATAGTCGTAGTGGTTTGGCTCTTCCTCCTCATAGTTCCCTTCCCTTCACTGTACACCTAGCTGCATAAATTCAGACTCACTCACTCACCTGACTCATCCCAGTACATCCAGGACGGTGTACCGTTCACAGTACTCACTACCTCAGTACATATGGAATAATTTAAGGAACTTTATACCAATATGGTTCGCAGTAGATCAGTCACCCAAAGTTCGTACTTGTCCAAGTTATCGCAAAGTTCAGTAATTAGTAACCAAATGTGGGTAGTAATGCAGCCAGCCCTCTCCAGCTGTCACAACGTCACAACAATGATGTATTAAATTGGCCGAGCCAAGCCTAACCGAGGACTCACGGAAAAACGGGTCAGCCCGTCAGTTTTGCGAGCGACTGTGATTTATAGTACATCATTGTTACGGACCCGAGTCCAGCGTCCGAGCACGGAGCAGTGACGACAACGCCATCTGTGAGTCTGCTCCCGAAACCCCCTCCAAATGGACAGCGCCATCTAGTGAGGACGGGATATACCGGCCACAGGTGCTGGATTCCCGTCTTGATCAGCTCATAACATAGCCGCTGCTGACCTCTGGTGAGGTGGCGCTTAGACAGCAACGCCATCTATGGAGTGGATAGGTGGACGTTTGTGTCTAAGCCTGTAAGGGAGGTTCCTTAGTCCCAGTATTAATGACGTGTCTGATTACAGAGTCGACCTGGGACTGCTGTATTAGATGATGGATCAGTCTACCCGAGGCAGCCAAAGTCTCTCCACGAGTTTGCTTTGAAGAAGCTGTGAGTCACCCCCGGACGAACACTGTTGAGTGTTAGCCTGCCTGTGACGTGGCAGAGTCGAGGAATCGTCGTATCCGGGGCTGGCTGGTGGAGGAGACTAGCCACTGTGGTACTGAGAGAGGAGAGTGATCAGCGGAATCACACGAGGCTCCTGCCTAGGGTTCGCAACCCTAGTATCGGTCGTGGAGTGGCCTACACTGCGGAGCTGATCGGAACCTGCCAGCTACAGGCTGGATTGTGGTTGAAGGCCTCCACGACGGAGCACCCAGTGGGACTGTGATTTGGCTGGCCTGTGGCCAGGGTAGATTCGCCGAGAGAAGCCAAGAGGATTCATCGTGGGCCACAAAGAAGGGAACCAGGGCTACTCATCGTGAGCACCGTGGAGCATCCTGTGTCTTCAGAGGAAGACGATTCTGTACATTGTGTATTTATACCTCCCGTGTGATAGTTTATATATTTATTTATGGTGGTGGTGATTATATATATAAAGCAGTGCATTTGTATCCCTTCCCCTTTAATTTAACTTGCGTTACGGAACACACCCCTTGAAAGCCACTACTAACTTGGGGCCGGATACCCAAACTCTAATAACATCAGAGAAGAACCCGGTTACGCCCCAGCAGGGCCGTAACAATCATATTTTGACGTTGGTGATTTATACGTCAAAATGCGATGTACTATTGTAAAGGACAGGTTTTTACACACTCACATGTTCCCGGCACATATTTAACCCATCCTCCTGTTTAGATAGTACTTTATGTAGCTATGTGGACCTAGGGCCTAGGCGTACATTAGGCCTAGGGTGGTTAGGTGAGGTTTCATTGACAACATAAATAAAAAACCTTTTCCGGTTTGTCGAAATTCAGAAGTACCAAATTCTACTTTCTAATTGTCCATTACGTCAAATATATATGTACGACGGTGAACGTGGTTACAAAAAAGTAGTGTCTTAATAGGTGGATGGGCTGGTAGTTGAGCTCTTAGCAGCGTCTGAATCTATCCTCATCATTAGTATCATCTGTGCATCTAAATTATTGGCGTCTTTCATGACTGAACACTTACGGGCTATTCATGCCCGTGCCACCTCTTGGGTGGCTTAATCTTTATCAATCAATCAATCATGACTGAGCATTCCATATATGTCTTCACCTGGTGCCTCAGCTCTTGTGTTGTGTCCTCACTCACAGGAGTGAGAATCACTCACTCCTGCCTCAAGAGCAGTAACTTGTCCTCTTGACGAAGGGTCTTGGACCAGTAGCACAAGTGTGACCACTCTTTTACGGGCTATTCGTGCCCGTGCCACCTCTTGTGTGTGTGGCTTAATCTTTATCAATCATTGTGACCTCCAAAAACACTTTTCTTTCTCTTCACACCTCTTATAACCCACTGCTTCATCTTTTGTCGAAATGGTGTTGAACAAGACTCGCGGTGCACCACATAATGATTGGGCTCATGACAGCTTCCACAGATGGGCTCTTAGTTGGGGCAACAATCCTCCTTATTGTCAGATAGCATCATCAACTTCGACCGCATCCTTCTGCGTCCTCTCATCCAAGTCAGAATGGTAGGAAATATACCTGGCGCTCTCAGTCCTGTCCCTGGTGGTGTCCTGCTCCCTGGTGGTGTCCTGCCCCCCTGGTGGTGTCCTGCCCCCTGGTGGTGTCCTGCCCCCCTGGTGGTGTCCTGCCCCCTGGTGGTGTCCTGCCCCCTGGTGGTGTCCTGCCCCCCTGGTGGTGTCCTGCCCCCCTGGTGGTGTCCTGCCCCCCTGGTGGTGTCCTGCCCCCCTGGTGGTGTCCTGCCCCCCTGGTGGTGTCCTGCCCCCCTGGTGGTGTCCTGCCCCCCTGGTGGTGTCCTGCCCCCCTGGTGGTGTCCTGCCCCCCTGGTGGTGTCCTGCCCCCTGGTGGTGTCCTGCCCCCTGGTGGTGTCCTGCTCCCTGGTGGTGGTGTGGATGAAACACACGGCTCATGTTCCTTGCTTGGCCCAGATATCTGGATTCACTTTTGATCAGGATATATTTTCCAGACCATCTGGAATAGCTGCTAAATCCGTTGAATATTGTCCTCATAATATTCAATTCACATCCAATAAAAGTGATGCAAACGTTAGTTAGTATTACACCAATCAATTAACAAATATTCATTATATGCAGAACTAGCCACACAACGTGAAGACAGGCAGCCAAGTTCAAATGAAACAAAATACCGAGATTTCATGACGGTACATTTCTATACCATAATTATCACAATTACCCCAACTGAGTTTGGTGAATTTATAGTCCTGAATTCATTTTTTTGCCCTAAATATTTTTGCGAAAGACATTTTCCCTAACTATAATGAATGAAACTCCAGCCCTCACTTTAGTATAATTAGAGGTCATCACGGTAGATTTTTCTCAGATTCATTCCCTGCCTCCTTACAAATTTCTTCAAGTACGTATATCTCTCTTATTGTGGCAATATGTGTGGATTTTTTTTGGTTTTAGTTTTAATCTTGCCAAGGAGGTGAGGACCCTACAGCAGTGGACTAGCAGGCTTGCTCTGGCAGGTGGACTTCTTCAAGGTCACATGAAGACTCATGTGGTCCCACACGTTTCTTCAATCATGGGAGCCGGTCGGCCGAGCGGACAGCACGCTAGTCTTGTGATCCTGTGGTCCTGGGTTCGATCCCAGGCGCCGGCGAAAAACAATGGGCAGAGTTTCTTTCACCCTATGCCCCTGTTACCTAGCAGTAAATAGGTACCTGGGTGTTAGCCAGCTGTCACGGGCTGCTTCCTGGAGGCCTGGTCGAGGACCGGGCCACGGGGACACTAAAATGCCCCGAAAACATCTCAAGATAACCACATACGACGCCATCAACAAGGTCACTTTGGACTGTTTCTGTTTAATATTGTGATTAATATGGAGTTCAATTTTGCGTTAGCAGTGCCGTTATAATTAGAGTTTCTGCCAATTATAATATGTACTCTGTTCCTTGGTGCTGATTTTAACATTTGGCCAACTAAGCTCTTATTGTAGATTAGATGCTTTGTTAAACTTTGGAATACAAGGATAATTATATCTTCGAGCTTCTGCATGTCACTAAAGTATGCGCATACGGTAGAAATTGAGCAGCATAACGTGTTGCTTATAAACGCCGTGTACATCATTATAAACGCCGTGTACATCATTATAAAAGCCGTGTACATCATTATAAAAGCCGTTTACATCATTATAAAAGCCGTTTACATCATTATAAAAGCCGTGTACATCATTATATACGCCGTGTACATCATTATAAAAGCCGTGTACATCATTATAAACACCGTGTACATCATTATATACGCCGTGTACATCATTATATACGCCGTGTACATCATTATAAACGCCGTGTACATCATTATAAACGCCGTGTACATCATTATATACGCCGTGTACATCATTATAAACGCCGTGTACATCATTATAAACGCCGTGTACATCATTATAAACGCCGTGTACATCATTATAAACGCCGTGTACATCATTATAAAAGCCGTGTACATCATTATAAACGCCGTGTACATCATTATAAACGCCGTGTACATCATTATAAACGCCGTGTACATCATTATAAACGCCGTGCACATCATTATAAACGCCGTGCACGTCATTATAAACACCGTGTACATCATTATAAACGCCGTGTACATCATTATAAACCGTGCGATGGCTGCCCCCATTTTCATTCCAGTACAGCTTTAAGAGGTTTGAGGCTACTACCGCTCGTGTCAGTTGATACAAGTTCTTACCCTGGCGAGAGCCCGTAATAACAACAAGGTTAACAGTAATGGTCAACCCATTCGAAGACTTCACCGGGAATTGGCGGCCCGTCGTGTTCGCTCTGGCGATGGTTGTGACAGGAGAGCAAGGACTGGAAGGGGTCCAGTCGGCGCTCCTCTCGTGGCGGGAATATTTTTTTGTCTTACATGTGGAAAGAGTGAAGGAAGGTAAGTTCAGTACACTCTAATTGTTGACCTTATGGGGGAGTTCTGAGCCCCGTGACGGTCACTTGCTGGACCTTCACTCTTATATAAAGTATTTTAAAGACATCAAGCTTCATATGGCAAGTCAATACCGACTGAAAAAATGTAATCGTTCTGCTGCTTACAAACTAAAAATACTTTTGTAACAAATATTTAAAAGTTCCTAGATTATAGAGACAATCGTTCTTGTAATTATATACAAAAAATGTCTTAAATGTCAGTGAGCTGTTGGAGTAACTTGACGTGGCTGGTGTGGGAGTGGGGGAGGCTGGCCTGGTCAACACGTGGGCTGCACGCAATAAAAGAGGAGGCCCCCATAAGTGGCCAATACATTCCACACCACTTTGAGTGTGGCGTCAACAGGGGACCAAGAGCAAGGGGTAGGGAGGTCGTGGAGTCGGGTTTTAGAGTTGCCCCTCGTGTCGATCAGAGGGAGGGAAGCCCCGTCGACGCACCTGCTCATCTTCTGTCTCTCTGTCCCTGCCCTTAACTCCCTCCCCGTCTCACACCGTCAAAGCCACCCCGCCCACAAACCTACCTCTTCATCAGCTTTCTAAGTAGCTTGTTCTAGTGTCTGAGCTGGCTCCAGCGGTCTACTCTGGAGGAAGGAGAAAACGTGCTCAAGATTAAAAGTGTCCCACCCCATGTCCCCGAGACTTAAGATGGATCACAACGGGACAAAGTTAATAACAGGGGGCGAGCGTCCAATCGTGAAATTAATGACCCAGAGTGTGAGTCACAATCATAATGGGCGAAGTGAGAGGATGGGTGGCGGTGGAGAGGCGCAGAGGGGGAGAAAGAGAAGCGTGGTTATAGAGAGGGGAAGCAGAGAGAGGGGGGAAAGGAGGAACAACTTGTAAGCAAGCGGAGATGTGGACTAAGGGGAAAATATATTTTGTATGGATATCCTGTTCTTCGTTTCGTTGGGTTCTCAAGGCAGGGAATGTTTTTGAAGGTGAAAAAACTATAAGATACTTGCTGAACTTGCCAAGACAAAATCCTAGTACCTAACAAATTAATTACTAAAGTCTTAAACCTGATGATTCAGCCTAAATTAAACATGTTTTATGATGAACAAATCCACAAGGGCCGTGATGAGAGTTCGAACTTACATCCAGGATGATCCCAGACGCGCCTTAGTAGATTGCGCCACGACATGGTTTGCCAAGACAAAGTGAAAAGGCTTCAATAACCCGGTACACTTTGTCATCGAGGCTCAGAAACAGCGTCTGTGGCCACTCCAGAGTTGAACGATCTGGGCCACAAGAGTGATGGAAGAGTGGCCCGAGTGGCCTCACCGCGGCAGTAAAAAAAAAAAAAAGCTGCAGAGGGGGAGGGGAGGCAGTGGCCCAACACTCAAGCCTATACGAGGACGAGGAAATTGCAATCGATCTTCATAACGGTGGCTGATCTGTGGCCTGGTAGGCCTATCGACCATTTTACATCTACTTGGAGCATCTGGGGATGTTGGGCGCGTAATGGATATGGTTTTGCAGTAGTTGTGAACTTGTGGTGCATTATGTGGTTGGGGTGCTTTTGTTGTAGTGATGGTTGTTCTATGATGGCAGTAGCTTTGTCGTGGTATTTGTTGGTGGTAGGTGGTGGTGGTGGTGATTCTCAGATGGTGGCGAGACTGGTTCTGTGGTGGTGTGAGTGTTATGGTGTTGGTTCTCTGATTGTGGTGGTTCGGTGGTAGTGGTGGTTCTGTGGTGGTGTTGTGGTTCTCTGGTGGAGGGTGGATGTTCCGGAGTGGCTGTGTGGTACTTGCCTAACAGTTCTTACCTAACAGTGACTACGGGGAAGTGAGGTCTACCTCGTTATGCCCCGCTTGCTACCCATGTTGTACCCGTTGCATTTTAATTTATTTTCTGTCTTTCTGACCTTAGTCATGGATAGAAGTGGCTTCTATAACTACTTTCAGGTCATTTCACTTGTTGACCCCCCGTACAGGGTACGAGTATTTCCTTACATTTCTTAAGATTCATTTCCGTTTCTAGCTTTCATCTATGTCTTCTTATCCTATTAATTCTTAATTTAAAGAGGCTGTCCTTGTTTACCCTGTCTTATGTACCCCAATATTGTGTATATAGTGATCATGTCCCCTCTGTTTCTTCTATCGTTTAAAGTTGGGAGATTGAGTTTCCTTAATATGTCCTTGTAGCTTAGTCATCTTAATTCAGGCACTAGCCTTATTGCGAACCTCTGCCGTTAAGATACTCAACAGATTAGAAGACGTTAGTGTGTACCGCATATATAAATGATAAGTGGTTATTCATACAAGGGATCCAACTCCCTCCTGGTGCCTGGGGCCAGATTCACGAAAGCACTTACGAACGTGTACATCTTTCCTCAATCGTTGACGGCTTTGGTTACATTTATTAAACAGTTTACAAGCATGAAAACTTCCCAATCAACTGTTGTTATTGTTATAAACAGCCTCCTGGTACTTCCGAGCTCATTAACTATTTAATAATTGGAAACAAAGCCGCAAAAGATTGAGAAAAGATGTACAGGTTCGTAAGTGTTTGCGTAAGTGCTTTCGTGAATCTGGCTCCTGGTTCCCTCCCAGGCGTGTGGAAACGAGGCACGAAGACGCTCCACCCTCCAGGGAGCCGGTCGGCCGAGCGGACAGCACGCTGGACTTGTGATCCTGTGGTCCTGGGTTCGATCCGAGGCGCCGGCGAGAAACAATGGGCAGAGTTTCTTTCACCCTATGCCCCTGTTACCTAGCAGTAAAATAGGTACCTGGGTGTTAGTCAGCTGTCACGGGCTGCTTCCTGGGGCTTAAAGCCCCGAAATCATCTCAAAATAACCTCAAGATAACCCTGCCCGAGAATAGAACCTGGAACCATTCGGTTGCAAGACGCCTGCGCCCTACGTTGACTTGAAGTTATCTTAAGAAGAATCTTGAGAAGATTTCGGGGCTTAGCGTCCCCGCGGCCTCGACCAAGCCTGCTTTTTGTTACACTCCCAGGAAGGAGCCCGTAGCAGCTGTCTAACTCCCAGGTACCTATTTAATACTACGTGAGCAAGGTGAAAAACTCTGCCCATTTGTTTCCGCCTCCGCGGGGGATCGAACCCGGATCCTTAGGACTACGAATCCCAAGTGTTTAACCCAGTATGTTTAACCCAGTACGTTTAGCTAACCCAGTACCCAGGTAACCCAGTACCTGGTTCCTAAATAAAATATTATTATTACTTAACAGTAGGCCTATACTTAGACCTATATATATCGTGGTATCTGCAGGGGTGACTGCGCAGTTTGCAATAAAACAACGAATTACATAAAGCACTCAGAGCAGTCTATATTACCTGAGAGCCACTAACACCAGTGGCCTCGACGAGGACAGGAAGCCGGCGGTTTGTCAAAGGTCCCCCCCTATTTGCCTTGATGAACTTTTCCAGCAGTACTTTAAAGTCAAAGGTATGTCTAATTATTCGAGTGTTTGGTTAGCTATTTTTAACTGTTGTTCCTACCTGCTGTGCAACTTTCATTTAGTGGTGGATTTTGACTCCAAGGTCCTTTTCCTCATTAATCTGATGTAATGTTATTAAAATGTTATTAATTTGGTAGTTGTGACGCGGGTTGTTATGCCCCACATGGAGGGTCTTGCATTTGTGAATATTAAAAAGCAGTTGCCAGTCATCTGACCATTTGTGGAGTTTCTGCAAATCTCTTTGCGACATCATTATAATTTCCCAATTTGCCATAAATCTTTGTGTTATCTGCAAATTTGACGATGGTGGTTTGTAATACTCTCATCTATGTCAATATGACAAAAAGGGTTGGCCCCAAAATGGACCCTTGTGGTACCCGACTGACCACATTTCTCCAGTCAGATTCATTCCCATTTAGCACCACTGTATTCTTTGTGAACATGAAACACAATTTCGATAAGCGGAACATACAAAAAATAAGCTCGTTTTTGAGAGTAAAAGTGCACAGATCGTCGACCTCCGTGACGACTTGTATTGAATTTTGTAACTAGCTCATCAAGATTGTAACTTGCTTAGCTAAATGAATTGTGGGGTTCAGTCCCTGAGCCCATTATGTGCCTCTGTAACCCTTTCCATTACCGCCCACAACATGGGTATGGGGTGCATAATAAATGAACTAAACTAACTAACGGCGTGCACGCCGGAGGTCGACGATCTGTGTCGACCCGACGATCTGGGTCGACACACGCTCACCCACAGCATATGCCACATTAAGCCCAGCGGAGCTTTAGCCTTTTTTTAAGTCATTAAGCTTATGTAATTTTTTATTTATGTAATGCGGCTGTCTTAGATAATTTGGGGTAATTTGCCAAACTAGTTTGCAACAACCGATGATACTATTAATGCTGGGCCTTAATTTACCGTGTCTTATTCCTGTTGCAGGGGGTCAAGAAACTCTTTTTAGACTTATAAGGTCCCCGTGAACTGCACTTACGTCGAAGTGACTTCTCCTAGGATGCAACCCACGACGCTCACATAACCCCCTAATTTACTGCTAAGTGGATAGAGGCATTAGATGAATGGAAACGGTCCCAACCATTTCTCTGCTGCATCTTCGTAAAGACAGCTTGGGACAAGAGCCATAATCACCGGCTAGTTAAGAAGATGCAGTAATAATAAAATTATGAGCAAGACTACCACAGAAATTGTATATATTTTCTATGACAGAGTCTCTTAAAATTCTTGGAGTAACTATTATAAATCTGCTCAATACTCGCCTCGTTGTCCTTGCAGGGGGTTAAGCTTCGGCTCTTTGGTCCTGCCTCTCAATTGTCAATAGAAGAGTGAATACTAACCTGACTTCCGACCGTCGGAGGATTATGTTGCAGATCCGACCGTCGGCGGCCCCCGGGGCGGTCGTTGCCGCTGTCCAGTATTCGATGGTGCTGCCATTACCCCCTGTCACGCGGGAATTGACGACTGGTTTGGAGTTCTCTGGAATGGCGGATTACCCGGTGGTGGACATCTTGTTATCTGATGTCGTGCGTGTGGCTGTGGCCGCCGTCAGTGGAGTTCAGCTCATCTTCGCCCACCGAGCTGTGGTCAAGTTCAGGTCCAAGAATGGGGTAAGTCCACCACAGGGTAATCCGCCTTTCCAGAGAACTTCAGCAGTTCCCGTGGCGCAGTGGTAAGACATTAGCCTGGCATTTCGCGAGTACTTTGGCTTGGGTTCGAATCCTGACCGGGGAGGATTGACCGGGTGTCAATCCTTAAATGTAGCCTCTGTTCATTCAGCAGTGAATGGGCACCTGGTTGTTAAACGATTCGGCAGGGTCGTATTTGAGTCACAGCCTGGTTGATCAGGTATCCTTTGGAGGTGTTTGTCAAGTTCTCTCTTGAACGCTGTGAGGGGTCGGCCAGTTATGCCCCTTATGTGTAGTGGAAGCGTGTTGAACAGTCTCGGGCCTCTGATGTTGATAGAGTTCTATCTGAGTACCTGTTGCACCTCTGCTTTTCAACGGGGATATTCTGCACATCCTGCCATGCCTTCTGGTCTCATGTGATGTTATTACTGTGTGCAGGTTTGGGACCAGCCCCTCTACTATTTTCCACGTATAAATTATTATGTATCTCTCCCGCCTGCGCTCAAGAGAATACAGATTTAGGCTCTTTAGTCGGTCCCAATAGTTTAGATGTTTTTCTGAGTGGATTCTAGCAGTAAAGGATCTCTGCACGCTCTCCAGGTCAGCAATTTCTCCAGCTTTGAAAGGGGCTGTCATTGTGCAGTAGTACTCTACTCTAGAGAACACTAGCGTCTTGAAAAGTATCATCATAGACTATATAGCATCTCTAGTGTGAAAGGTTCTTGTTATATAACCTGTCATTTTTCTTGCAGTTGTGACGGCTACTTTATTGTGTTCTTTAAAGGTAAGATCTTCCGACATGAGTACAGCCAAATCCTTTACATTGCCTTTTCGTTCTATGTTATGATTTGACTGAGTTCTGAACATGGTTTCTGTTTTTATATTTTCATTTTTTTCCGTAGCGCATGAGCTGGAACTTATCTTCGTTAAATACCATATTATTTTCTGTAGACCATAGAAAGATCTGATCTACATCTGATTTGAGGTTTGCCGTATCCTCTAAGTTGTCTACTCTCATGAAAATCCTAGTTTCATCTGCAAAGGATGATACAGTACTATAGATTGTGTCCTTGTCTATGTTCGATTTGAGGATGAGAAAAAGTACTGGAGCAACACAGTACCCTGGGGGACTGAGTTCTTCACGGTTGATGGATGAAATTTTATTTTGTTGACTATTACACATTGAGTTCTGTTAGTCAGGAAATTGTAGATCCATCTGCCTATTTTTCCGGTAATTCCTTTTGAACGCATTTTATGTGCAATAACACCATGGTCACATTTGTCGAAGGCTTTTGTGAAATCTGTGTAAATTACATCAGCGTTTTGTTTGTCTTCCATGATATCTAATGCCATATCATTAGATGCCAGAAGGGTGAATAGAAGAAGGGTCAGTAGAAGGGTGAATAAAATCCATGTAGTATAAAATATTATAACATTATCAGAAGTACTCTATACCGGTATCTATATATAGTCGTCTTCGTTATCAACAGGCAAAGAACTTTTTGGCTGTCTTATCTGCACGCTGTGACTGTGTTTATCTGTGACAGATAAACTGATTGTGCTGCTATGTGTGGCGATGACAGCGGCCGGCGAGCCTGATATAAAGCTGAAAACAAATTAATTTTCTTTATTATGCACCCCATACCCATCCCGTGGGCGGTGGTGGAAAGGATTACAGAGGCACATAATCGGTACAGGAGTTGAACCCCATAGTTCGTTTAGATGATGATGATAATAATAATAATTTGTATTTGCAAGAAGGTACAATGGGTTGGTGAGATTACATAAGACGTATTTTAACATGCAAAGCCATTAAAACGCATAGCGTTTCGGGCAGGTCCTTAATCGAACATATCTAAGGTAAGATGAAAAGGTACATTGTAGCAAGTTTTTACATCAACAAATAACTACAATGTAAGTTGACAGAGGTAGTTACACTGGTAAGGCTATGTCATAAGTACTAAATTGGGGAAGTGGGTAGTACAAGATACAGTGTGAGTTTGAAGCACAAGGTAGGAAACTGAGGATGAAATTAGGTACTTTTTGGTTTTACCTTTGAACGGGATGAGTTGGACAATTTTTTAATTTATCAGGGAGAGAGTTCCAAAGACTGGGTCCTTTTATTTGCATGGAGTGTTTACACAGATTTAGTCTGACTCTGGGGATATCAAAGAGATATTTATTTCTGGTGTGGTGCTCATGGGTTCTATTACATCGATCAAGGAAAAGTTTCAGTTCAAGATTAGCATTTAGGAACATGGTTTTGTACATGTAGATAGTACGTGAGAATGTGTGGAGTGTATGTCTAGCATGTTAAGTGACTTAAACAAAGGGGCTGTGTGTTGTCTGAAGACAGAGTTTGTTATAGTACTGATAGCAGAGTTTTGCTGAGGGATGATAGGCTTGAGGTAATCTGCAGTGCTTGAACCCCATGACAGATACCGTATATAAGATATGGATAGACTGCCACAAAGCAAGTGACAATCTTTTGAAGCTAGTTACACAATTGTTAATGTTACATACACATGTACATATATATACATCTATGTACACATATACATAATCTTTTTATATCACAAGTGATTCAACAAGACTCTAACAATATCCGTGTTTCTCCGTCTGGAAGCTCTGGGGTCCGGGGTGGCGGGGCTGCCCTCCCCTCCACCCCATTGAGCAAGGGAGCAGAGTCCTCTCAACCCTCTCCTATGACCATGCTAGCATCCCAGTATAATCAACTCAAGCGAGCTTCCGGTCCCTCACCGGAATTCACTAACTGGACCGAGAATCAGTGGTTCAAAAAGTTGTGCCTAGTCCTCGAGTCACAAAATACTATCATCTTGAGTCTTCTCAACGAGAATCTAGCGAACCGCGCTAATCTCCCACAACAACAACAAGAAATAACCCTCCTCCGCGAGGATATTAGAAACTATAAGGCTAGCCAAGACCAACTACAGCATGATTTGAATGATCTCCATGAGGAAAACAACCTTCGGAAAACTGATGAAGCCTTAAAAAAACAGGAGGAAGCTCTCAGCAAAATGACTGCATGTATCAGTACATTTTCAGCCCAACGTTCCGTCTCCCAGGAGGAACAAGACCAGCAAAAGCTGCTAGACTCTGTTATCGTGTCGTCCCAAGATATACCTGTGGAACATGAAGGTGAAAATTGTGTCGAAATAGCTCAGGATCTCTTAAAAAACAAATTGCAGCTCAGTCTAAACAAAACTGACGTTATTGCTGCCTACAGAGTAGGCAAAAAGAATCCATCAGGTCTAAATCAACGGAAAATTCGCCTGAAGCTGTCTTCCCAGTTCACGAAATCCCATCTAGTCCGGACAGCTGCATCCCAACGGAAGGGATTATACATCAACGAGTGCTTGACCAGGAACAGACAACAAATCCTCTACCGCCTGCGTCAAATCCGTCAACAAAACCCAGATGCGATTCATCAGTGCTTCGTTAGAGATGGTCTGATAAAGGTGAGAAAAACCGCAGCGGGCAAAATGTTTACAATTACTAGAGAAGAAAACCTCAACACTTTCCTCTCCCAATGTGGTTTGTCTCACCTTATCACTCCCAATGAATTAACTTAATTAACCCCCTGTCAACTAGTGGGGCTAGGTATCCTAAGTCTCCTTGGTTCATTTTCTGACTTAATTTTTAACTTACTCTTACCTAGTCATTTACCGAAATTATTTAATTGAGTGTATTAAGTAGTTCTTCAGGTCTTTTTAATTATACAGTCATTACTGAACTATCTATAGTTATTAATCATTAGCTTAAATTTGCCTATGTTTATTATTCAACTTTTCTTTGATTTCATTTATTACCTAGGTTGCCTAGCCTCGCCATGCTCCCTTACTCCATTGTACCCCTGGCTTTGCCTGCATCTCAAATTGCAAATTGTTACTTACAGTGTACCTGAGAGTACTCGTAAGCAATCTACCTCATTTTTTCTTTTTTTCATTTTTGCTCAATTTGTGTTTTTTTTTTTAGTCTTGCTTATATTTTTTGTTTTGTATTTCTATATCTTGTGTTTTGTATAGTCCATGTTTACATGTTTTTTCTTTAATCTCATTAATTGCCTAGGTTGCCTAGCCTAGCCATACTCCCTTACTCCATTGTACCCCTGTAAGCCCCTTTTGTGTTTGTTTTGTACAGTATTGTGTATATATTTTTCCCTTTTTTTTAGCTTATTTTTGCTTATTTCTGATTCTACAATCAGCTTTTTTTATGCAGACAAGTATAGACCCAGAACTTAACCTCTTATCCACTATCTATGACAATAATCACTTTAATGATCTAAATTGCAGATATTTTGCAGCACATGATGTAAACAATGTATTAACTCATAATCACAATATCTCTGTAATCAATTTGAACGTTAGATCCCTAGGTAAACACTTCGATGATGTTAGTGCCTTGATTGAAACTATTGGCAACAAATTCTCTTTTATTATACTTACTGAAACATGGTTGAAAGAGGATACTACTCATCTCTTTAACATGCCTAACTACTCAGCAATTCACAACTGTCGCCAACTTCAGAGAGGTGGTGGCACTGCTCTTTACTACCACCAAGAACTAACATGCTTAAAAGTAATTAGAACTAGAGACTGCTATGGGGAGTATATCTTCGCCAGCTTCAGAGTCAAGGGTGCCGAGTCTGTCCTGTCTGTGGGTGCAGTCTATAGAATTCCCAACACTGATGTGTCTGAATTCAACTCAAACCTTAGAAATCTAATACTTGATAACAGACTGAACAAAAACCACCTAATTATCGCAGGGGACTTTAATATTGACCTCTGCGAGCCAGAACACCCTACTGCTGTTAGCTTCCTCAACTGTATGAATTCCTGCTTCCTCATACCCTTAATCACTAGACCTACTAGAATCACTGATAGCACTGCCACGACTCTAGATCACATCTGGACCAACATAACCTCTCCGCTTACTTCAGGTATAATCACCGATAGCACTACAGACCACTACCCCACATTTCTCTTAACTAACATTAGCACACCACCTCTAGAAACAAGGGAGTTAAGCTTTAGGCTGCACAATGAAACTGCTATAAACAATTTTATAACTGCTGCTGATAATGTCAACTGGGAGTCCGAGTTAGGTAACATAGGGGACATCAACCTAGCAGTGCAATCTTTTCTACAAACAACTCTTAGCCTTTATAACACCCACTGTCCTAGGCTTACAAAACAAGTCACAAGCAAAAGGCTTAACAATCCTTGGCTTACAAAGGGAATACTGAAATCCATTAACAAAAAACACGACCTTGAGAAGAAGTATAGGTTAGGAATTGTCTCCAAAGAATTCTCAAAGAATTACTCATTATTGCTATCTAAGATAATTAGACGAGCCAAAACTAAATACTACGAAGATAAATTTACTCAAATAAAGAGCAACATTAAACAAACTTGGAGCACAATTTCACAAATATTGGGATCAAAGAAATCTTTAAATAACAAACCGACTCTCCTGTCTAATAACGATGGTCAGCTTTCAGCCTCTGATTCTGCTATTGAGTTCAATAGGTTCTTCTCTTCCATTGGTTCATCCCTTGCAAATGATATTCCATCTTCCAGTACTGACATTAAGGACTATCTTACAGGTAACTATCCACAGTCTCTGTACCTAAAGCCTATTAACTCCACTGACGTCAATGAGATAATCCTTTCCCTTAAAACCAAGTCTGGTGCCCTTGAGGAGATACCAACTTTAATTTACAAAAAAGCCTCCAGATCTTTAGCCCCTGCTATTGCTTTGCTCTTCAACAAGTCACTTGAACTCCAAACCTTTCCAGATATTCTAAAAAAAGCGAGAGTAACGCCTGTCCACAAATGTGGTGACCCCACAGATGTTAACAACTACAGACCTATATCAATCCTGCCAAACTTGTCAAAAAATTTTGAAAAACTTATATATAAGCAGCTTTACTCATATCTAGCCAAACTCAATATACTTAGCCCTTGCCAATATGGCTTCAGACCCAAAAAAAGCACTAACGATGCACTTATTAGTATGCTTAACTCGATTCATACAGCTCTTGATAAAAAGGAGTTCCCTGTTGGGTTATTTGTGGACCTGCGTAAAGCTTTTGATACTGTCAACCACCATAACCTTCTTCTTAAATTACATCATTATGGAGTCAGAGGACACTCCCTACAATACCTCGAGTCCTACCTTACTGACAGGCTCCAATATGTTTCTGTGAATAATACAATTTCTCCCACCCTACCCATCAACATTGGTGTTCCTCAGGGCAGCATACTTGGCCCTCTCCTCTTTCTCATCTACATTAATGACCTTCCAAATGCCTCCCAACACCTCAAACCAATTCTATTTGCTGACGACACAACCTTCATTTACTCCAGTCCTGACCCTCTTGCTCTAAATGCCACAGTAAATACTGAGCTAAATAAAGTCCATCTTTGGCTAACTGCCAACAAACTCACCCTTAACATTGACAAAACTTTCTATATTCTGTTTGGCAATAAATCCTCTAGTCATATAAATCTCAAAATAAACAATACCCAAATTTGTAACAAATTAGATGGCAAATTCCTTGGCATTCTCATTGACCACAAGCTGAATTTCCAGGGACACATTCTAAATATATCAAAAAAAGTTTCAAAAACTGTGGGCATTCTTTCTAAGATCAGATATTATGTTCCACGCCCTGCCCTGGTGACTCTCTATTACTCCCTTATCTATCCTTATCTCAACTATGGTATTTGTGCTTGGGGTTCTACTACCCAAAATCACTTACGTCCTCTAATTACCCAACACAAAGCTGCTATTAGAACAATATCCAACTCTGGCCCCAGACATCACTCGGTACCCCTACTCAAATCTCTGAATATGTTAGATATTAAGTCACTGCACATTCTCTCATGTGTATTATACATATATAAAACGCTAAACTATATTGCCAATCCTGATCTTAAAAGCTTCATAGAAGGTTGTAACAGAACCCATGAGCACCACACCAGAAATAAATACAGTTTTGATATTCCTAGAGTACGTCTTAATCAAACTAGAAATGCTCTGCAAATCAAGGGGCCCAGAATGTGGAATGACCTTCCCAACCATGTTAAAGACTGTACCTCTCTCAACCAGTTTAAGATAAAAACTAAACACTACCTAATAAATTCCCTGTAATCTACCTCACTCCTCTATTGTCAACCCATGTCTGTTATTTTTTTTTTTTTTTTTTTTTTTTTTTTTAATCAACACTGTCAACCTGTTGTATTTGTGCTGCTTTTTCAGTCATGTTCCCCCTTTTTTTATCTTTATTTGTATTTGTTCTCAACACTTTTTATTCTTTATGCTCAATTAGTATTAAGTTCTAGATATTTATGTTTTTCTTGCCCGAAACGCATTGCGTAATAGTGGCTTTAGGCATTGTATGTACTAGCTCTATCTATATATCAATCCATTAATGTAACATCACTTGTATGTATATACCTTACCTGAATAAACATCTGAATCTGAAAACAAGAGACTCACGACAGTCACTATACAAGGCACTTTACATCTATGGTGAGTCACACAGTTACTAGTCTTGCTCCACACCCACCCAACTGGGCGGCAGCTTTACAGTCATGTGCAGGCTGCACCAGTCAGCAAATTTTGGATACCTCGCTAAGATTCCTGGCAGTACATCATTATGAATGAAATACTTACACATTTATTGGACACCATGAGGGTGTTCTCTGAATTCCGCGATTTTTTCACATTTCATTATATAATGACGCAAAGTATGCGAATAATTCTGCTGACAGTTTAAATTTAGTCAAATCTACATCAGATGATGTTGTAAATTCCCAGAAGTACTTGTAGCCGAGCCTAACCATAGCAGTGGTAACATCTAGAAGTCTGCTAACCATATTGGATGACCCATACCCGTGCGGTTCTTCCTGCATAATAGAATGATGATAGGTGAAGTAACTGGTGTGCATTTCACTTTGCCTGAAGTCTACGAGATTTTGTTGATATTCCCGGAATATTACTGCCCTCAGGCTGCTCAAAGGCAGTCCAAGATGGTAATCAATTCCCTCTTTATGACCAAAGGTTTTGGCTAACTCATCAGTTCTATCATTCATTCGGAGACCAATGTGGGAAGGAATCCACAGGAGACAAACTCTGACTTCATCATTGATTATTTCATTATACGTGTGTAGCTTCAAACACAAGCATGTCACAGTTATGCCTTGGAAAGCTGAAGCCATGTCTAACCTATAACAACAATGAGTCATTCATAAAAAAATACAACACAGATGCTTTGTCTAACATTCAAAACTTGTTAATATACAAGAAGTGCATACTTTATTTTTAACGTGAGCATTGAGTCTTTGTTTATACACCAGCCGATTCAAATTCCCTGTAACCGTTATAGCTATGAACAATGTTATCAGGAAGTGGTTGTATGAGGGCCAAGCAGTCTTATCACAACGAGGGCCAGGCACAGTAGACGACTCGTCTCGCTCAAGGTACCATATTTTATATATCTTATTTATATTAGACAAAATATGCTCTGGATAGGTCCTGAAACTAGGGATATTAGGATATTTATTTTGTAATTTGTTGTACACATGGCTACGAAGTGTTTGGATTATGATTACTGTCTTCAGAACTGCAAGGAGAGTACCAAGTAAGTCAGCGGAGAGGAAGCGAAGTGGAAGAGAGGCAGTAAATGGGTCAGTGGAGGAGAGGGAGAGTGGAGGTAAGCAAGTTGATGAGAGTGGAGAGAGGTTGGCAAGTGAAAGGGAACTGGTGGAGCTTGGTCAACGCAAGCAGCAGCGAATTTATCATCTCCCAGAGTCTTGCCAGCAGATACAGGCATGTTAACTACCTGTGGAAACAAGAGGAATGGGGAAAAAATAAAAGATGGAAACAATGATTGTTTTGGCTGTACAACAAGTCTAAATGAAGTGGACAGAAATATTGTTGGACTCACCTTGCAGGGCCACAAGTTCTTAAAGAATAAATCCAAAGGCTCAATATGTGCCAACATCCATAAGATGAATCAGTTTGGCTTGGCAGGTGGATTTGAAGAGTCCACAAGCCTACTGTGTGTAATATAGTTACAGTCCATGGTGTAGGCTGTAATTTGTGACCCACATAAGCTTGCAGTGTGTGGTATACACACAGCACTGCTGCCTGTTACTAATTCGGAAATTTTAGCCAAAATGAGGCGGACGCAATGTAAACCGATTAAAATCAAAAGAATCTAGCAAAATGTTTGCATTTTATTATACTTCGGAAACTTTGTGTAAATATTTGATTTGGTTTAACAAAAGACGATATTTATAAATATGGTATTTTGCGCCAGTGATTTAGCGCTCTTGGGGCAGCAATGTAATGAGTATTTGATAAAATACCAGCTTATCCTTAACCCCGACTATTCGACCATTGATTATTTAGATTGGTTTATGAAGATTAAGCCACCCAAGAGATAGCACGGGCATAAATAGCCCGTAAGTGGTAGATGTTTTGTTTAGAAAAATGTATACTGTGTGTTGAGGTCGCATTTAATCGTAAAGCTGCTATCGCGGGGAGGATACTGCCTAACTGTAGTTTTGAGGGTGTCCAGCTGCTGGACACCTTTTTTGATCAGAAGAGTGGCAGTGTTGATGGCTTCAGGCTGGTTACTGCAAGATTCAGGAACTACTGCAAAGTTCTTCTAAGGTCGTTGGTTGCTTCACATTCCAGGAGATAGTAAGTAGTGGATTTTCTGTGATTGTTTGGCAGAAGATGCATTCTCTCTGTCGGGATTCACCAATCTCCCAATTGCATCTGTAACCTACGGATTATTCAATGTTGTTGTTGTTATAGATTCAGCTACTCGAAACAAGTTCCAAGCAGCACGGGCTATGGTGAGCCCGTAACTTACCTGGCACAGGAGCGGTGCTGTGTGTTGGGATTATTCAGATTGATTGATGAAGATTAAACCACCCAAGAGGTGGCACGGGCATGAATAGCCCGTAAGGGATTATTCAATTGATTGATTGCTTATATAATCGGTCCACACCTCACCATCCTCTAGCAGGTAAGGAAGAGGTATGAATTTGCAGTTAGTGGATTAAGTAGATTTAACAAACCCATCTCATTATCTGCACATAAGCTAATAAGTTTGGAGCAAGTATATTACTGACATAATATACTTGATAACATATGAAATTGTGTTTTTACACTTCAGAGTTTTTCAGTTGCAATTTAGCTGAATTTACCTGCAAGGGCCACTAACACACTAGTGGCCTTGACGAGGACAGGAAGCCGGCGGCTT
This sequence comes from Procambarus clarkii, assembly GCF_040958095.1. NCBI lineage: Eukaryota > Metazoa > Arthropoda > Malacostraca > Decapoda > Cambaridae > Procambarus > Procambarus clarkii. Next base: position 15,584,575 of record NC_091173.1, read on the forward strand.
GTCAAAAGTCCCCAAAGGTAATGTCGAATGCTCTATGTATTCACCCAGTTGTGCTTGCGGGGGTTGAACTCTGCTCTTTTGGCCCGCCTCTCGATTATCAATCAATCAACTGTTACTACTATTTTTATTTTTTTTCACACACACACACCGTTGAGAGGCGGGACCAAAGAACCAGAGCTCAACCCCCGCAAGCACAACTAGGTAAGTACACAGAGGAAGCAGCCCGTAACAGCTGTCTAACTTCCAGGTACTTATTTACTGCTAGGTAACAGGGGCATCAGGGTGACAGAAACTCTGCCCATTTGTCTCTGCCGGTGCCGGTAATGGAACCCAGGCCACAGGATTACAAGTCCCGCGCGCTGTCCACTCAACTACCAGACCCCCAATCATCCATATAGGGGATCCCCTTCCCTATATGGGAGGGGATCCCTATATGTGGGAGACATACGGAGACAGACAGGCAGAGAAATACAGACATGGGGGGGGGGGGAAAGAGAGATATTGATTGATTGATTGATTGAGACCTGGGCAGTGCTGGGTACCCTGTTTTGTTTTACTACCAGTATATGTTACGGACCCGAGCCCAGCGTCCGAGCACGGAGCAGTGACGACCGCGCCATCTGTGGGTCAGCTCCCGAAACCCCCTCCAAATGGACGACGCCATCTAGTGAGGACGAGATATACTGGAAACAAGGGCTAGTTTCCCGTCCTGATCAGCTCATAACACAGCCGCTGCTGACCTCTGGTGAGGTGGAGCTTAGACAGCAACGCCATCTATGGAGTGGATAGGTGGGCGTTTGTGTCTAAGCCGGTAAGTGAGGTGCCCTAGAGTGTCCCTATTACTGATGACGTGTCTGATTACAGAGTCGACCTGGGACTGCTGTAATGGAAGTTGGATCAGTCTACCCAAGGCAGCCGAAGACTCTCCACGTGTTTGCTGCAGCAGTTGTGAGTCACCTCCCGGATGAACACTGTGGTGTTAGCCTGCCTGTGACGTGGCAGCTGAGGAATTGTCGTACCCGGGACTGACTGGTGGAGAAGATTAACCACTGGGGTGTTTTGGTGAGGAGAGTGATCTGTGTAATCACACGAGGCTCCTGCCTAGGGCTCGCAACCCTAGTATCGGTCGTGGAGTGGCCTACGCAGCGTTGCTGATTGGAACCTGCCAGCTACAGGCTGGATTTGTGGTTGACGGCCTCCACGACGGTGCCCCCAGTGGAACTGTAATTTGGCTGGCCTGTGGCCAGGGTAGACTCAAGAGAATCGAAGGATTCATCGTGAGGCCACAAGAGGACCAAGAGCTTAGCATCGTTGAGCACCGTGGAACACTCCACGTCTTCAGAGGAAGACCAGATTGTATATAATAGTGTTTATACCTCCCCCGTGTGATAAGATATATATTATTTATGGTGATGGTGATGATTATATTATTAAGTTTTTGCCTTTGTCTCCCTTCCCCTTTAATTTACTTGCGTTACGGATCACATCCCTTGAAAGCCACTACTAGCTTGGGGCCGGATACCCTACCTCTAACAACATCAGAGAAAGAACCCAGTTGCGACCCAAGAGGGCCGTAACAGTATATTTACCTGAATTTACCTGAGGGCCATTATGTCCCTAGTGGCCTCGACGAGGACATGAAGCCGACGACTTGTCAAAGGTCTCCCCTTCCCCCCCCCCCCACGTTTGTAACTAATGATTTTATCGAGCTGGATTTTAAAATTGCAGTAGTGTTTTGGCATTTACGGCTTCGGCGGGTAGGCGGTTCCATGATTTTATAACCCAGTGGGCCAAAAGGCATCTCTCTTTTTCTATCGTATCGTGGCTTGTTGAATTTGAAACCGTTCCTCCTTGTTTATTTTACATTTAATCTTTTGAAACATTTGTCTGGATCAATATCCTCAAAATTGTTAAGTATTTGAAACGTTTCGATGAAATCATCCCCGTTATGTCTGGTTTGCAATGTTGTTATCCTTGTGGCCCTCAGCCGTCACTGGTGTGAGCATTTTTGTTGCCCAGTGTTGAACTTTCTCCAAAGCAGCTCTTTCTGAAGATGTCGCCATGCTTGGATACAATAATCCAAGTGGGGGTGCAAGAGTGATTTATACAGTTAATAACCGACTTCTTGATGATCTTTTTCAGCTGTACTTCAAATGTTAACAGAACTTTGGCATTTACGGCTTCGGCGGGTAGGCGGTTCCATGGGTTTATAACCCCTGTAGGCGAAGAAGCATCTGTTCTCAGCCCTACATTGTGGCTTGTTGAGCTTGAAACCGTTGCTCCTTGTTTGTTTTACATCTGACATTTTGAAGAAATTTTTGGAATCAACATCCTCCAAATTGTTCATTATTTTATAAGTTTCAATGAGATCCGCCCTGTCATGCCTGGATTGCAGTGTTAGGACTATAGGCCCTCCGCAGTTCATGTTAAGTGAGTTTACTTAGCTCTGGAATAATTTTTGTTGCCCGGTGTTGCAGTTTTTCCAGAGCACTTATTCTTGGTTTTCTTGCTTGGATTCAAATGGGGGCGCATCAGAGATGTATACAACTGAATCACAACCTTCTTTTCCTTAAAGTCAAAGGGGAAGGGAGCTATCAGGAGGAGTGCCAAGCCATTACAAATATATAGCACTGGGAAGGGGTCAGGATGTGGGATGGGACGGGGGAAAGGAATGGTGCCCAACCAACTTGGACGGTCGGGAATTGAACGCCGACCTGCATGAAGCGAAACCGTCGCTCTACTCCTTAAAGTCAAAGGTACGCTTGATTATTCCAAGTACTGTATTTGGTTAGCTTTTTTTCACTGCTGCCCCTATCTGCTGTGCAAACTATTAATTATAGGGCCATCACATATATAGCAGTAAAGAGTACAGTATGTCCTAGCTCATGTTTACATAATTTATAATTACAATGTTCACCATTGGGGGATTCATTACCTGCAGCCACCTGCCATAGATATCGATATCCCAGCCTAATTCTGGCAATTACAATGTCACTGGTGGATGGACAGGTGGTGCAGTACTCCACCTCTTCACTTAGCGCATTCCAGTTATTCACTATTCTTTCACGTCTCCGTGGTGTAGTGGTAAGACACTCGCCTGGCGTTCCGCGAGCGCTGTGTCGTGGGTTCGTATCCTGGCTGGGGAAGATTTACTGGGCGCAAATCCTTAACTGTAGCCTCTGTTTAACGCAACAGTAAAATGTGTACTTGGATGAAAAAACGATTCTTCGCGGCGGGGGATCGTATTCCAGGGACCTGCCTGAAACGCTACGCGTACTAGTGGCTGTACAAGAATGTAACAACTCTTGTATATATCTCAAAAAAAAAAAAAATTATAATATCAATGACGTTTGCAGATGACGAGTCACAATAACATGGCTGAAGATATGATGAGCAAAACACACATCAGAAAGTGAAGTTTGTTACTTGGTCTCAACTCTTGTCCACTTATTCATGTACTACGCACTCCAAATAATATCATTGTTTGCTCTATCAATTACCCAAATGTTTTTGCATTTGATGATTTTTCCCTTAACTCTTCAGTTTTCTGTTGACTTGAGGTTTAATTCATTAAATAGTTTCTCATAACTCGTGCCTCTCTACTCTGGTACTAATCAAGTGGCATACATCTAAACTTTATCTGGCTTCGCTTTGTGCTAACAAGATTGCAACCCCACATTGGTACCATAGATTCCAATAAAGGTCTGATATGATATACAGTACCATATAAGGTCTTAAATGACTCCATATTCATGTTTCTGAAATTTGTTGGCTACCCTTGCATATGCAGATGATTATAATCATTTAATATGGGCAGCTCAAACCGTTTCCATTACATTGTTTCAATATAATGGATTTTTTTTTTTGCAAGTAGACAAAGTATACAAACCTTATACAAACTTTTAGTGTCATGAATAATTAAACTATTTTTACAACTGTGTTTAACCCTCGGGCAGTGCAGCTATTAATTATGGTACCTTTATATTGTAATTAGCATCTCTTAAAAAAAATCTGAACATAAAGCATTACTTGCAGAGTATGTGCATGTAATGCAAGAGTAAGGTTCTTGACCATTAGATAAGATTACTGCAAGGATGAGAAAAGCAAAATGGAAATGGGGTTTATTATATGGCATTTTTTACAGTCACATGTGCAAGATGTTCCTGTGACTGGGGTGAAATGTCATCATATAGTCTTCTCCAATTTTTATTTTCCAGCAAAATACACAGCTGGAAAATTTAATACAAATGAGAACACCCTAAATGAGAACACATTTAGGGTGTTCCATTTATGTAAGGGTAAATGTGTCTAGAACCATGCAGCATGTAGTTCATAACTGTTTACTTTTTCTTTGGCTTAGGTGTTTGTAGTCATAATGGCCAACCAAGCAGAAGAGAATGATGTTCACCAGGGACTCCTCGACACATCCAACACTGGTCATGGTATGTCTTTCGTTATTGTTAGTTGAAGTGCAACAAGAATTGCAACAAACTTTAGGTGTAATTAATTACTTCATAAAATATAATTTATTTAACTTCAAGTTATCCTGTTCTCTGATATTCTGGGTAAACATTATATCATTATTATTGGATATCAATATCTATGGCAGGTGGCTGCTGGTAATGTATCCCCCAATGGTGAACATTCCAATTGTAAACTATGTGAACAGGAGCTAGGACATACTCTCCAACACTATATCTGTGATTGCCCTGTAATCCATGATTTCATACCAAATGGTACGAGGTATTTTGAGCTCTGTAACCACTTCGTAAATTCATGAATATTGGAAGATATTCTTATGCTGCACCAAGAGTTTGCTGGTGGAGGCTAATAGATAAGCCTTTCACTGCATGTTAACATCCCTGATTCCATGTATGACTAACCATCATGTGAGAGGGGAATATTAGATGAACTTATAGCTAATTTTTTTATCTACACTTTATAATCTTTCATATGGAATAGGGTAGCAGCACATTGCTATGTATACCTAAGCTTATTGATAAAAAAATATTTGTTAAAACTACTGTATTTAAACATTTACAAGAAAGTAAGAATGAGTCACAATACAATGTTCATGTGCAAATTACATTCTTGTAAAGTACTAATAATTAATATAGGCATAAATTGAGTGTTGTAGCAATTTGTATGATACAAGAAGTGCCACAACTTAAATAAAGTTCTTAAAATAGTAATTGAAGTACAGTTGGCTTCATTCTCAACTCACAATCAGGGATCCAGGGTTCAATTCCCAGACAGGACAGAAATTATTAAGAACATTTCCTTTCACCTAATTCCTTCACTAATCTAGCAGTAAATAGGTACCTGGGTGCTTGACAACTGTTGTTGGGTTGTCAACTCCTTACCTGGGGATAGTCAGTAGTTCAGCCTTGAAAGTAGGGGAGGATCTTGATACATGCCTAAATCATATATATACATAGACTTCTTGTCCTCAACAAAAATTATCATCATTATTATTATAGCAGTTGCACTTCAAGCAATGCTCTGTTCCCAGCTGTCACTATAATTAGAGTGTACAAGTAAGGTCTAGCCTAAAGTAACTTAACCAAACTTATCCCAGAGTAACCTAATCTAGCCTAAAGTAACTTAACCTAGCCCAAAGTAACCTAATCCAGTCCAGAGTAACTTAACCTGTCTCAAAGTAACTTAATCTAGCCCAAAGTAGCCTAACCTAGTTCAACGTAATCTAACATAACCCAAAGCAGCTTGTCTTAGCCCAAGCAATCCCATCCCAGCCCAAAATAACTCGCTCAAAGCTAACCCAACTCATTTTTTCACTGTATAAGAGATTTATTGAAGGCCATCATGCTAATAAACCCCCCTATCCTCTTAATCTTATGAGGACTGTTGTCCCTACCTCATAAAGATGATGACTGAAGACTGTTTTCATTTGCCAAAGAGTTTCTACAAAGCTCATAAGCTTCATTAACACAAACCATAATGCATAATGTGTCCGCAGTTGTGCTGTCAATGGATGAGGTGTCAGAGAGTGCGGCTGGTGTTATGAACAAGGAACCTAATGGCAGGTGTGTTCTCTGTCCTGTGTGAATCATGCATTATATTTTGGGTTTTATGTCTTGTAAACCATATTTCATATTTTTATTATATTTTGAACATTTCTTTGGATGCCATTTTAAACCATATTATGGAGCTTCTCTTGTTGATACAGGTGCAGCACACAGCAGATAAATAGACAAAAATCTATATACAAGGTAAGACTGATTTTCTTTTCATGCCACAAATCACAGGAAGTTTGTCCTTAGCTCAAGCACTGTAAATTAACATCTGTAGCTGGCTACTTGCTCTGTTGTAAGCACACTAACTAAATAAGTCAGTCATTTTAAAAAATTTGAGTGATGGTTTGAACCCATTAATACAAACTCTTGCAGCAGTATTTAATAGGTACCATTTAACTTTTATTTGTTGTCTCAACTTTTAGCATTTTTCTGTAAATAAACAGTTTGTACTTTTCTGATTTCCACATTAGTACCCTTTCCTTTATGCAATTATGTAAACAGGAAAACTCAAGTAGGCACAACTGAGTTTCAACCTTGTATGTAGGACTACCCCATTTTTTGTACTATTATTCTGCAATATACATTATCAATATCTAATATAAAAAACCCAGCATTGAATGTAATGAAATGCCAGTTTCTGGGTAAGTCCCGGAGGCTCCCTGGAGCTATCCAGGCTGAATGGATATGTACAACTTTCTGACATCAGTCAATGTGCACAGAGTTCTTACCTACCGGATTCCATGAGCCAGAACCTGGCCCCCTCAAGAGAGGGACAAAGAGCAATGGCCTATAGAAACTCCCCAGTGTGCGTGGGAGCATTCTGTGTCTGCCATTGACCGGATCTAGCACCCAGAAAAGTAGGCGCCCCAAAGCAAACCCCTATTCTGGTGAAACTATTTGTACCGAAAGACGAACGAGTGGACAGAACTCCCCAAACGAAAATTAGCAAATGAGCATGACGTTGTCATGTCACTGCACCACTGTCTGTGCAACCCCCCCCCTTCCCTGGGAGGGAGAAAGGGAGCCCCAGACCCCCACGCTGGCGATCCACCCTTCAGTTCTTAGGCTGCATGTCAAAATATGCAAAAACACCGCCAACCAGAGGGAGGGATGCCGGGGGGAGCCTCCGCGACTCGCCCAGAAAATGGCTTTTTATTACATTCAACGCTGGTTTTTTAGGGGGGGGGGAACCCTGTCTGCTCCCCGGAGTGGAGCTGGAGTCAGTCCTCACTCCTCAATGCGAAGCAGAGACAACTGGCTGCAACCGCCGACCCAATGCAATGCAGGTCCTACGAGGACCAGGGACATTGACTAGGTAGCGAGCAGCCAGGACCCTGTTCGACCTCCAAAAACCCCATGCCTGAATGTCAACCCAAGACATGTTGCCAAAGACGGCAGCCAAAGCAGCAAACTTACGCACGTCATGGGCATGAAGATAAACCGCAGGCTGGCTAGCCTTAATAATCCTGCAGACGACCTGGGAGACCCGAGCCCAGGAATAGGGAAGAAGGGAAACCGGATCAACCCAAAGCTCATCCCTGGCCACCGAAGTCATGGCCCGCAAATAATGGCAGAGAGCCGCAACCGGACACAACACATAATGCACCCCAGGCCTGACCAACCAAGCATAAACAATCCAAGGACTCCTCCGGAAAGCAGCAGTCTCATTCTTCACCAGAAAAGGAGGAGACGGCTGCAACCGAACAAACCTACCACCAGGACCAAAAGAGCAGAAACCCTCTGCGCCGGATGAGAGCATGAAGCTCCCTGACCCGACCCCCAGAGGCCAATGCCAACAGGAAAAAGAGCCTTGGAAAAACAATCCTGAACCGAAGGGGCCACCACAAACTGAGGAGAAGTGAGGAAAGAGAGCACCAGGTCCAAGGACCAGGAGGGCTTGGGCGACGCATGAGCAGGCTGGAGGTGAAACAATGCACTAGACAACTTGTGGAATGGAGCAGATGTATCATCAATACCGAACGCAAGCTGGAGTGGCTCCGCCAGCGCTGCACAATAGGAGGCGACAGTATTCAGCATAAGATGACGGTCTTGAAACAACCACAACAGGAAGGACAAAACAACCCTATCAGAGACCCAAGTATACCTACGTGGTGATAGGAAAAACTGGAAAGATCTCCAGGAAACCTCATACTGCCGCCGAGACGAGGCACGCAGATGGGAGACCAACAACAAAGCCACCTGCGCCCCATAGAAATGGTGATTAGACCCGAGTCAGAAAGACCAGACACGAAGACTCGAGGAGAAGAGCGAACCAGCCTCATAACGGGCAGGACTGATCCCCTAAAAGAGGAGGATCCATGGGAAGACCCTTGGGTTTGGACACCAAGCAAGCAGTGCCTGAAACCATGGCTGGGCCAGCCACCAAGGGGCCAAGAGGACTACTCTCCCCTGGTAAGTCTCCAGGTGCTCCAAGGACTTGGAGCAACAGCTGAACCAGGGAAAGAGGTACAGGTAACCCCACCTCGCCCAGTCCTGCCTGAAGGCATCGACCCCAACTGCCTTGCAGTCGGGAAAGGGCGCCATGTATACCGGGAAACGCCTCGACCACACCGACGCAAAGAGATCCACTTCTGGAGGCTTGAATGTCCAGCAGAGCCAACGGAACGAGTTGGCATCGACCATCCATTCTGTGGACAGGGGAATGAACTGGGACGGGCTATCCATGGGGACATTGGACACCCCCCGAATGTGAACCACCAGGAGAGCCAAACTCCGAGAACTCAGCAGACGAGTCACCCGAAACGATCAGCCCTAAAAGAGCCAAGGAACACATCGAACCCCTGCTGTTCAGGCAGTGAACCACCAGGGAACAATCCGAATGGAACCGGACTGTCGATCTGCAAGAGACCCAAATCCTCCAGAGTGATATCCACACAGCCATGAACTCCCGCGTCGTGCTGTGAACCCGACAGAGGGATGAAACCTACCACCCCTGGACGGTCTGGTGAGTACTGGCCACAAAGCCCCAGCCAAGAGACGACGCGTCTGTGAAACACATCGAGCAAGGGCTCGGGTAGGCACCAAGGCATTAAATCCCGAAAAACCCAAAGAGGAAGCTGGTGATGCAGCAAGCGATGCAAGGCCCCCAGAGGCCGAACCCAGCGGTCGCGAGAGGGGCAGAAGGGACTTCCCAAAAGGAACCAGAACAGCCGATGAAGGCACACCCGACCCAGCGGGTCGACCATCATGGCAAAATTCAGGCTTCCGCACAAACCCTCGAGCAACCGCCACGTTGCCCGGGAGCCCCTCAGAAACAGATGGAGGCGGGAATGCAGACGAAGCAGAGCCGCAGGAGGAAGAAAGAAGGAAACGGTCTGAGCATCCCACACAAGACCCAGCCAAGAACGAACCTGAGAGGGAACCAGATGGGACTTCCGCCAGTTCACCAAGAACCCGAACCTGGCGAGCTGGGAAAGGACAAAATCCCTCGTGAGCACACATGCAGACAGGCTGGGAGCCCAAACCAGCCATTCGTCAAGGTAGGCCAGAACCCGAATACCTACCAGACACAGGCGGGCCACCACGACCCACCAAAGGCAATGCACCAGACCCAGAGGTGGCCCCAAGCTCCTCCACATAAAGCCAGTCTAAAGACAGCTGAAGGAGGGAGAAGAACCGCAGGGCCGAAGCCAGCAGGTTCTGCGTACGTAAGTCCTCTGCGACCAATGCAGCCGAAAGGGAAAGAATCTGCACATAAAGTGCATCACACCAACATCCTGCGGACAGCGGCGAACAAGCACCCATTGAGATGCTCAAATGCCCCCCCCCCCCAGGAAAACCTGCAGTGCCGTCTAAGCGGCACTGCAGGTTTCGGGGCAGTTTCGGGTCATCCAGAGAAGCAACTAACCTAGCATGTTACAGCAACCTAAACCTAGCATGCAATGCAGCTGCCACCTGCACACTCATATCATGATCAGTAGCTTGGGTGAACTGGAACACGTACAAGCAACATATTACGCACAACTCCGGGTCAAAAGAATCGCCGACCCAACAGGCAGCATAGTGGAGGCATAACCGGTGATTGTCCCCCAAGAGACAAGGGGACAGAGCAACCTTCCGACTTGCACGAAGTGAGAGGGGACTGAAGGGTCACATCTATTGGACCACTGAGCCCCAGCCAGGTTTCCCAGAGCCCTTAGCCATATTAACACGCTAAGGGAAGCCCTGGCAGGGTACTGCGAACCGGCGCCCAAGACTACCAAACAATCTGCTAACAGCTGAACCCCTGGGACGTGTCCACTCACAGGGGCCTAGCAAGGGGTAACACCAACCGTGCACAAACTGAGAATATATATAATGATATATATATACACCCCAACACTGAAGGGGCAACCACCAAGGCAGACCCCCTCACTAGGCAGAAAAACAAAAGCAAAACCCCACAAGAGGAGAACGTACCCAGGTGGAACTGAGCTGGCCACTGTAAGAGATTAAAACTAGCTGTGCAGTACCCCGCACCCCTGCCAGTGATGAAAACTATCCCCTACCAAAAACACAGGCAACAAAGACCCCAGTTGACTTCATGGGTGGCCAAGTACTGAGCAGTAAAAGATACAGCGGGGTTAGATCCCGAGGTGACTCGTGGAAGGTGGCCTCAAGCCCCAAGAATTTTATTTACAGGGCACCTAGGGAAAGTGGTCCTAGGCGCATGCAGCCCGAGTACCGAAGAATATTACTCCTGGCTCGCACACCACCAGTAGAGACAGTCCACGCCACAAGGCACAGAATCCGAGACAAATCGCTGAAGTCAGAGGCACACGACCGCACCAGTAGCACATCAGACTGAGAACGCTGATGTGGATGTCTGGGGCTCCCCCATCTCCCTCCTGGGGAGGAGGGGAAGGGTTGCAGAGACAGCGGCGCGGTGACATGATGTCATGTTTGTTTGCTAATTTTCGTTTGGGGAGTTCTGTCCACTTGTTCGGCTTTTGGTAGCAATAGTTTCACCAGAATTGGGGTTTGTTTTGGGGCTCCTACCTTTCTGGGTGCAGGATCCGGTCGATGGCAGACATAGAATGCTCCCAAGCATATGGGAGTTTCTATAGGCCATTGCTCCTCATGCCTCTCTTGAGGGGGGCCAGGTTCTGGCTCATGGTCCCCAGTACAGTACATAGACAAGAACTCCGTGCACATTGCCTGATGCCAGAAATTTATACATATCCATTCAGCCTGCATAGCTCCGGGAAGCCGACGGGGTTCCCCCCAGAAATACTAATTTATTGTTAGTTTTAATATAATAACTCAAGTCAGTTTTTCCTTATACCCTTATTTGGTATCCTTTATGTAGATCAATATATTGGTAGTGCTCAAAAATTAGTTTACAAAATGTGTATTGTAAATAATCTAATGAACAGATAAAGATTCACGAGGCGGCGGAGGTCGGTGACGAGGGTTTACTACGGGAGATTGTGAACAGACGACCCGAGGCGCTTGGTTTCCAGGACAAAAATGGCAACACACCTCTCCACCTGGCTGCTAAAGGCAACCACATTGACTGTTGCAGAATTCTTTTGGAAGTCAGCACCAAGGAAGTTAACATAAAAAACAAAGCTGGTGATTCCTCACTTCTGTTGTCGATAGCCATCGGAAACAAATCTACAGAGCTAACAAAATTACTCATTAACAAGGGATCAAAGTTTGATACAAAAAACAAAGGTAAACAAACAGCTCTACACATAACCTCTGAGAAAGGTAATGTTGAAACTCTGAAACTGCTTCTTGAGCTTGACAAAAGCTGCATAAATGCTAAGGATTCAATAAAACTGACGCCTCTACATGTAGCAGCCAAAAATGGACACTGGAAAGCTTGCAGTGAGCTTGTTAAGGCAGGAGCAAATTTAGAAGACAAAGATGCCAGTGGCTTGACACCACTTCACTGGGCTGCTAAAATGGGTTTCTCTGAATGTTGTAAGAAGCTACTGGAGCACAAGGCTTCTATTAACAATAAAAATAATAAAGGGAACACCCCACTCCATTTATTGTGTGCATCTGGAAAGGAAAAACCGGAGTGTGCCAAGCTGCTGATTGATCATGGAGCTGATGTTAATGTCCAAAATAATGTGGGTGAGACACCATTTCATCTTTCCTTTCGCTCACACTTCAAAGTATCAGAGGTTTTCCTTGGTCAGGATGTGAATTTATTGTTGACTGACAAGCAAGGCAGAACAGTTTTGCATTTTGCTGCAGAAAGGCAGAATTCAGACTACGTTGAGCTAGTAATGAAAATGTTAGGAAGTTCAAAAGACTTAATCAACAAATTAGATAACCAAGGAAAAACAGCTTTACACATAGCCATTTCTAAAAGAGTAATTGATACTTGTAAATTTCTGATAAGAACTGGTGCAGATGGCACCATTTCCTGCGGTAAAGTTGGCACGGCTCTACATATGGCAGCACGTTATGGCCTGGATGATATCTGTGACTATCTCATTACCAAGGGTGTCAAGATGGACATAAAGAACAGTGAGGGATTAGCACCACTACATATAGCAGCAAAAGAAGGCCATAAAGAATGCTGCAAGGTGCTATGCAAGAGAGGTGCTTTTGCAGCTATCCGTGATGGTGATGAAATGACAGCTCTCCACCATGCTGCCAAGGGCAAACATTATGCCTGCTGTGAGATATTAAAAAGACAACTATATTTAGTTAACTTGGTAGATAAGCATAAAAGAACTCCTCTACATGTAGCTGTGGAGGTTAATTCCTTGGATTGTTGCAAGGTTTTATTAACACCTAAAACAGATATTTGGGCAAAGTCCTTCAGTGGAAGTCCTGTAAAGTTGGCATGTGATGGACGTTACCATGATATCTTCAGGCTTCTCTTATCTTATGGAAGTGTTAACAGAACTCGCAATGAAAAGGACATTAATTTCCAGGACCTTCTTGAAAAGTCATTGGAACGTCAAGATAGGTAAGACATTATTACCTTTTTTTTTAGTTACAGGTAGAGAACTATACATGTGGTATCCTGGCCTAGTGTATTTTTACCAAATAAGTTTAAAGCTATCAGTGATTTTTGTCCACACCACCATCTCCTATAGTTTATTCCAGATAGCTACAAGTATATTGTCTGATTCTTTCTGGAGGAGTCTTATGGTGGCTCCATGAAGCCATCTCACTGAGATAGCTCCTCACTACTGTCACATCAGCCATTGGAGTCCTGTATTATGGCCTACTGGGGACTACAGCCAGAACCTTTCCCCTCTTACAAAGCAATGGGGAGCAGAGGGATTGCTATGATCACCCTCACTGATGAAATATCCAGAAAGTAAGCAAAGCAATACAGACAACTGCAAGGTTCAAAGAATACAAAGCACTGAAACAGTCACAAGACTAGGCAAACAATTCACTCAGACAGACAAAAGTGATTCCCTCGAAACTTGCTTGAACCTCCCTAGATGCCAATGGCTGCCAATAGGTGACTTCAGGGTTCCACCTCATCTCTGACTTGGCCCTGTTCCTAATGCTTGTGAATTCAGAGCTCCGAGAGTAGCCAGCTGTAGCAAGTTCCACCTTTTTTCAATATAAGTGTAGTTTCAATATAAGTGTTTCAATATAACCTTTTGATTCTCCTGTGGGGCCCTCCATTTGCTTGTGCACTGTTCCTAACCTTTAGTAATTTGCTTCATGTATGTGTATTTACAAGCCTCAGTTGTTGAGTGGACTTGGGTCTATTTTATGCTTTGAGCTGCATGTGTTTAGGGCAGCCATTCCCTAATTGTTCATTTAGAATTGCCCCTAAACAAAGAGTGACTTCTTTTGTGTGTTCAGTAGTTTTCCCTTGAGAGGCTAGGGTACTTTGTAGAAAGCCTTCCCCCTGAGTAGTACACAAGTTTTTGACTCCTATGTGAAGCCCTGTGTTTGGGAGCATTTTGTTGTAAGGTGCACTAGGTTTGCCATGTGAATAAGAGCACCGCTGATGCATTTTGTATCAAAGTTTATCCTGTACTAATAATAATAATAATAATAATAATATTTTAATTATATAAAAGTACATGTATTTCATACATGATAGAGTGGAGAATTCATACATAAGAAATGTACATTACAGAACGTCATTAATACGCTGCGTGCCTCGATCATAGCGCAAAGATAATTAGGTGATTTGTTTAAAAGTTTACTGGGGTAATGCTTAAAACTAAATGAAAAGTTACCATTTTTTTGTTAACTAGATTTAGCAAATAGTTTACAAGTGATAGGATTTAGAAACTGCAGTTTTTAGAAATGGTACGAGTATAGTAATTAATGTTCACAACACCAAAAACAGGTAAATATGTTGAACAAGGAAATATGAGTAAAATTGGTTACATACTGTCCACAGAGTGGGGTATGTAGACAATCACAGTGGTAAGTGGGCACACAAATAAAAAATACAAAAACTTTTAATTATAAAAGAACTTCATTTCAGCTATCTGTGCTAAGTAGACAAACTGGCCTAAAACACAGCATTCTTTTAAGATTTTGTTAGCTGGTTATTTTTTCTGGGGGGAGCCCCAGAAACATAGGGGTTTCTATAGGCCATTGCTTCCCTTCCCTCTCTGAGGGGGCCAGGTTTTGGCTGTGGTCCCCGGTAGGCCCTAGAACTCCATTCACATGACTGATGCCAAAGTCTGACATTAGTATATCAGCCTGGTATAGCTCCGGGTCTCGCCCAGAAAATGGCGTTTCATTACGTTCAATGCTGGGTTTTTTAGTTATGATTTGTTAAATTTTTGTATTTTCTGAGTAAGTGTAATTAGATGGTAAGGATAGAAAAAATTGACCAAAATGATGCCAGTAGGTACAGCTTCAGCAACAGAACTAAGGTGGCGAGTCAACTGAGGTCTGGGGCCGGGTCCCTGGAACTGTTTGTTTTATGGAGGATGAGGGAACTAGTTTGTATAGTAGATCCAGAGGCAAAAACAGGGACTTAGGATGCTGCTTGTAAGTCAGCTGTTCAGAAGTCGAGACCCATCGTATAGCATGTGATACCCTGTGTGCAAGTTTTAAGAGATTCCTCACATGACATCCTTATTTTGAGATGATTTCGGGGCTTGGCATCCCTGCAGCCCGGTCCTCCCCTTTTCGTTATACATCCCCAAGAAGCAGCCCGTAGCAGCTGCCTAACTCCCAGGTATCTATTTACTACTAGGTGAACAGGAACATCAGGGTGAAAGAAACTCTGCCCATTTGTTTCCGCCTCCACCGGGGATCGAACCCGGAACCTTAGGACTACGAATCACAAGCAGTCCACTCAGCTGTCCTACCCATAAATCTGAAATAAAAAGAGGAATTGGTGATGTTTGAATCCATCCTTACCATTATCAAGTCATCAATTCTTTTATTTTCAGATTTGTGGGTTAATGTCTAGTTTTCAGCCACATTATTGTGACTTACTGTCTGCATTCCTCACATTATGCAGTTATCATCTTTTGTATTTACACCAAACTTATCTAGGAAGGTCTAAGCCACTGACTTCCTGAGGATGACAAGTAGACCTACCAGTTCCCTATTTTGTTATATTGTATGAAATCTCTGAATACTATCTTGCTATCTCACTTTCTAACAGTACATAATTATATTGTAACTAAATTATATTTTATGCATTTATTACTTCAGTATGTTAAAAATAGATAGGGGTGCAGCTACTCATCACATAGTGTAGTGCAGTAGTTTAAACTTCTCCTGTTGTTGTTGTTGTTGTTAAAGATTCGCTACCTGGAACAAAAAGTTCCAAGTAACACGGGCTATGGTGAGCCCGTAGATAGTTATATATAACTTCTCCGGTTGTAGTACACCTATGTGGACTCCAGTTTATGGCCGACAAGTTAAGCACAATGGAAGTGTTGCCACTTTTGTTCCTCTAAAATAATTGAGAGCCTGAAAACAAATGAATCACTAATAACTGTCTACTCCTGTTCTGGCCATTTATTCATACTGAACTATTTGACTTGGTATTCACTGTGATCACTTCTAACCCTCATTTTCAGCTGATTTAAAATTATAATATTACACTGAACTGTCACTTTAGTGTTTACGTGGATTTCTGATGATGTGTTTACTCACGAGTCATTTACTTAGCAGAATTTTAGGGAAATTAGAGTATGCTAATTTTCATGGGCCTATTCCCACACCTTAATATTCATTAAATTACATTTCTCCTATGCTGAATTCCCTAACCTGGGAAGGTTCTAGTGCAACTTAACCCCTAACATCAAGCTATGGATTTACATGCATGTCTGCCAATGCACCAAAAAATTCAGCAAAATCCTCTTCCTTATACCTGTAGAATGATTAATTTGAATGCTAAATTTACGAAAAAGTGGAAATAAAATGAATATCTACATTGTAGCTGGTTTTGTACAGTGAATAAGTTGAGGATGTGGTGGCCCAGCCTATCTGTCAACACTTGACTTGCTCTCGGTGTTAACTTTGGATGTCTAAACAATCAGTTTTACACTGACATGCATGTATCAGCAAGAACATACGAACTAAGAAACTGCATAAGGCCTATTGGCCCATACAAAAGTAGCTCTTATTTATTATCGTGGAAATAAATGGAAGCTGCCTTATAGCCCATACTAGGCAGCTCCTATTTATATCCTGACAAGTGTCATTCATATATATATATATACTGTATGGTTCTATTTACCCACATGAGGCAACCCCTATTTATATCATCCTAAGCTCATTCATATATGAGCCAATAGGCCTTCTGCAGTTCTTTTATTAGGTTCAAATGATTGGTTAACTTGGTGTACAGTACTTTATTACAACCAACCATAACTTTGAAAACCATAGGAGCATAATCAGTATACATACCATGTACTGTAATTATAAAGGAATTTTTATGCCATGATTACTGTATTAGTATAGTAACATTTGCAACAATAACCACCTTTGTGATTTAGTATAAAAACGAAATACTGTACAGTGGAACCTTAGTTGACGAATGCCCCTCTTTATGAATTTTTTGGTTTATGAGATCAATTTCTTTGTAAAATTCAACTCAGTATACGAGCTTCGCCTTGCTTGGCGAATTTGTTGATACATGTATGGGTCGACTGAGTGTGTGGTTCCTGGTGGCATGGGCAAGGCGCACATCAGTTTACCTGTGTCTCCCGCCTACTGACAATTGTGCTTGAATTCTTTGTGCAGAATTTAATTGTTTTTGTGCTTTTTTTGGTTTCTGAACATAAAAGTAATTATTATATATCACGCCATGGGTTCCTAGAAAGTCAGTGGTAAAGTTCAACCTAAGAAAATAGTTGAGTAGAGGCAATAGAGGATGTTCCTTCCTCATTAAGAAAATGTGTGCAGTATGGGAGGAACTGCAAAGTTTTGCTGATAAAACTCGCCCAGATAAAGCTGTACCAGGCTTTTGCATTGATCTTTTTAATGAAAGTGTGATATCTCATTACAGACAATTGTTAAAATGTAGGGAACAACAATGTGTCTTTAGACAGATTCTTAGTAAGACAAGCAAGCAGTGAACCTCAACCAGGTCCTAGCCTGCAAACCATAGGAGAGAGAGTACCCCAGAAATCTTATCAGTGCCTGATGTTATAACGGAAGGGGACTTCCCTTCCAAACACCAACACCTCTCCTCACCGTCTTCCATACACCAACAAGAGTCCTCATTAAAGATAAGATATACTTGTACATACTGTTGTACAAAATATAAGTAGTAGTATGTATAAAATGTATTTTTAAGTTACCGTAATCTGTTTCACACCCCCGAAAATATTAATTCAATTTACATTATTTCTTATGGGAAAATTAGTTTTGGTTTAAGAACCGTCTCTTGAAACTGATTAAATTCATAAACGAAGGTACCACTGTAAGTACCATTCTTAAATTTCTTTTATGATCTTCAATTACAGGAAAATGGTGGAAAGTATCATAGACAGCTGCTTCTGGGAGGAAGCTTTCATGCCCTCACAAGAAATTTTAGTGGAAAAGCAGAAGAATGGGAATTTAAGGCTGCTAGTTAAAAACTATCCAGACTTAGTCAAGAGCGTACTGGACAAGTGCATACCAACTCCAGCTGTTACTGAGTGCGACAAGACACTGCAAAAGCCACAAAGATGTTACCTAGTGCATTACCTGGATGAGGCATACCCAATACCAGGTATAAAATGTGATTAAAGGGAATTTATTATTGCCATCCATACACTGTATTTTGTTAATATATGTTCTGGAGTCTTCTTTCAAGCTACCCACAGGTGAACCAGGCATGAGCCTGTTTCACCCCTGCCTTTTTTATATTTTATATTTATTGCATAATATATTTTCTGGGGAGGCTCCATAGTGGCTCCCTGTTGCTGATCACCTGGATAGCTCCACACATGTCAAATTATACAAGGCTCTTATGAGTCATTAAAAACCTACTAGGGACCAGAAGCCAAGTCATGGCTCACCTCACAGAGGTGGAGAGTAGAGGATAACCACCCAAAAGGTAGAACAATACAGAAGACAATAGCAAGATAAAGTAAACAAAACAAAAATTGACCTCCCCTACATGAATTAGGATTATTGTATCCAAGCATGGAGACTTGTATTCAGAAAGACATTGGTGCTGAACTTTCTTTAAAGCAGCTGACAACAAAGATCATTCCAGATCTACGTCTACTATCATACCAGGAATTGTTGAGGGGCCACAGAGCCAACAACACTGCAAACTAGACATAACAAGGCTGATCATATCCAAACATTTAAATATGTTTGATATTGAGCCAGACAACTTTTTCAAAAGGTCAAATGTAACACACACAAGGAGCAATGGTTTCAAGCTCAGCAAGCCACAATGTAGAACAAAACAAGAGATGCTTTTTCACCCATAGAGTTATAAACCCACAAAACCTCACCGAAGCCATAAATACCAAAACACTGCTGAATTTTAAAATCAAGCTCGAAAAATCTTCAGAACAAATGGGGAGACCTTTGACAAGCTGCCAGCTTTCTGTCCTCCTCGAGGCCACTAGAAAGAGTAGCCCTCAGGTAAATCAGACTTGTTAAGAGCTCTCCCTCCCAGAAGTTTTCTGAAGCATGTACCCTATTCCTTTTCTCCAGAGCATGATCTGCTTATCACTTTACAATTATATCCACAATTAATGCTGGGTGCAGTGGTAAATGGTGAAATAATGGTGCCAAGTCGTCCAGCCCTACACAAAGCTGGAAACCAGGTTATTCTCTGTTGCTAGGCAAGCTGTTGAGTGCTAACCACTGCACCAAAGGTTTTTACACCAACTTAAATTAAGAATGTGTTACATCAATTAAATAAAAACATGTAACAGCATACAACCTCACAAATGATATGCTCGATGAAACTAAACGTAAGATTTGGTATTACTTGTGTTAAACACTTTTAAGATACCCAACTCATCAATTCTTAATTTTCAGATTTGTGAGGTTTTGATCTTTTCTGGACCATTATCAAATTGTGATAATGGTCCGGAATGGACCAAAACATTGTCAATTCCCCATTTTCAGATGTGTGGGATGGGTGATTAATTTTCAGCCACATTATTGTGAATCATTTTGAAATCTTTTAACTGCAGGAAAAGAAGAAAGTGATGATACCAAACAAACAAGACCACAGGACTCACAACCAAGACAGCCTTTTGAAACAGAGTGTGGAGGGTTGGCAGCGGGAGCAATAGTGGCCCCGGTGGACCAGGCCTGGCGTTCCGACCACCTCATGGAGTGGATCCTTCGATACAACCACCACCACCTCCTGCAGCACCCGCTCATCACCTACTGGCTCCGATACAAGTGGCTCAGCTACATCAGAATACATCACTATGTTTGTCTAACTCTGACCTTCCTCTTGGCACTTCTCTTAACAATCTTCACTGCAATATCTTGGTAATTATGTGGCTATTACTGCATGTGGCTTCACTTTTACATCCTGAAAATCACAAAGAAATCTAACAATTTGTGTATACTGACAACTATACAAGAGCCTAATTAGCAAAAGATTTCATGTCATGGTAATAACACTATTAATTTTGTCCAGGTAATTACATAAAGCTCTTAAAGGATATTTGCTTATAATTTTTATTTTGAAATTATCAGGGTAATTCTAGAGGATTATTTCAGGCAGCTCTTCCATATTCTGGTATCATAATTACACAAGGTTCATGAAAGGTGTATTTTTAAAAGTTGATAATTTTCAGCAAAGTGTACCCTATACAAAAAACAATTGATCACAGCACCAAACTATAACATCACCATTTCATTCTTTTAATTTTTATAGTAGCATACACACATTAGGTTTTGTTTCTCGTTGTTGGGGACAGGAAGCCTGTTAGCTTATCAAGGTCTCCTTAGACCAATGCTTGACCTTCCCCAGGATGCAATCTACAATAGTTGTCAAAATCCTGTGTACCTATTTACTGTTAGACAAAGAGGCATCAGGTATAAGCAAACATGCCCCAATGTGTGTCCTCATGGGGATCAAACCCAGGACCATTCAGTTGAGCGAACTATATTATAGGATACGATAGGTTGGGGTTGGTTTAAGTTAAATTTATTGGGCCTGTTAGTTTGCAGTTCTAGTAATGCACTAAATTTTGCTTAAACTATTTTTACCTTATCAGTCTTCAGGCTAAATATGCAAGATCTGTTAGGTTATAATTAATATTGTTATCCTGTACAGTTATCTGAATATTGTAGTGCAGTGCCTTATTCAATCAACAGTTGCATTTTACATTTACAGTCTCCATAAATCACTTACTTCAATGGTTTAAATTAATAATAATAATAATAATAATGATAATAATGATAAAATAAGGTGGCTGTATGATGGGACTGAACCCGCAAACTTGAACTCCTCTGAGCACACACACCTCTGATTGGATCACGATGGGCTAAAAGTATTTTACCAGAAATACTACTTGGCTTACTTGGAGTTTAGAATTTACCATCCAGTACCAAACCCTGTGTAAGTCAAGTAGTAATTCTGGTAATATACTTTTAGCCCATCATGGTCCAGTCGGTAGTCCGTGCGTCCAGAGAGTTCAGGTATTCAGGTTCAGTCTCATCACACAGCTACCATATTTTCTCACAGATACATCATCATGTGCTCTCAAGGTGAATAATGATGTTTGAGATTCGGAAGCATGCATATCTATAGGGCAACAATTAGATTTTGTTCTGTACATCTATATTATAGAGCTCATATTGTATTGTTTATCTAGGGACTGGGCATATATGGAACACACATACAACCTAACACGGTCCTTAGTGTGCCCTCCTGGAGATGAACAGCTTGTTGGACCAGAGGTGAAGGAGCTTCTACAAAAAGAGGGCAAAGTCCCTAATGTCCTTGGCCACATAATTGTTTTCATGTTTGTAATTGGAATTCTGCATGACATTTACAAAATAACAAAGGTAAGTAAGTTTGCTTTAACAAAATTAAGTATTAAACATTTTTATTTAGTTTCCTATTATCAAGGGGGGGGGGCGGTCAGGCAGTCTGTCAGGTTCACGAAGATCCCCCTAACAAGCAACGAGTACATACGTGAATATTAAAGTTGTACAGTGGTACCTTTATTTTCAAATTTAATCCATTCTCAAAGACAGTTTGAAAACTGAAACAAAGTTTCACATAAGAAAGTGTAAATTGAATTATTCCGTTCCACACCACCAAAAATGTTAACTTAAAAATACATTTTGTATATACTATACTACTTATACTTGTACATACTGTAGTACAAAATATATCTTGCCTTTATTGAGGACCTTTGTTGGTGTATGGAAGACGGTGTGGAAGGGAGGGGGGGGGGAACGAGGAGAGGTGTTAGTGTTTGGAAGAGGAGTCCCCTTCCATTACAGTATAACATCAGGCACTAATGACATTTCTGGGGCACTCTATCTCCTTCGTTTTGCAGGCATACCACTAGAACCTGGTTGTGGCTCACTGCTTGCTTGTCTTACTAAGAATCTGTCTATAGACATATGTTTTTCCCTATGTTTTAACACTTGTTTGTAGTGAGACATAACATTGTCTCGCTATGAATGTTATAGAGAGACAATGTTATGTCTTTTGTTATTTCTCTATTGTCATCTGCACAACTACTTTCTTGGGTTGAACTTTACCACTGACTTTCTTGGAACCCATGGCATGATATATAATAAGAACTTTTATGTTCAGAAACCAAAAAAGCACAAAAAACAATGAAAGTCTTTACAAAGAATTCAAGTGTGGTAGTCACTAGGCAGGAGACTCTGGTAAACTGAAGTACGCCATGTGCTTAGTCGGCGCATATTTGTATCAATAAACTCGAATACCGAGCAAACCTCGAATACTGGGTTGATTTTTTCAACGAAATTGAGCTTGAGAACCGAAAAATTTGAAAAGAGGGGCATTTGAAAACTGAGGTTCCACTGTATAAGTATTTGGAAGAGTGTACTTTTGTAAGTCCCACATTCAATGCTAGTATTAAAACTAAACACACTTGTAATGTGCATTGATTATATACTAGTGGTTGTACATGATAAAAATCTTCCTGATAAATTAATAATAGAGTAAATTAATTTTTATAATGAATGTTAAGCTAATGTTAAAGTTAGTCAAATATTTAGATTCTATTTTCTTTGGAAACTCCTTATAATTCCCCTGAAGCCATCTCGGTGAGATGGCTTCCAGCTACTAAGTCATATCAGGGGGGCACATAACTACAGAATGTACCCAAAGTTGCTACACTTGCAGCATCATTGGCTAATAAACTACAGTTATGCCTCAATAATTTTTACACTTGATATGTTCTGTTATATTTATACAATTGTTCAATCATAACTTTTTTTTTACCCAATACACTACTGTACCACTATTCCATGCCACAACTACTGTACTTTATTCTTTTTTTCTTTACAACATTTAGGGAATGTCTAAAAAAGTAATTTTGTGTAACTAGTTAAAAAAAATTGTGACATTGAATTTTCAACACTTCTACTTCCTCTCTGATGTACTCGAATTTTCCAGATATATCAGCTGGCATACAATCTTGCACTCTTCTCACGTGATTATTTGGCTATTAAAACCGAGTGCCCAAGTTCTTATTTTGTGTGAAACATTGCAAAACTAAAACTGTATTTCTTGTTAAATACAGGAATTGTTATACTGTAGTTTTAAATAAAATTATTGGGATTGTGATGCCAAATGTTACTTTTCTTTACAGCTGAGAAAAAGGTTTTTTAAAATAGAAAACATTTTTCTGCCGTGGGCTGCAACCAGCATCATTTTCATTAGCAATTTTACATCCTGCTCACGAAACACCTTTGTACGAGAGGTATGATAAAGAAGACTTTTTTACAAGTACAGTACAGTATTCAGTGCAACTTATGCTTTAGTTCACACAGGCAGCCCATGATTTATGCAGTATTAGGGTATGTATATTTGGTGGTATGCAGATAAATACTTTTATACGAAGTTTCAAAGTTGGATTTTTAAATCCAACGCAGGTTGAGCATAGATAAAATTTTAACATACCTAACTTGAGCAAGTTTTCAAGTCTACCACTTTCTCAGCAGAGTGATGGGCTCCCACAGAGTACATTCTTGTGTTTTACGAATATTTTGGGTTAAGTGGTATTCATAAATCACTGCTCATCCCCAAAATTCTGGACATCATTATTTGCTGTATTTGTCACTGGAAAATGAATGAACATTAGATAATATTAAAATAAGTGCTTCATTGCATTCTACCCTCAAAAAATGATAGAACATTTAGCTATTATGGATGGAATGTATATATGGACCATTGTATACAAGGTATTGTATACAATTATGTACTGTATACAATTGTATACAAGGACCATAAACAAGACTTATGTTTTATGCTACAGTATTGAAATTCTAAAGGGCATAACAGAATGAAAGACTGACCCTAAACCTAATTGGTCCTATACCTAACAATTTAACGCCTAATTTAGTGCAGACTATAGAAAATCTAGAAAAGAAAAGTCTAGAAAACGTTAGGTTTGGTTGTTGCATTTTTTTTGTCTTTACAAAATGACTAGTACAAAATGTGGACCATTTTTTATGTAACAGGCCATATTTTGTACTTCCATCCATAGTAACTATATATACTATTATTTTAGAATGAAATTTTTTTAATTAGTAAAAAGTGGAAAAGTGAGGCCATTTTGAAGGTCTTTGGAATGAAACTGTTCTCATGTAGTTTGATTTTTTGTTGTATAACCTTTGTAGGAACATAACCCTCGTGCAAATCAAGGGCTGCCTGTATATTAAAGCATATACACTACAGTATTTTAATGATAATCTTTAACAACAAAGGTGACTGCATGTAGAAATGCAGCTCACACCTGAATCTGAAAAACTGCACATTTAAAATGTATGAACAGTTTATAGATATGTTCATGTTTATATAAAGACACATCTTATGTTACAAAACAGACTATAAACTAAGCTTCAAGTACTGTCTTTGAAAGCATGTTCTTTTTGCACATGATTTGCATTTTGTCTCTTATTTTAACTAGCATACAAATAATATGAAGTTATACAATCATATTACTAAACTCTTTGTTTTACATAATACTGTATTCTCTTTATAGGTTCCTATAATTTTTAATACTAACACTTACATAATGGTATTTGGTCAGGACTGGCAGTGGCAAGTGGGCGTGGTGTCTGTGCTCACATCCTGGATGTGCCTCATCATGCTGATGAGGAATGAACGCTGCTGCAGCAATTTCTTTCACCATGCCATCCACCTTTTTCGCACCCTCTTCAAGATTATCTTTCCTCTATTATTTGTAGGAATTGTGATATTTTCTGTTTATAAAATAAGTGGCAAAGGAAAAACTGCTAACAATCAAGCATTGAATACTTTCCTTAAAATATTTTCATATCAGTGGGTCAATACGACATTGTTTGTCACATTAACCATTGTTATCTGCTTTGTAATGTTAGATAACAGTAGAAATAAACAGAGAAAGGTGAACAAGGACCTTCGCACTCTCGCTTTTGTGAAGATGACAATGGACTTTGACCTCCTATATCCTATCTTGAGGAAGAAGTATTATGTTTTTTGGATACCAGAGGATTATAAAGTAAACTTCAGCAGCCAGTGTAACTGTCTTAAACAACATTTACCTAATCAGAAAAAGCAGTTTGAAGAGTTAAGTGAGAATGAGAGAGAGGTTTCAGATGAAATACATGATATAAGTGAGAAAATTGATAAGCTTCAGCAATATATAACGAAACAATTTGAGCTTATTAATGCAAACAGGTAGAAATATGCAGCAAGAATAAGTAGCAGGACTTGTGGGGTGGGGATAATCTACCAATGATTATTTTATTAAATATATTTATTTATTGAATGGACTGTAATTATTTTAATTGATTAATTATTTTATTAAGCGGAATGTATAGGTTATTATTTATAATCACTGATAAACTTCCACTTCACACATTTGGGGGTTATGTTTGTTAAATTTTGTTATATTGTACCATATTTAAACGGTTAACATTATTATTGTCACTCGACTGTATTTAAACGTTAGTAGATGTGATAAGGCTATAATTCACTTATACTAATCTGACTAGAAGGCTTCAAAAGTTATCATGGAACTGTTGTCGAACATGTGAGTAGGCCCTGCTGTAATGGCATCGTCTGTGTGCAATGTCGCCTAAACATTAATGGCAATTCTTCACTATCAATGTTGTCCCGACTCCACCCTGCCAAGATAATACAATGTGGATAGGCACAAACTAGACTGATTTATTATTATTATTATAATATTTATAATTTTATTATATAATTTTATTGTAATATTTATGGCATAATTTTGACTTGATTTACTCGAGTTAATTAATTCGCCCATTTTGGGCTTGGCATGCCATATAATCATCAAACCTAAAAGATCTTATATTGCCCAACTAAGAACTAGGTAAGACAAAATTTAAGCACTTCCCTGCAGTGTCATAGTCGAATACACCTGTAGAAATAGGTACCGATTATTGTGAATACCACCGGAGCGCTTCAATTAACACTGACAAATTACACGTGTTAGTTGGAAAGGCTTGATGTTGGCTGCCGCCTCCTTCCCGGTCAGAGGACACATCAACTGAATGGTTTATTTGTGGGTTCTAGTAATAATTGGAAGAGTTTTATTCTAACTGATGACTAATAATTTAGTAATGTGTAATTTATTAATTTCAGTCCTGAGCCTGTAGTATTAAATATTTAAAGTTTAATTATATGGATATTAAATTAATTCCTGCCACATGACAATATAATCTCATTTTCTGGAGAGATTGCACATATAGTTTGTTTTATTGCATAACCAAGTTATTTTAATGGATATTTTTATTAACCCCTAAGCTGCTCGGGGGGGCTATTTGGCCTTCAACACCCACAGGCGCAAAAAATAATCTTATAAAAGTGTTCATTTGTGTTCCCTGATCACGGGAAAATAATAATAAAAATCGTAAGTTGGATATTTTGGCTGCCATAGGGCGGGGAAGTCTGTCAAAAAAAAAAAAATTAAGAAAATGTATGAAGTATGGGAAGAACTGCAAAGTTTTGCTGATGACTCGCCCAGATAAAGCTGTAGCAGGCAGTTCCATTGACCTTTTTAATGACAATATGATGGCTCACTACAGACAAGTGTTAAAATGTAGGAAAAAAAAAAAGTGTCTTTAGATAGATTCTTAGAAAGACAAGCAAGCAGTGAGCCACAACCAGGTCCTAGTGGTATTCCTGCAAGACGTAAGAGAGAGTACACCCCAGAAATGTCATCAGTGCCTCATGTTATAATGGAAGGGGACTCCCCTTCGAAACACCAACACCTCTCGGAGAGCTACCCATCCTTACCATCTTCCATACACCACCAAGAGTCCTCATTAAAGGGAAGATATACTTGTATATACTGTAGTACAAAATATTAGTAGTAGTAGTAGTATGCATAAATTGTATTTTTAGGTTAATATTTTTGGGGGTGTGGAACGGATTAATTCAATTTACATTATTTCTTATGGGAAAATTTGTTTCGGTTTACGAACCGTCTCTGGGAATGAATTAAATTTGAAAATGAAAGTACTGTACCACTGTACAGTATGTGTATTTGATATGAAATGTATATATACATACACACACACACACACACACACTTAATGGTCCAACAAATGGCTACTAAAGTTCCACCCAAGTAAATGTAAGGTAATAAAACTATGTGGAGGGAACTGGAGGGGGGAATGTCTCCAAATTGGTATGCAGGGTACCGAATGGGAAAAGTATTTCTCCACGAAATGGACAGAGAGAAAGATCTAGGAGTTGATATCACACCAATCCTGTCTCCTGAAGCCCACACCAAAAGAAAACCATCAGTGGCTTATGCGAGGCTGAAGAGCATCAGGACTGCCTTGAGAAACTTGTGTAAGGAATCATTTAGAACCTTGCATACCACACATGCAAGACCAACCTTAGAGTATGTGGCTCCAGCATGGAGTCCTTAACTTGTAAAGCACAAGAAGCTTGAGAAGATTCAAAGGTATGCAATAGACTAGTCCCAGAGCTAAGAGCTATAAGTTACGAGGAATGGCTGCATGAATTGCACTTCATGTCGCTGGAAGACAGAAGAGTTCTGGGAGACATGATGAGCAGATAAAAAATTCTCAGGGGAAAAGACAGGGTAGATAAGGACAGATTATTTAACATGGGTAGTACTTGCACAAGAGGGACACAGGTGGAAACTGAGTATCCAAATGAGTATCCAAAGAGACACCGGAAAAACCTTTCAATGTCAGAGTAGTTAATAAATGGAATGCATAAGGAAGTGATGTGGTGGAGGGTGATTCCATACAGTTTCAAATGTAGATATGATAGAGTTCAATAAGTTTAGGAACCTGTACACCAGTTGATTAACTGTTGGAATGCAAGAGCAAAGAGCCAAAGCTCAACTCCCCACATGCATAACTAGGTGAGTGAGTAGAAGTAGAGAAGGCCAATTACTATATTCACAATTAAAAGTGTGTGGGGCAAAAGTGATAATCTAAAACAGTTCCTCTGCTAAAATTTGTTGTTTTACTGTATTTATGGAGAGAAACTTTCTCATATGCAAAAGTGGCACTCTGGACATGAATACATGAAACTTTTGTAGAGTTTAAATAAATGATTGAAAGTAATATCTTTGCAATCTAAGACCTAAAACGCTTTTTGGAGCCCCTCTATAGGCAGCTTTAGAAATATAAAATTTCTGGGACAAAACAGTAATGACAAAGTTTAAGATATTATTACAGAATTTAGGAATTATATTAATTTTGAAAGTAAAGAATAGTAATCAAGTATTTTTTGTAATCTAATGACACTCAATGGTAGTCCCTTTCTGTATAAAGATTCTGCTAAACTTATGGATTGCTCTTTGACATTTGTTTGTCTTGGTCTCCCCAATATCTTACCTCCGAGTTGATTGCTCTAAAGTCCTTACCTTATTTAAAGTCTTGTCCCATACTTCCTGGGAAGCTGATAGACACTAACACTTCTCTATTTGCACTCTTCTTTTGTACTATCGAAACTGGATTACTGGATTCAACTGCCTCTGCTGTTGAAAAACATATGGGATCACCCCACAAAAGGATGAGCTACACCCCGAGCTAAACCCTGCAATGACTCAGAAACCCCAAAACCTTCAGAGCTGGAACTAGGAGAAAAGACCAGAAGCAGGGCCAACCACACCCCCTGCAGGAAAAGGAACAGGAGCTGCAGACTTAGCCAAAGTGGAGTTCACCAACTCCACTTTGGAGTTGGTGAACTAATGTCCAACATTAGGGCATCCAAGTCTGCATCATACTGCAAAAGTCGAAGATGGGCAAGCCTAGCCCATAAAGTAGCAGCTGCCTGGTAAGCTTCCTGATGTAAAACAGGTTCATGGAGAACCTAAATATGCTCTCAGTGAATGCAATTGTCACAGGATTCTGGGTCATAGTGTCACGTGACTGAACAAGCATTATGACGGTGGCAGACAGAATTATCGTCACCAGATAGCAAGATCGACAAGCACTCTTCAAACTTGCAGATACTGTAGTCAGTATGGATTTGACAGGTCCATCCATCATGAGCCACATTAGACTGCAGGGAAATACCAAAGCCTGAAGGCAAGCTAGCCAAGCAGGGCATCCAGGCACTAGGGACATTTTCCGAAAAAACAGACATCAAACACAACCTGTAACAACCCAGCTAAAAGGGTATTCACTGTGTGCCATATAAAAAAAGCACATGTGTATCCTAGTGAATCCCACTCATAACCAAGCAGGGTGCCCCTACCTAGGACCTACACAGAGGAGTGAACATTTCATGACCTATCCCAGAGTGAGCCTCTCCACCCCCATTGGCAAGGACTCTCAGGCAAACCCCTGAACACACCAGACAAGTATCTATTAGTGCAGAGGCAGCACTAAATGAGCACCCAGGGAAGAGTACCCCAAGTGCATGCTGCTTGAAACACAAAACAAGCAAAGTCCACACAACCAAGCCAGGAAGAAAACACACAAAAAGTATATGGCACACAGCTGGCTAATGGGTTGAAGCTAGGTAGGTACTGTACTAGGGACTAATGGGTTTTAGCTAGGTTAGAGTAAACTAATTGTTTATTCCAAATTATTTCAGTCATTTGGTCATTTTAGTGTTTCAATTTCTATGAACCCTGCAGTTGTTTGTAAAGCTTTGCCGAGTTTCTGGATGCTTTACTACTGAGGGTGATGATAATAGCCCCCCGTTCTGTGCCTCTGTGAGGCACGGGCCAGGTTCCAGCTCTGCTATCCAGTAAGCCAAACAGGATGCCTGCAACTGATGTGACCCCCAGTAGTGGAGAGCCATCTCAGTGAGACTGATTCAGGGAGCTACCAAGGTGATCCCCCAGGAAAAGAATAAGCCATCAGAGATAAGGAGACTAAGTTGCATTGACATTAAATGATATATTTCACACATAAAATAAGGCCCTAATAATAAGGCATAAAAACACTTTTCTCAGATTGTATAAATGTGCAATATAATGCCATGCATCATTATCATAGCTGGAATGATACTGAAATAATTCATTGTCTTTAATGATGCCAATTATTTCTGCCATACCTACTAACGTATATTAGTTTCACCACCAGCTTATCAATACCATTGACAGATCAATAAAAGTTTACAAAATTATATTAAGCTATTATTACTCTTTAAATTTGTTCTTTTTTTATCGACACATTTACATTTGCTTTCCTCCAGTCTACATTCAGATTTGTGTCACCTATTAGATCCTCAATATCTTTGTTAGAACACAGTAGGAGGACAGAGTTGCCATCGGTATCTTTATGCAAAAGTATGTTTTGTTGCTTTATACTTGAAACTTCAGGAATTTCTGGAATTACTTCTATATTCTTCTCATTTTCTATTGTTTTTGCTATACTATCTAAACTCTCACCTAAGTGTCTTAATGCTGTGTCTGAAACTAAGCCTGTTGCTAATCGAGATAGTCTTTCAATTTTTGTTTGAATTTCATTACGTAATTGTTTCAATTCTAGGTTTTCACTATAAACCATATTCTGCTGAGAGCCAGTCTGAACAATTAAAGTTGGATAAGAATTATCTGCTTCTGTCATTTCTGCTTCTACTTCTATTTCATTTTCCACCTGTAAACTCATGGAGGAATCATCATCTGGTCTTACCAAAAGGCACTTTGGTATCTTCCTTAAAAATACCCTTCGACTACCTCCAACAAGTCCCTTGCCATGAGTCATAAAGAGATTCTGTTTAACAGAAATATTACGGACATTGGCATACTTCAAGAGTTGGTGCCGATGAGCAGGCATACGAGTTTTCATAATGGCAATTATCTTGGAAGCAGAATAGCCCTCAAGGATGAGATCTTTGATCATCTCTTTTTCCTCACTGTTCATCCTGAGATGAGAGCCATCTTCATCATGACCATAATGAGTCCTGCAAAAGTGAACTGTGGCTCCTCCTTCCTTCATGAACATTACTTCCATAAATGATGTGCACACAGCATTAATCTTTATGCTCCCTTTCTTCACAAAGTGCGGTCGTGACACAGCCATCTTTGAATCTGCGGGCTTAATGAAACCACTACGTCGACAACGTAGGAAGAATTTTACATCTCCAGACACCATTGTCTTTGCTGAAGTTTGTGCTGAATACGAAGCCCGACACCTTTCCTCTGCCTCTTTCTTCCATTTCCAAAAGTCTGTAAAAGTGGAGGGGTGAATTGATGTCTTTGATAATAAAAAATGAAGCTTAAACAGCCTGGTACCTTCAATGAAAGTTAAAGAAAGTAACCTACTCCCTTGATACAAATACCCAAATAACACCTTGGCTCTTTTTCAGGCAATCATTCCCCTGGATACAGAAGTTGCCAGATGTGTTTAAATCAGAGGGTGCTGAAAGTCCTGGATTTCATGTCTGGGCTGCAAACAGATAATGCACATAAACTACAGTAACATCTAACACCAAGACTGATATAAAAAATAGGAAAGAAAAAAGTTGAAGTTTATAAAATAAAAGAGGAAGCTACATCACTAAATATTGTGACACAAAAGGAGAAGAATGATTGGAACTCAAAAGAGTAGTCATATTTTACACTAGAGAAGCAAGAACTTAAATTCTGTAAAAATTTAAGAATAGTAATACACGGAAGCTAAAAGGAACTCGAGAGACAGCAAGGTTTGCACTTAAAAATATTATGCATGTGTATGCTCTATATTATTTAGGTACCATAGATATACTTTAAGATATTCATAAAATTCATTAGCATCTTCAAAGTGATCATCTAATTAACATCAAAGATGCAAAAATTGTACAATATTAAAAAATTCTGGGTGCAAGAAACCTGCATCACAGGTAGTGGTTACAACTTTTTCTGTGCAGTTTGAAAATTACATGCTTCCAAAACACAGGTACAGTAAGATTAAAACTGCTATACATTAGTAACTTATTCAGCATAATAGAAATTAAGTGATCAGTAGTTTAGATATAAGTGATGAAATTTGGAGAATGAAGAAATCTTTATACCAAGCAATGGGAACCTCCAATCCATGACATGTTTTGAAAACAGCCTGTTTGATGCTACTGGCACTATATTTAGTTCAGTAATTTATGTACAGTAACCGTACAGTAATCAAAAGTGTAAGCCAGGGAGCCGGTCGGCCGAGCGGACAGCACGCTGGACTGTGATCCTGTGGTCCCGGGTTCGATCCCAGGCGCTGGCGAGAAACAATGGGCAGAGTTTCTTTCACCCTATGCCCCTGTTACCTAACAGTAAATAGGTACCTGGGTGTTAGTCAGCTGTCACGGGCTGCTTCCTGGGGGTGAAGGCCTGGTCGAGGACCGGGCCGCGGGGACACTAAAGCCCCGAAATCATCTCAAGATAACCATTATGTAAGAACATATCTATCCAAATTTTTTCAAACTTCCTTAATAATCTCGCTGTATACAGTACAGGTGGCCCTTGATTTGTGTAAGGATTATGTTCCCAAAAAATTGCAAAATATTATGTACATACATGTGAAACATAGGGTTAGGTTCCAGATACTTTGAAATGTCCATTTTTTTTTTAACTCCTTACTCAACTAAACATGAATTTTAACATTTAATAATTAATGCTCCCACCACTTTCCAGCCACAAATTAAGCACACAAAGTCCAGAATTCTGGGGATGTGCAAAGATGAAAAAATATAACCCAAAAAGTTTTTAAAACACAAGAATGTTAGGAGTAACGAAGTCAGACACTTTGCCAACAGTAGACCCAAATATTAACGTAAATTATCAAAGCTAATTCATTCTCAATCCACAAATATGAAATTTGCTGGCACGCTCTGAAACTTGCCATAAAAGTGATTTCTATATAACCCTGAATCTACAAAATCCAATACAGGAAAAGTTGTGAGCTGTTTGCATAGGCTTACTTATAAGATAATTATTAGGAGGAAGTGTAAGCCAGTACAACTATATAGCATCATACAATATTTATGAGGAAAAAAAATAGACTTTTGAAGACCGAGGATTTTAATGTCTGTTCTATGAAGATGAAATAATTAAGCTTACTAAAAGAAAATATTATGGCAATGGGTGGGATTGAAAACATACTAAGATTGTTTGAGCCTATAAGACCATATGAATGAGTTTTATAATCAGAAAAAGTTTTATAATTTATAATCAAGTGAAGAAGTTTTATAATCAGAAAAAGGTAGTGCAGACTAGATAAATAAATGAGAAGATTTATGTTCTACATGCAAAGGTTTCAGTTACATGATAACATGTTTCTGGAAAGAGAATTGCCAACAACTCTAAATTTATTTAAGCCTAGCAATAAATGCTAATTAGGGTTGGACAGATATGGGGGTAGGGATAGAATAGAATACTGTACAATACTCAAGTTAATACTCCTAAAAAAGAAACAAATATAATTTTATACACTGTGCTTTGACAGGCTGACTTCAATATACGTTGGCAATATGTAATGATACTGTACTATTATTACAAAGATCCTTTACAAACTGTTAAAGAGTGACTGTTACCACTTAAATTGCATGGTAAAGAAAATGAAAGTTTAACTCTGTTCATAATGCAAGAAACAAAAATAGAGGCTGCTATAAGAATTAAAACAATCATTCAGAAGTAGGCGATGAGTCACAATAACGTGGCTAAAGTAAGTTGACCAGACCACACATTATTTTATGCATTATAAAAGATGAATCACTTTTAGAGAAAGCTAGAAAGAGGAATAGAGGCTACTGAAGCATGATTAAAGCGAACTTTTTAGGTTTTTGGGTAACTCGACTCATTGTTTGGCATTTACCCTTTTATTATTAAGAGTATTTTTTTTCAAAGCTTTGTAATATAAATTACAGGTAAAAACCCAGTACTGAATGTAATGGAATGCCAATTTCTGGAGGAAACTCTGTGGCTCCCTGAAGCTAACTTCCTGAGATTACATCATACTCAAAGGTCATCAGCTGCAAATTGTTTTATCCCCTACCTGGGACCAGAGCGAAAACCTAGCCCCCTAACAGAGGTGCAGACAGAGGTGACAATCCCCCACCTCACCAGAAAAAGTTTGCAGAAAGTTAGTGTAGCTTTACAGACAACTGGAGGGGTCACATAAATCAAAGCCTCATAAATTGTCAAACAACCACTGCAAATAAGATGCACAGAACAAGGAAATATCAATTGAAAGAAGATGCCGAAGTTAACCAAACAGAAGATAAAAGAACATTGACAAAAATAAATGAATAAAAGAGCTGGAAAAAAAGTTATCCCTACATCATCTTCAATTGATCAGCTGACAATATGATAACATGAACAGGGGAAGATTTACAATATATTTTGGAGTGG
Source organism: Procambarus clarkii (assembly GCF_040958095.1). NCBI lineage: Eukaryota > Metazoa > Arthropoda > Malacostraca > Decapoda > Cambaridae > Procambarus > Procambarus clarkii. Next base: position 15,618,971 of record NC_091173.1, read on the forward strand.
ACAATGTGAGAGAAAGCTGAAAAATTAAGAGTTATTTAAGAAAGCAATAAAGCAATCTACTAGATACTCACACAGTACAAAGAATGAATTATACAGATACTGTAGACAGACGATGAGTCACAATAATGTGACTGAAGATATGATGACCAAACTACTACTCAAAAGATGGAGAAGCAACTACAACTCAAAAGATAGTCAACTTTTCAGTCTGTCCTAGACTATTACCACATGACTTGATAATAGTACAGGATGGACCATTAATAATAAGAAAGGAGAAGTAATGATACTGTGATATCGTAATGAATTTCTTGATGAAATACCAAAATACATTTTGGCAAGTACTGTACTGTACTGTAGTACCAACTGAAGATCACCTAATGATCATGAAACTGGGAGTTGTATGTAATCACATTCATATTCTGAGTACAGTACTATAAATAGAGTAACTCCAGGAGTCAACAAAAATAATATTAAATCATTAGGCAAAACTATTATACTGTTTAGTATATGCATAAAAAATGGAAATACTGTACTGTAGTTCACAAAACTAATAATTATTTATTAAAGCTATGTACTCTTAGTACTGTACTGTACTGTACTATGTTACTATGTACAGTATAGTACTGTCAAGAACAGGTGTAGGAGCTCTTATTTGTATCAGGTATAAAACAGTTCTTACCATCTTTCTGCTGAAAAGTCACTTTCTCACACTGGAACTTCATCTTGTGAGCTCGAATCAGGTGGGAAATAAGTCTAGCTATGCGGTTCCCACGAAAGCCACAGTCAGGTTCCAAACAAGGCATTTTTGCACGATTTTCAGCAGAGAGATTGTGTTTGACTCGTAGATGAGTAGACAAACTGCTCTTATTTTTGTACGTCTTATTGCAGACTCGACAGACAGTGCTCTGATGATCCTCATCTTGGGACACAGTAATAATTTGGCTCTTATCGCCCGTTTCATCCACAAGAGTACTACTCGGGTCACTTTCATTCCCACAATATATATAAACATTATCATCTATATCTCTGAGATCCTCTAAGCTTGTGGGTGGTTCAGTTTTAATATATGATTCTTGGTCAATAACAAAGTTTTTATTGATGAATGATAACTTATTGGAACCATCACCCATTTTGCTATAACTTATGCCACTTGTAAGGCCATACAAAAATGCCAGTATCAGTAGTTGCTCTCTATCACATTCAAACCTGCAAGAATTTTTGTTTTTTATTGATGATACAAATGACAACAAATATTTACATGTGCAAAATACTGTACCTGATTTTTTATTTGAAGTTAAGTACTTCACAAATTTCTTAGATTTATTATGTGAATGTCAGAATCTTAATTACATATACAGTACTGTACAGTGCTTAATTACAATATGGTAGCTAACTAAGGGTATAATTTCTTGGTGTTCACTCGAACAAAATGATGAAGCAATATAACTGAGAATTATTTTCAGATTCCATCCCACAATAATTTAACACCAAATTTACTTAATGAGCAAATTGTCTTAATGTTGCTACATATTTTTACATACTGGTATTTACAATTTTTTTTTACATAGTACTTACCTAGTTACCTAGTTGCGCTTGCGGGGGATGAGCTCTCTCTTTGGTCCCGCCTCAACTCCAGGATTGGTCTACATATGTGGTATACAAGGTCCTGAATGATTCCTTACACAAGTTAGTGTTGTGGCTAGTGTTAGTGGTTCTCAGATAATATTGGGACAGGAGTAGAATGCTTGTCTGTACCACAGATGGTGCTAAATAGTATTCAAAGCTTTTTACTTTCTTTTGATAGTAACTTAATTTAAACATATAAACAAATGACTTGTGATTAATGGTTCTATTTGCTGTGATATATACATTAATAAACAAATCCACAAGGGCTGTGACGAGGATTCGAACCTGCGTCCGAGAGCATCCCAGGTGCTGTCTTAATCGACTGAGCTACGACATGATCAAAAGAATTGAAACCAGAAGTTCTACTGAACTTACTTGGATCCTGCAGCCTCTCCGAGACACAAACTGCAGAGAGGCTGTAGAATCCAAGTCAGTTCAGTAGAACTTCTGGTTTCAATTCTTTTGACCATGTCGTCGATCAGTCGATTAAGGCAACGTCTGGGATGCTCTCGGACGTAGGTTCGAATCCTCATCACAGCCCTTGTAGATTTATTCATTTGATGCATCACGCTATTGTGATTTCTGTGTGTAATATACATTAATTCACTGCTGGGTAGGTCTCCGATTACTGCTAATTATAATTCCTAAATCTCTTTCACAACATTTTGACGTCATCATCTGGTAGATGGTGTTACTGTTATTTCCTTAATTTAGCACTTAGCACTTATCCATGATGAACTGCAACTGCTAATTTTATGCCTAGTTCTGCAATGTGATGAGGTCATTCTAGAATTCAACCGAGTCCTCATCCGAGTTTACTATGCATCCCACTATCGTGTCATTTGCAAATTTGCTGATACAGGTATTACTATTCATGCCACCACCTAGGTTGTTGAAATATATTACTGTATGAGCAATAAAAGCACCGAAACTGACCTCTACGACACTACTTTTCATCATTCAACCTGACTTCGAGTCAACTGCTTGATGGGGTTCTGGGAGTTCTACTCCCCAAGCCTGGCCTGAGGCCAGGCTTGAGCTGTGAGAGTTTGTTCCAACAGGCTGTTGCTTGGAGCGGCCCGCAGGCCCACAACCCACCACAGCCCGGTTGGTCCGGCACTCCTTGAAGAAAACTATCTGGTTTTCTCTTGAAGATGTCCACGGTTGTTCCGGTAATATTTCTTATACTCGCTGGGAGGAAGTTGAACAACCGTGGACCTCTGATGTTTATACAGTTAAGAACATGCATTTAAACAACCAAGACAAGGCTAGCCAGGAACCCCATACAATATATGTGCCAGGTATATTGGTTTGGCAAACTTCTGAGTATCTATTTACAGCTAGGTGAATAGAAATATCGGGTTAAAGAAAACCTGCCCAAGGTTTCTGTCTTGCTACAGGAGTCGAATCAGGGACCTTTCAGCTTTACAGGGATTTAGGTTCAAACTTACCATAATTGTCAGCTACAATTCCCTCGTCTTCGTCAACACGTGCTAAAGACAAGAAGCATCTTGACAGTGTCTTTTTAAACAACGTATAACCCAGAAGGCACACGCAAAGGCTTGTTATCCATCTCAATATCCAAATTCTCCTCTTCTGGAGGTGAGAATTCTCCTTCTTCTCTCTTCCACTTCCTACAAAGCAAGAACGTCATACCTGGGATATAATACACGGGATAAATTTGTTTGTTTACTATTTACAATTGTTCTCTCCGTTTACCTCGTGTGGTCACAAGCCGCTTACAACTCCACGCTCATTGGTCGCCTCAGCCGTTCGTGAGCCGGTAATATGCCTGGCGGCTCCGGCACCCAACGTCTTCACCATTTATTTTGCCATTTTTTAAATTACAAGACGTATTTTTGTTTATGTTATTAATTTGTTTATTTTATTAATTTGTATATTTATTATTTTTGTAGTCTATAGACTGCATGTTAATAATAGTTTAATTTTGTATGCATTTCCTTATCTGCTAAAACTTATAAACAATTTAATTAATTTTTTCTTCAAAATCAAAATCAAATAAAATGTTTATTCAAGTAAAAGTACATACATAGAAGATGAGTTACAAACAGAACGTTGGATTTATAGATAGAGCTAGTACATACAATACCTAAAGCCACTAATTTACTTAAACCCCACAGCGTTTTGGGCAAGGTGTAAGGGGGAAAAAAATACCATAGACCAAAGCTTAATACTAATTACACTTCCGTAATTACGCTACTGGTATGGTCCAGTAGCCTAATTATGTTACTTCCGTAATTACGCTGCATAATTAATGCTAATTACTAAAGCTTAATACTAATTACGCTTCCTTTGTTGCGTTAATTCCAATCTCTCAAACATATAAATAGCCTAAATGCAGTATTTTCTGTTTGAAACTTGGCGGTTTCTCTACAAACGTTACTCAGAAGAAAGTACCAACAGTACCTAGTTGTTTGTGGGGGTGAGCTTTGGCTCGTTGGTCCCTCTCGATTAACTGTAAAGATTCCTGATCCTACTAGGCTCTATAACATTTTGCTTGTAACTTAATTTGTAATGTACTTTTCCCAAGAAATAGTATTTATTACTATTTATTAATTAAAGTTTTTTGTCCACTGTCAATTCCCCTGAGAATCTCCTAACTCTTGTCTACCAGACATGAGGTTTAGTTCCGGTAGCCTTTCCTCGTAACTCATACCTCTCAGTTCTGGTGGCATACCTCTGAATCTTCTCTAAATTTGTATTGTGTTTAACTAGGTATGAACTCCAGGCTGGAGCTGCAGCTACTCCAGGATTGGTCTGGCATAATAGTGGTATACAAAGTTCTAAATGATTCCTTATGCAAGTTTCTAAAGGTAGTTTTTATGTTGGCCAATCTAGCATATGCCGCTGATGATATCCTTTTGATATGGGCCTCGAGGGACAAGTTCGGTGTGATATCAACCCCCAGATCTCTACTCTTGCAGAATTTTACCTCCCAGATGGTACCTTGTGTTCGGCCTCTTGCTCCCTTCACCTAGTTTCATTACTTTACACTTACCCAAGTTAAACTTTAGTAGCCATTTTCTAGACCATTCCTCCAGTTTGTCCAGGTCATCCTGTAGTCTGTCTTGTTTCTTCTCATAATTTTTCCATCATCAGTAAACATTGAGAGGAATGAGTCTATACTGTGGAAGATTGTTTACATATACAGTGTTTCGGAAACAAGTGGCGTGGTCCAGGGAATGATCAAATCATACACAACACGACAAAGCTCATTTTATGATTGTCAAAGCCCTATATGTCATTAGGTTAGGATGCATTATGGTATTAAGCAAACATTTTAATGATTGAAGTTAATTTTCTGAATATAAGATGCCTCTTTTGTGATTTTACCTAATTAAAATTTAGGATTTTTTTTGTCAAAGCTGTTGAGTTCAAAGCATCCATGATGACATGTTAGCTGTATAAAACTGTTTAGATTAATAATTTGCACAGGAAGTCTTCAATATACAGTACAGTACTCAAATTTGGATACCATCACAAATTATACTTTACTTTTTCTCTTACATTGCACAAAGGTTACAGGAGGTATTGTCTGTATGCACAAGGAAAATAGTATTCAAAACAAAGTTTATCTTCCTCTATTGCTAAAAAACCATGCCAAACATAGGATCGGTCTCAAAACTTGTGTAACATGCCCTCTGTTGACTGGAGGCCTTAAGTACCAATTGGAAACCCCCCTGTACCAGATTAAGCTTCAAATACTGCAAATTATCTAAAACACATGATTTTCAACCAGTGGAGCACAGCGCATCATGTGTGTGTTATGCCCAAGGGTGCAGTGTCGATTTTATAGATAGAAGAAGAAGACGAATAAACAAAATAAAAAGAAGAGAATATGATCACTACTTACAAAATAGAATACAGACAAGGAAGAATTGTTGCAAAACAACAACAACGACGACAACACCGACGCCGACGACGACGACGATATATGAAAGTTTTTGCCATACAGAATTGTAGGTCGGAACAAGTGAGAAGGCTGAGGATACCAAACCACCAGTAGTTTCAAAGCAGCACACAACAGATTACTGGGAAGATTGGACACATCAAGTGTAGCTCTCATCATGTAACAGTATCTCATTGCCTATGCATTCTGTCCTATATTTGAAATAATTCACTGCAGCATTAAGACTTAAAAAGGTGTAATTTATAATTAAATTAAATCAGTCCTAATGAAAAAAACTTTTTATAGACCAGAAATTATTTTATTTTACTTATTTATAAATTTCAATCAGTTGTAGACTGTCAAATTCTACTTATTCACTATTAAAGTAAAAGGTGTTATTTGTGAGTAATATTCAGTTCAATTTCATATGCTTTATATATAATGGATGCTCTATAATTGCAGTTTCTTCAAGCTCAATGCCTATGAAAGGTCATTAGGTGTACACAGATTTAAGGCCAATATTGCTACATCTTCCAATCCCATACACGTTAAAAATCCTCTGGATAGTAATAAAAACAAAGTACATAACTCCTTATATTTTTATTTACCATTTGGTTGCAAATCCTGGCTATAAATTTATCAGTAAACTCTTCTAAATGTCTTATCGCAATGACAGTCACATTCCATGTTGACACATTAATATACAATATTAAACCACTTATGAAAATGCTCTGATGCCTACATAAATCTTTCCATCACAGCAATTCCAAAAGCAGCAATAAGTATGTCTACAATTGTAACCCAAGTTACAATTACGATATTGGCATAAGGTATTACAGTATTCTGTATTATGTTGATGCTCATTGTGCACATCAAGCCTCACTAAACATTTATTTGCATCCAAAACTCGTGGCATTACAAAAACTATGAAAGAACTAAAGAATTACAAGTAGGGAAAAATGCATATTCTTTGGTTCTTTCTAATTTTAAATATGCCTTTGCTTTAAATTTAAGCCTAAATTAATGTTTCCTGTTAACTGCCACCATTCAGTATCAAACAAAATAGTACTGAAATACTATTAAATTTCTAGCTTTCTATGTATCAATAATGTTAATCAAATTTTGAGTAAAAAAAAAAAAAAAAAAAAAAAATGTTAGACCAGTATAATACCGGAAAACCCAGAATTAGATTTGTTGAAATTTAAAAGCACCAATATTCTCTACTTCTACTCTTAAGACTTTGCAAGTCTTAAAATGACATCACCCACTTTAAATACAATACCCGATACTACACAACCCATTTCATTTACTGGTTCTCAGTTGGAACAACTTTTCTCCCCAAAATAATGATATAAGCAAACGTCTTGAATTATAGACTGCCATGACTTCCCTACATTTAACATGCACAAACTTCTTACTGCAAACAAGAGTATCATTCCAAGTTAAATATCTTTGCACATCTCTGTTCTAAAATTTCCTACAAGAATACAGTTGTTTTTCCCATCTTCACTGGAATGTAATAAATCCTTCTGGACCGTTTGATAACAGCAAAGATGGAAGGAAATGAGGGCTCAACACAAGCTTGGATGAATACAAATAGAGTACTTTAGGTTACTGTACTACTAAAAAAACCAGGGCAAATACCATGTGAATTTTATTTAGTATCAATATTTTTAATTTACCCTTAACAAATATTTATAAAGAAAAGTTTTTAATGTCAGTTTTGTTTTTTATATACATTAAATAACATGCATACCAGGTATATAAAATGGCTAGTAGGGTAGGTGTAATAAAAACAAGTTGACCCTAGATAAAAGTTAAATCAATTGTCATTGAATCTTAGAAAAAATATAAATCTTGAAGACAATATGATGATTGTTTAAATTATTATTTTGTGCCCTAAAAAGTGGATTACTGTATGTGAGAATTGCCACTTCTCCATACATATGCTCTGCATTGAAGTTGTGATACAATAAACTTAATTCTATTTTTATTTAGCTGGTTATGGAAACCATCTAAACAGATAATGCTTAACCTATATAGCAACTCAAATTAAAATGGGATAAAATTAATTTTAACTGACAAAAATAAAAATTGTGTAGGTTTATGTTACAAGAAAATTAACTTACACATGCAGTTGACAAAAGTACAAATAGTACAGAATAAGAGGGAATTACAATAGTAACACATTCTATTTTTCCATAAAAGGACTATTTTTGCAAATTTGTAAATAGTTTTTTGTTTTAATATTTTAAGATGGAAGGTAAAATTGAAGACAAGAATTAGTCACAGACTGAACATTATTGGCAAAGGTGACCAAGAAGTCAATTAACCTCATAAGGTCTAACTGCATTAGCTTGCTTGTGGTAGAGCGTACATCCTGTAGATCACTGATGCTACACAAGCCAGACCAACAGGCACCAACCATGACCGCCACGAGCTGTAAAATAGATCCTCTAACATATCTTGAAATCCTACTATATATAGTTTGCTGTTTACCTAGCAAATACTCTGTAGGCAAATGCAGTAGCAACAGCCAGCCCGACAGGTATCAGCCACATTTTCCAATTACTGCAAAAATAAAACCAAAAGTATAATACTAAATTGTCTAAGTATACTGAGTAAACTTTTATTTTGTATAAACAAATTATAACACTAAAATTTCTCTACCCCATTGACTCTAATACAAAATCTCAGTAAACCAAATTGCTGCGCTGTTTAAAACTACAGTACAGTACTGTAATATATGTAGACCTTTGTGTCTACATTGAGGTCGTGTAATTTAACCAATTTACCGAGATGACAAAAACATCGATCTTGCATTAAATTTTCATCCAATGGCAAAACAACTACAAGCAGAATAAGAGCTTACTTCTCCAGCAATATGGACAAATTTACATGACATGTACTTCACATTGTTCTACCTCCAGTAATTACTGCAAAAATTCAAAAATACAGTACTGTATCTCCAATATTTCTGGCATGATTTGGAATAGTCCTTTCCTTCATGATGAGAGTAGTTAGAGTTTAAGAACTGCAGAGTTAAAGCGTTGCAGTCTTTAAAGACACTAATTCTACCCACCACAAGAATTCAAGCTATACACAACTGAAATGTGCAATCTACTCTACTGTTTCCCGTATGCATGTTAGTTTATTTGAAGTTTTCGATTTTTAGTGTCCCACAGAAAAAAATAATTCTCAAATACCCCTCACACTAGTGGTACAAGTTATAGTGTTGATATTGGCAGCAGTTCACCTATTTTACAGTAATTATATGTCATTTTAATATGGTAAATGCAAGGCATTAATATTTTAAGGCTAACATTAAAATCATATTTAATATGGTAGCATAAAGGAAATACAAGTACTATAAGAAAATATTTATTTTGATTTACTTTTAGAGTGAAACTCCATTTGACTTGTAACCTTTAAGTGGCCAAGTGAGGTGACCCAGTACTAAAGGTTCGGTATTTGTACACACTATGAACTGTCTTCATATCGTGTATTCTTACTGTATCAGAAATGGCAGTTACTAAAGCAAAATTGTCAAATTTTTAAAGACCACAGGATTGCCTGGTACAGTAGCAGCAAGGTAAATACAATGTGACAAACTGAAGGAAATCAAACAAAACAGTCCAGTTGGGACTGAGTATTTAAAAAAAATCCTAGTTATCTAGTGATATCGATTCATTTACATACATGTGTTTTTAGTGTGCAGTATTCACGTATACGATATGTTTTGTCTACCACCCACCATAAAAAATTTTTAGTAGAAATATTGTAATTAAATACATGATAATAAACATTAATTGGGAATGAGTTTGTTGCCCTGGAGACTAATGAAGGGCTTGGAATGCAAATATATAATTCAAAATAATTCATAGTGTAGGAGGTACAGGCAGCCAGAGTGTATATATGCACATTAGGCTTATATCGAGGTAACTCCCCACCCCAGGGTCGAATTACAGACCCTCCCAGGAGGCAACCTCAATAAGCTGACTAGCTCCTGGGTACCTATTAATTGCTAGGTGAAAGAGGGCATAAAGTAATAGGAAGCATGCCCAACCATTTCTGTCTCGCCTGGGATTCAAACCAGGAATTCCTGAATGCGAGTCAAGAGCGAACCTAACTACAGTATTTTGAAGGATAAAAGGTAACATCTTTGCTTATCAGGAGACTGGACCACAGAGACCTTGAATCCCAAAACTACTGCAAGGTAATGATGCTCAAATTGTGGTGTATTAATGCAAGGCACAAGGCAGAAAAAAATTACACAATGTAAACAATAAATGAAGGCGTTGTTAGCTGGGCCAAGCCTTCCCCTTTTTTCATTATCGCAACTGGTTCAAAATGGGATTCCTTTGAATTGTTTATGTTAAATTAATTCTCCAGCCAATAAAAGCTATTTCTTCCTTTTAGTACCAGCTAGAAAAGGAAGATTTTTTTGGCAAGATAACTATGATGTGTTAGAAATAAAGCAGAAGGTTGTTGGGAACAGTTTGCCTCAAGGGTTTTCAATTCTCAGCCTTGCCTGAACAAATCTATAACAGCATATACTGCCAGCTGTGTTATGGACTGGATAAGAATTCTTTAGGACTAGCCATAGGTTCACCCCAACTGAAGTTTATTCTATTGCCGGTGCACTACCTCTAATACTGTAGCAAATGAATACATGGTTATTGTTTATAAATGCCAAATATAGATGCTACTACAAACAATATGCAACAAAAGTAAATTTAAATTGTTTATATTAACTATACACTACAGTATTTCTTCATATTTAACAATTTCCTTCTAAGATCCACTTCCAAGCTGCTAACACATACAATAACTATTTACAGTGAGTTACATTAAAGTGCCTCAAGATTCTTGTTGTGCAATACAAATCATGAATCTAGCCACTAACACTAGTGTGATAGTTATAGCCACCTCTTGTTTTGTACAAGATGCAAAATAATATTTTTGGAAAAAGACTAAATATGAAAATTGAATATGTGTGCAGGATATACAATAAAAAAAAATCAAGTGCTTACTTATCGTTTGAGGAGGAGTCACTCGCCCAGGATTTAGGCCCTCTGTCTTTGGAGTTCTTCTTGTCTTCCTAAAATGGCAAATACAACATCAAAGAAAATTCGCACAAATTTCTAAGCGTAGAAATTTTAGGGCTGTAAAAACTAAATTGCTTAACATGCGGGACCACTCAGATTTATAACCAGAGTAGGGTATAACCAATGCAGGCGATGAGTCACAATAACGTGGCTGAAGTATGTTGACCAGACCACACACTAGAAATTGAAGGGACGACGACGTTTCGGTCCGTCCTGGACCATTCTCAAGTCGATTGTGGGTATAACCAATTTTATTTCATGATTAAAGGAGGTTCAACTATTAAAGCACTAATACTGCATTTAACATTTGTATTTAATAATGTTAAATACAATATTTAAAATTTTAAAATAATGGGCAACCACTAATGGATAGTTATACTGAACCCAGTTATGGCACTGCCTTCCATTTTTTTTTTTGGGTGAAGTGCTGGGGTTGAAGTAAAGGTTCTTATCTAACATTGTTTATCTAATAAGGTCATTAAAATTGCTTACAAACATGGTGCAAATATTTTCTTAAGTACTGTATCTTCAACTCTCTTGCATTCCCAGCTTCCACTTGCATACGTAAGTCTTATTTTCTTTAAATACTATCTTTATTTGTGTGCGTGTTCATTAGTGGATTACAAACAATGATGCTGTCATCCTTAAACTATATTTTCCCCTATCATAATTTCCACATTGCTTGGATTTAGCACTAACATGCTGTAAAATGCAATTTTACAGTCACTTGTTACTGTACAAGGACTATTGCAAAACCCCTCTTTTCATCTCTCCTACATTTTAAAGAAAACTATTGCCTCATTCAGCATTTCACTTCAAGCTGTTAAAAAATCTTAAAGATGGGGTAAATTGCTATGCAGTTAATTGTTTTTCATAACTGGAAATGTCCGTTTTACTGTTATTCCATCCGACACTCATCCAACTGAAAATCTGAAGTCACTACACGTACACTCATTCACCAATTCGTGTGCATCATTAATCCTTAAAGGGCACAAATCATACTAGTACATTTATGTATGGCCTAAGAGTTTAGGTTTCTAACCAAGCACTTTCTCAAATGCTTTCAAAGTTTTTGGACATAATCTACTAGCAAATACTCAAACTTTGTCTAAATGATTACCAATGTAAATTGAAAAACAAAATAAAAAATAATTTAAAAAATGAATATTGAAAGCTTCAGATTTTTAATTCGGATTAACAAATATAAAATTTCACCAATTGTTCATTTGGTGTTATGCTCTCAGAATAGCAAATGATCTTCATTTTCATCAAATTAGAATAGGTTTTCAGTATAGTTTACTGTAAAAAAAAAAATTAATATGGCATTTGAAATACTAGTAGTATGCGTCAAATTTAGACATTTGTAACTCCAAACATTTAGTTTATGAAAAATCCATTTTATAGGGATTGTAGAACGAACAGCTGTGCACACTGTATCCATAAATGGTGAGAATTGGTCAAACTGGATTTTTTGATCAGACTCAAAGTTGAAATTTTAGTTATAGATATACAGTACATGTAATTGAAGTTATCGACAATAAATAAGGTAGTTCTAATTCATTGATTTACTTTTAATAAACATTATTTGGCATTCATAATCAAATGTAAAAATTTTGGTCAATATACAGCAGTATGTTGAAAAGAAGTTAAGAAAAATTCCCCCCCAAAATAAAATAAAATACTGTATAGGGATAATTATAATTTAGGGGATATATCTATGGTATGCTTTATACAAGTGAAAAAGCCCTAGTCTTGTCCCTAATCATCAAAAGAACCTAAAAGAGAGAAAGAAAATAGTTTGGGGAAAAAAAAAAAAAAAAAAAAAAAAACGAGTTCTACGAGTAGCGACCGATTTATTTGTTGACCAATTTCATTCTATCTTCACAGATGGGTATGCACTCTTCAGGATGTAAAAGTTACAACAAAATCAGATAAAAAAAAAAAAATTGGACATTGATGAAAGTAAGATATTAACACGGGCAATGGATTTACTGTATAGGATATACAACAAAATAGAGCATAATAACTCATTATTTGTGTTATGTATTACTCAGCAATTAAAGGCACCAGCTGCATATCAACTTTGTGGACACTTCTAACTACAGGTACTATTCTTTTTCTTTGTGCATCAAACAGGTGCTTGCATCTATTACTGCGTTATCCATCAGTTCCAGTTAATAGGATCTGTTCTCCTTATCAACGAAACTTTGGTTTTAAAAAATTCATCTAAAATCAATTTCTGAAAATATTTTGATGAAGTTTCACAATGCTGAAGCCAATAAGTTGGAGATTTGTTTAAGTAATTTTTACATAATATGAATAATTTTTGCTTCCCTGCCCCTTATGCTGAGCAGTTTGGAGGTTAAAAATGTATTCAAATTATCAAAACAATATCAATATATTGTATTGATAACTACAATATATCAAAACCTCATTTAATGCAACTTACTTCTGCTAGCTCTCCAATATAGTATTCCTTCATCATTTCCCGAGCATCAGTTGAGTGGCCAACATCCTCAAAACCTTCCGTGGCATCAGTGCCAGCCTGCTCAAGAAGAACTTCCTCTCCACCAGGATGCTGTAAAACATTAAGTTTTATTAATAAAATACAATACATAAAAGGAACTGGAAATCAGGTTTGCAGTTCATTTTATTATTTATTATAATAAAGCAATTATAAATAATTTATTATAAATATACTATTTATTATAATAAAGCTATTATTACTGTACATACCATATTCCCTACAAATTGTAGTCTACAGATGCAGTAAAGTAGTTATTTGTTAAGTAATAAAGATTAGCCTAGAGAATACTATGTTCTGGTAAAGGGTATAGTGAAGCAGTTTTTACTAGAGTAGAGCTGTGTCGATACCAAAATTGTTTATTACAGGCTTATTAGCCGATGCCAGTACTTATTTTAAATATTAGAACATTAAACAATACACTGTGGTACCAGGATTTGCAAGTTATTCCAGTATATTAATAACATTTAAGGGGCCAGGCACACAATTTCTCAACCTCCTTCCAATACAAACTTTTTGGGCATAATCTAGATACATGGTAAATGTTCCAACTTTTCCTAATGGATCAACATCATAACATGAACAGGAACAAAAATATCGGTTACTTAATTTAAGTAACCGATAAGTAAAAGTAACATTTAAGTAATACTTAAAGTAACCGATAGTACATTCTTATTACATTAAGTAAATAGAATGGATCATTTACACAATAATGATCACAGGACCATCAGTTAGTTTAGTTCATTTATTATGCACCCCATACCCATCTTGTGGGCAGTAGTGGAAAGGGTTACAGAGGCACATAATGGGCTCAGGGACTGAACCCCATAATTCAATTAGCTAAGCAAGTTACAATCTACAATTGCCTATTTCGTCACTTAAGATGCCCTGATATCAAAACAACCGCTAGAGTTCATCGATTGTACATTACGTATTTTTGCCGTCAAGAGTGCAGCTTTCAAAAGATTATCTCCTAAATTATCCACCATTGTTTCATATTTAAATCTTGTAATTCGTGTTTTGTATATTACCAAAAATCCCTTATTCTTCAACCCCTCACAGCTAAAAGAATTTGAGAGCTTCAATACTATGCTAGGATTTATGTACGAAACTTACTAGTTTCACATTTCTGTTGTTCTAGATCCAACTACTCTGAACAAAAGTTCCAAGTAGCACGGGCTATGGTGAGCCCGTAGTGGCCTTTGTTTTAGGTTTTGATTGTATAAACCTTCCTACCTTTATCCAAATTGAGTTCGCCATCATTTTTTCGGCGACTACAACGCAAGGTATATTACAGTACTATAGTAACTACAAACTCAGTTATGGTTGGGCACCATTCCACTCCCCTGTAATCGTAATGGCTTGGCGCTTTCTCCTGATAGTTCCCTTCTCAGTTCAGTGATAGGAATGGTATTTTTTTCCAATATTAAATAGTAACGATGATGCGAAGATTGAGGGATCACCTTGAATCGCCACTTTACTATAGTTATTTTGACCTTGATCTTTGATTCCCCGTTTCCCATACCATCTGTGCTTAGTTATCTGTGGCATGGCGTCAGTTCATTTCTCTCTCTCTCTCTTTCCGGTTTAATATTTACGAATACAGCTAAGTGCCGCCACCGTTCAGGTTCAATACGGTAACATTCTTTTGAACACCTCTGTTGAACATTGTAACAATAGGCGAGCTGGTAAATGTTTGGACAATTGGTTTTTGCATATGATCGTGTGGGGTATAGTGACTGTTGGTGGTAGCAAGTTGAAAAAGAAGGATTGTCCTGACTCCAGGATGGGAAGTTGAAAAGTCATAACACTTTCCTATGCCGGTATCTAATGTCTGCCTTTGACATCGCGAATTGCGAACTGACATGTACAATTTCTAACGATAAGAGCAACTTCTTCGTTGCCTAGGAAGCCAATATATGATAAGTAATAATTCATAAAATCCGAGGACAGGCAGTCAATTTATATACCCAGTAAGTTAGGCTTATATCGAGCCCTCTTCCCCCCCCCCCCCCTCCCTTCGGGTGCAACCCGAAAACAAGTTAACTCCTGAGTACCTATTTTCTGCTAGGTACTAATAATGAACAGGTTCATTAGGTGATAGGAAACACGCCCACAACCATTTCTGACCAGCCCGGGATTCTAACCCGGAATTCTCTAGTATAAGTCGAGAACGTACCCGATTGTACTACCGGAGCACCCCTACGTCAATCAGTCGTTGCCTTAAAAAGACAAATTTAAAACTAAAATGCTAATTCCCACGAAATAAAGTACAAAAATACACCAAGGCAACAAAAATGTTACTGTAGGCAAAGTACAGAAAAATATGAACTTCCCAGTCCACCACCACCAATGGCCAACCGTCGCAGTCACGATGACATGGCACATTTAATACTTTGAGGATATACAGATAAGATAGTTTATACTTTTAACCTAGATAATGTGTCCCCGAATATCATTTACTGGTTTACATCTTATATTTAACGATAAGCTACCCCTCACTTCAAGAACTACCTCACCCCACCACAACAGGCCATAATTCTACCCCCCTCTCCAATCAGCCCCCTCTCCAATCAGCCCCAAGTTTGATTTTATTTATTTATATACAAGGTAAATTTGTGGGGTTAACAGAGAACATAGAAATTAAGATTTTACATTCTTGTAAAGCCACTAGCACGCATAGCGTTTCGAGCAAGTCCTTAAACAGATCATTTTTAAATAATTCACAGTAAAAATGACAAAAAATGTTTACAAGTATTTTACAGCTTTACTTTACAGGTCAGATAATTAGGTACAGTTGATGAACTTCAAAACTCCCTGTGCGTGATGCCAAATGATGGCATGAGCTAAGTAAGCGTCGAGGAACACATTACTTATGGGCAGCGCGTCAAGACAACTGTCTACTCATGGTGAGGAGGCAACCTTGGGTGGGAGAGGGGGGGGGGGTTGGTGGAACTGTGGGAGTCAATGGGTGAGGAGAGCAGTGTTGAGCAACTACAGATGTTAAATAAAATACATTCACTTGCATGACAACAACGTTTTGAACTTGATAAGCCCCTCCAAAGGATACCTGATCAACTAGGCTATGACTCGTACATCAGGCTGCGAGCAGCCGCGTCCAACAGCCTGGTTGACCAGTCCAGCAACCAGGAGGGCCTGGTCGACGAACGGGCCGCAGGGACGCTAAGCCCCGAAATCATCGCAAGGTTAGGTAGGCGGGGCATAGCGCTACACTTCATTACTCGGTAAACACTGATAGGCAAGTACACTTGTCAACAGGTTAGGGGTAGCGTACGTGCCTGCAGCAACGTATATGAATGAGCCTGCACAAACGTGATAGTATTAACAAGATGAGCCATTATAAACTAATTGGTAGAGCACCTCCTTGGAAGGTTTAACACTGCCAGAACCCAACCAGCAGTAGAAATGAAATGAACCAAACAAAGTTTGATGCAAGATTTAAAATCCGTTCATATAGTCATACGCATTTGTGATCGCCAAACTTTAATTTGCGAGGACATAATGCGTAGAAACTGTTCTCCACGTCCACAAGTTACCCAAGAATAAACATTATTTTAATCAATAAAATTTTTAATCGTACAAGATCACGCAATGTTACACTGATTATATATGAATATATATAACCCGCAATATATGACCGATGCTAATATTCTAACTTTCAAAACTGTTTACACCCCCTCTTCCCTAACACGAGACTACCTCCACCCGTATACCGGTTGCTACCCACCTACCTCGTTACACGTTGTCACTCAAAATTCTCGGGAACTTGGCACATGTAACACGATCAAGTAGTACAGCTGAAAACTACGTACCCATGTTGACCAGACCACACACTAGAAGGTGAAGGGACGATGACGTTTCGGTCCGTCCTGGACCATTCTCAAGTCGATCGAATCGACTTGAGATCACAATGGCGATCACAAGTCGACCATTCTCAAGTACTTGAGAATGGTCCAGGACGGACCGAAACGACGTCGTCCCTTCACCTTGTAGTGTGTGGTCTGGTTAACATTCTTCAGCCACATTGTGACTCATCGCCTACGTACCCATATGAACCACAAACAGTGAGACTTCAGAATTTTGGTTTAGCTTATTTATTATGCATCCCATACCCATCCTGTGGGAGATGGTGGAAAAAAAAGGTTTGAGGTACATAATGCGCTCAGACTTAGCTAAATAAAACTTGGGGGTTAAGAGCCTTCACAATACAAAAAATGTCCAGCGCCAAAAACTAATATTCATCATTTGCCAGTGTGTGTAAAATCGCTACAATGTCAATTATACAGCGATTAAAAAATATATGAGAAAACCAAACCTACGTACACTACATACATCCTTAACTGCAAAGACCAACATTTTAGTTGCTGCTTTAATTAAAACAGCGAAACGCATTTTGGCTGAAAAAAAAAAAATCCATATTCACATATCTTGAGAAAACATTTAGTATCAAAATATTTGTAAATTCGATTATTTTTACTGAAAAAATTACGTTTCATGTTTCATTAAAAACATGAAAAAAAAGTCACTATATTTTAACGATACACGAATTTTAATACGAACACTACCTGACGAACTAATGGCAATCACAGCCCCCTCCCATCAATGAGGAGGAATGTATATGTTTATCTCTCAGAATGTTTGGTAATATGTTTATTGTTTGTGATGTGTATCTATGCATGTATTAACACGATGTACTGAACGGAGTGAAAATAGCTTGAGCTACCTCATCCCTTTTTGTGTATTTTACCTCAATAAACTTATTTCAATTTCTCCCATCAATGGGCGCATCCGATCAATTGATCGTCGTCGCTTCTAAATCAACCTCCCATCAATTTACAAATAACACCCTTACTTACCGCACCAAATGCTGCAGTAATTACATTTGTAATACATTAACACATCGCAGGACTTTTGTTGCATCTGGTCACCAGTCCCCACAAATATCCTTGGCATAACTAGTAATGATATTAGAGCTTGGTGCCTGCTATGCCCTGATTGGTATGCATTGCGTGTGTACTGCCTTAGGAGTATTGCGTAAAGCCAGCTCACGTTTACCAGTTCCATCCTGAAACCAAACTTCAGCTATCTAGGTTATGGACCCAGGTGATGCTGCACAACACTAGCCTATCACACAGATGCCAACAGTCCAGACTAAATATTAAAACAAGAGTAACTGCACGTGATAATTTCAAGACTATTTCCCATATCTGATGTCATGGATGCCTAGCAAAATCTTGGCAATATTTTATATTTTCCGACATCCACCATTATCGTAGTGTTAAACTTGCTTTCGTTTAATCTTAAGATTAGGTTTACATTTCTAAACCTACAAAATAAACCTTATATAAAATAACCATTTGTAAATACACTATACAATAGGTAGTCCTAGTCCCCTTTCCACCTGAAGGACAAAAGAATGTTCGAATAGCAAAAAAACTACAGGTGGTTGTTGTTATAGATTCAGCTACTCTGAACAGGTTCCAAGTAGCACGGGCTATGGTGAGCCCGTAGTGGACTTCCCTGGCACGGGAGTGGTGCCGTCTCTGAACTACAGGTCATGCAAGTCTAATTATGTACCTATTATAAAAACCACAGGTGACATGTTCTAATAGCATCAACTTAGGGTAGACCAGAGAAACCCCATGCATGTCTACACAATACGGGGTGTCCGCTTATTCAGAGCAAGTAAGCGAGCAAGTGTGCTCTTCAAATTCAAGAGTGTTTATTGAGGTATAAACACACAAAGGGATGAGGTAGCTCAAGCTATTCTCACCCCATTCAGTACAACGTGCCCAACACCTTGGGATGGACAGTAGAGCGACGGTCTTGCTTAATGCAGGTCGGCGTTCAATCCCCGACCGGGTACTTGTGTAAAGGAGGAAATTTATACATTTCTCTCAGAATGTTCGGTAATACGTTTATTGCTTGTGATGTGTGTATGTATGTATTAACACGATGTACTGAACGGGGTGAGAATAGCTTGAGCTACCTCATCCCTGTGTGTATTTTACCTCAAACTTATTTCAATTTCAATCCCCGACCGTCCAAGTGGTTGGGCACCATTCTTTTCCCCCCGTCCCATCCCAAATCCTTATCCTGACCCCTTCCAAGCGCTGTATAGTTGCGTAATGGGTTGGCGCTTTTCCGATAGTTCCCTCTCCCCCTCAGTACGTGTTTATAATATAAATATATATCACAACATATTACGGGACATTGATAAATATATATATTTCTTCCTCTACACATGCTGTTACCAGACGTACACAAACAAATGGCTGTTCTGACACATGTAGTGTTGCATGGTTAAGACTTCCCTCATACATTATACCTCTCCTCGTCACTTCTGTGTGTGCCTGAATATTTCTAATTTTGCTCCTTGTCTCATTATTAAAACACATTCAATGTCAATTTGTGGTTTTGATGTGGCGCATTTGGCCGGGTCATCAGCCACCTCGTGCCGCACTATTCCAACACGAGATGGAATCCCACATGAATTTAACTTCGCGACCTTTCAGCTGTATCTCTCCTAAAATCCTCAACTATGGACATGAAAGTGTGCCCTTGACACCGTCAACCCTACATGGGTTGAATATCTGCATAATCCTCTTAATGCTTACGGAGGTTTCCACGTAATACGTGACAAACTGCTCTAATTACTAGCATTTACGTAACACTATTGGGAAGCATCGTCGACTCGACCTATTGGTTCTGGGGTCAATTCCCGGGCAGGGTGAGACGGAGCATGTTTCCTTAACTCTGGTGCTTCTGTTCACCTAGCAGTAAACGGAACCATCTGTCAACCACATAAAATCTAGTCCAAGTGCAGTGAAAAGCTCTGTACCTCAGGGTACAGTCCTTGCACCACTGCTTTTCCTTATTCTCATATCAGATATAGACAAAAATACAAGTCACAGCTTCGTATCATCCTTTGCAGATGACACAAAAATCAGTATGAAAATTACCTCGGCTGAGGACATTGAAAAACTTCAAGCTGATATTAATAAAGTTTTCGACTGGGCATCAGAAAATAACATGATGTTTAACAGTGATAAATTCCAGGTACTCAGGTACGGTAAAAATGAGGACCTTAAACATAATACAGAGTACAAAACACAATCAAATGTACCCATAGTAGGAAAACAGCATGTAAAGGATTTGGGAATAATAATGTCGGACGACCTAACGTTTAAGGAGCATAACCAAGCAAATATTGCGACAGCCAGAAATATGATAGGATGGATTACGAGAACTTTCAAATCCAGGGATCCCATCACAATGGTTGTACTCTTCAAGGCACTTGTGTTGTCCCGTCTTGAGTACTGCTCAGTACTCACTTCCCCCTTCAAAGCAGGAGAGATTGCTGAAATAGAGGGAATACAGAGAACATATACGGCACGCATAGACGCAATAAAGCACCTAAATTATTGGGATCGTCTCAAAGCCCTCCAAATGTACTCACTAGAAAGAAGACGAGAGAGATATCAAATAATATACACCTGGAAGATACTGGAGGGCCAAGTACCAAATCTACACAGTAAAATAACAACGTACTGGAGTGAACGACATGGAAGAAAATGTAGAATAGAACCAATGAAGAGCAGAGGTGCCATAGGCACAATCAGAGAACACTGTATAAACATCAGAGGTCCGCGGTTGTTCAACGTCCTCCCAGCAAGCATAAGAAATATTGCCGGAACAACCGTGGACATTTTCAAGAGGAAACTAGATTTATTCCTCCAAGGAGTGCCGGACCAACCGGGCTGTGGTGGGTATGTGGGCCTGCGGGCCGCTCCAAGCAACAGCCTGGTGGACCAAACTCTCACAAGTCGAGCCTGGCCTCGGGCCGGGCTTGGGGAGTAGAAGAACTCCCAGAACCCCATCAACCAGGTATCAACCAGGTATCTAGATTGCCTAATTGCCTTGCCTTATTGTCATCCAAGCTTGGAGCTTTCTCTTTATAATTACTTACCAAGTTGTATCTACGGGAAGCATGACTACCCTGAGGGCTTCCCTTACCTCGCTTCTGTACTTTGTACATTCATACCTTTCGTCGTTCCAGAACTATCAGAATACTTACTGGTAATGGAGTTAGTAATAAGATAATTCCACCCCGATGCTGACCTTGCTAATACAATGTTGCAAAACGGGTATTCACCTAGTTGTGCTTGCGGGGGTTGAGCTCTGGCTCTTTAGGGCCGCCTCTAAACTGTCAATCAACGGATCCCCCTCCCCCCAACACACACAAAGGAAGCAGCCCGTAGCAGCTGTAATTCCCAGGTACAGTGCCTATTTACTGCTAGGTGAACAGGGGGGGGGCCATCAGGGTGAAAAACTGCCCATTTGTTTCCGCCATTGCCGGGGATTGATCCCCAGTTCCTAGGAATACGAGTCCCAAGTGCTGGCCACTCAACCGTCTGGCCCCCCTGGGATGTCACCCAGTGGTCTATATTTTCCTAACTAAATATATTTCGAGTTGAGGACTGATATTTCTCAAGAACAGCCAACTTAATTAACTTGCGATCATCTCTGCCAGAAATGTTTCTGTCTAGGCTTAACTGTTCCTTTGTAATCTGGTAAGCCTACGCTGCCTGGGTGCAAGAGTGTCAACGCAAAGCTATTCAGGAATGTAAAAACTAAGGATTGCAGAAGTTACAGGAGTGGGTTAACAAATGGTTTCTAAAATTCAATCCCATGATGTTTAAGATGATAATAGGAAAGAAAGGAAAGGAGACCAAGAGGCACCTAAGCCATAAGTACTGTAGAAGGCAACAACTGAAATGTGATTTTGGGCTGGATACAATTCAACAACTAACGCAAGTGGCACAAACCGGGTAACATTGTCTGCGCAAGGAAAACTGGTAAACATTAGAAAAAAATTTGTAACCTATGTCAGGACACTGCAGAAAAATCTACACGACCTCTGTTAGAACAATACTTTAATATACAGCATCGGCATGGAGTCTGCACCTTATGAAGCATAAAACCAAAATTGAGAAAGTAAAGACATTTGCAGCAAGATTAGCCCGAGAGCAAAATGTTTTGCCGTGAGAATACTATAGGTTAAAAACTAGGCCTTAACCCTAGAAGAGGTAAAATGGTGACTATGATCACAATTTCAATATACTAAATTGAATATAGAAAGTGGACGGCCTCTAAATTGAAAAAGTAGGGCGAGAGGGCAAAATTTGTAAGTGCAAATGCACAAGTGTACTTTGAGAAATGACTTGCCTCTTACCCCAAATGGGCGGTCAACAAAAATGTGATGAACGGTTAAATTATAATGTAACAGATACAACAAGGCTAGTAAACAGGGCATAAAGAGTTAGACCTCACTTCCCTTCAATCATTGCTGAGCAAATGTGTTGGTGCAAGTGTGTTGGCCCATGTCCTTGTCTGGACCCAGGTATGTCTCCAATGTTGGCTATTTAGCCAAATCCTACTCGTATCACAAACGTGCTTTTATCACATTTTTAGTTTAGGGGTTGGCAAACTGATTAAGGGTACCAATATATATTTTTTACACCATCTCAACACATTAAGGCAAACCAACTACCCCAACACCACCATTGTCCATATATCTAAACTCAAACAACAGTTTATCTAAACGGTTTATCTAAACAGCCGCCCACTAATACAGGCCTACACTCGCACACGCTGACAGTTGTATTTAGCAGCTGAGGGGGGGGGGGAGGCAGTGCCATGAAACACTGGTGTGGCTGATTTCAAGGAGGTAGGGGAAAAAATTATTAGGGGAAAGTGCCAATCCATTACAACTATATAGCACTTGGAAAGGGGTTAGGATAAGGTTTTCAGATAGGACAGGGAAAAGGAATGGTGCCCAACCACTTTGACTGCTTCCAAACACCAAACTGCTTCTAAAATCTTATGGCTGAACTGATGGAGGAAGTTCAGCTAATAATTTGTAAAGCTATTCACCTAGTTCTTACAGGGGTTGAGCTCTGCTCATTCAGCCCGTCTCTCAACTGTTACTAACTACAGTACTATATTTTTTTCCCCACACCACACACACACAGCTGGCGACTTTTGCATGCAGTTTAATTAACGTGCTTAGGGGAAACCAACTCCTTAATCTAGTGATCTAGACACATCCACCTCCTTGTGCTAGTAAATGCTTTAATACCCCTTCCTCTGGAATGCTTAAAGCTTGTTCCAGTTTTGTCATTCTGCAGGGATTACTCACAGGTCAATCAAAACTATGTACCCAAGCACAGGCCAATTCTAAATACTGTAGTAGATTTGCTCATCACTAAGGTATAAGCTGGGTTTAACAGTCTGGCAAGTTGGCTTCTTAGCACCCTCCTATTCAAGCTTCTCAAGGCCTACAAGAGATTTTATATTTTAACTTTTCATTCATACGAGTGATTGGCAAATCTGTTACATATGTTACAATAAGGTCATTAGCACTGAATACACCAAAATAATGAAGTCATTCAAAAAGGGAAATACCATTTCTTTAGAAAACCAACCTGAGGATTCACAATTCCAGCTTGTAATTAGTGAAGAGGGGTCAGCTGCTTCCACAAAACTTTCATTGGGATTACTACAGGAGCCCCCAGCACCAGGGAAAGTGGCATTCTTCCACACACTCAACAAGCAAGTGATTTACAATCAGGACAAGGCAGGCATCAAAGCGGGGCTGCATGCTCGACTAGATCCAGTAAATAGCTTTAGTCAGCCTAATGTGATCAATACAAAGCCTTGTCAGCCATTTTTCAAAATCTTTGTATTTTTGAGGTCATCCAGGGACTGAACACATCAGTGAACTGTTGGAGCTTGCTAAGCCCAGCAAGAGCCCCAATTTGAAAGAGATTAAGGTTATGGCAGATAAATTGGCAACAGTTTATTAAGGACTTTAATGCAATCAAAGACTGGATTGCAAGATTCAAGGCGAGTCAGCATTATTTAAAAATGTATATTGAAGCATCAAGTGTTGATCTGGCTAATAATGATTCATTTGATAAAGTCATTACATTTTGAATGATTTAAGGAATTATTTGATATAAAAAATATATTCGATACACATGCGAACAGCCACAAGATCAGACTTAGACGATTTAACAATTCATTAATAAAGCGATTCAATTTTCCAGTTGCTGGAGTTTACGAAATAACAGATGCTGCGGATGAGGTGCAAAAAAGTACAAATAACACTTCTTATCCTTCAAGATTTATTTGTTTAGCTAAGTGAACTAGAGGGTTCAGTTCCTGAATCAATTATGTGCCTCTGTAATCCTTTACACCACCACCCACGGGATGGATATGAAGTGCATAATAAAGAAATTGAAAATTATCCTTTATATGGAGAGGAATAATGTGAAAAGGACAAGAGCAAAGTTCAAATGGATTATTTTAAGCTGAAAGCTAAACCTAATAAAATTTTAATATCAAATATTCTTCCCAGTTGCATGACAAAGTGGATGGTTAAAGCTTTCTGTCTAAATCCCACAAGTCTGTAGAATGGAGTATTTAAGGAGTAAAAGTTTTGAACAAAGAACATGCTGCATCTAGAACTGCCTGTGAAGCCCTGGTGAAGTTAGTGAAAATGATTTGCAACAATTTTTTGTAGCCTTCAAATCCATAATTAAATTAGTGCCCACAGTATACTGTACAGTACTAAAATTCTCACACCTTGTGGTTCTAGTCATAGATGACCATTTTAGTCATCTTTAGACATTACAGAAACCTGGTTAGATACAGAAAATATAGACTATCAGGCCATGTATGCATTTCCAGGTTATACTTTTCACTAGTGACAAAAATAAAGTTAACAGTTAGAAATTAGAATTTGACACTACTAAATTGGGACACGTCTCCCACAAACTCGGGTAAAAGTTTAAACAAGTTATGCAAAAGTGCACTCTTTAAATAAAATTCTATGTAAAATACAGTAGGCATAAAAGTGCCAGTTTTAAAATGTCAAAATTTTATAACTAAACTGCAGTTATTTCAATCATAGCATTAGTTGACTATGTTAGAAGTTTAGGATCATATACAAATGATCAAAATTTTTATGCGCCACTGAAAAGGGTAATAAATATCCATCTAAAAATTTATAAAAAATACCATAAATAAAAATAAACATAATTGGGAGACAAAGAAATAATGGAGAATACAGCAGAATTTATTAATTTGTCTTGGTAATTATGAAACCTATATAGAAGAAAATAGCAAACCCCAAAAGAACTAGATAACTATAAGAAACGGTTCTCTGACTATTGGGCCAATAGCAGAACATTGACAGTCAATAATGAGGGAAGGTAAGTAGTTTTAGATT
This sequence comes from Procambarus clarkii, assembly GCF_040958095.1. Lineage (NCBI taxonomy): Eukaryota > Metazoa > Arthropoda > Malacostraca > Decapoda > Cambaridae > Procambarus > Procambarus clarkii. The sequence goes on from NC_091173.1 coordinate 15,644,455, forward strand.
TTTTTTGCTTCTGTATTTACAATAGAAAATTTAAACATTCCTTTTCTATTCCCATTAGTAAGTAATGATCAAGAATTCCTTTGATTTATTGCAATTGCCAAATAGGATGTACTTGGCCAAATAAGAGGCAAGTAAAACAGCAGATACTGAAACTTTTTTATTCAAGAATATTAAAGTTAAAAATTTTGATCATGTTTAGCCATCCTCTTCAGTAAGTCACCTTAGACATGAAAGCTCCACAAGTGGAAACCTGCAAATCTCTTAAATGCTGTATTGGTAAATCAGCACGACATCAGAAACAGACTGTGTGCAATATTTATGTAGATACAGCATAAAATTAGAGTTCCCATGTGAGTTTTAGAAGATCTTTCTTTTATGACAATCTTTATTTCATTTATGCAACTTAATATGATCAACAAAAGCAAGGCAGCAGACATTATACAGTACACTATCAGATTTCAAAAAAGCATTTGATCAAGTTTGTCGAAAACTATACAAATAAAAGCACATGGTGTATGTATATAGTAGTGCATCATGTTAAAAAAATTGGTTACCTGGATGCAAACAATGTACTGTATATTATAGTGTTACGGTAATCTCCTGCCTAGCAGTAGAGCCTGCCTGTTCTTTTACCGCCTATTCACCAACGTATCTGCATGCTTCAACATCAACAACAATACTGTACGTGCCCACATTTCTAGACAGACCTCCACCCCTGTCCACTCTCCAGGATCCAAGACACCACCACACCTGCTGTCTTGGCAGGGGACCAGATGCCACCCGCTAACAACCATTCTTCTGCTGGCCAATAGTTACCTACAGAATACTCGTCAGCTCTGACGTCATGCCCCATATAAATAGGGCTCGCCAGCATCCAGACATTGATTACCCTTCGTGCTCTCATGAAACATCTACTTTCGCTCCCCCAGGCGACGGTAGACACGTACAGTTTTTGTATAAATAATTACTTGCACCCTTGACATTAACAAATTTCACTTGTATATATACAGTGGAACCTTGAATGACAAGCGACTCGTTATGAGCATTTCGAGTAACGAGCAAGCTACTCACAGAAAATTTGTCTTGATTGACAAGCTTTCGCATGATTAATGAGCAAACCACATGGTGCTTCCTAGCATTCCCGCTGGTTCTCGGACGCCTTCAATGACAGCGTTGTTGATGTTTTGCAAGACGAGTGTTTCACATGACGAGCTCGGTGCCGGAACAGATTAAATTTGTTAATTGAGGCACCACTATCTTTTTTTGACTAAAACCAAGTGTAAGTGTTTTGCTTTTATTAATTATTACTTATTATTGTGTTATTAATTAGGCATTTTTGTTATATCAGATGTTTGAAGTTTTTATTCTCTTTGGTTTTTACCCGCAGCTCTTACACTGTAGAGGACCCCATACATTCTTATTTACTTTATTTTATCTTTTATTTAATGTGCGATGGGCATAACACCTGCCCAAATAGCCGCTGCTCTATTCCAATTTCTCGTCACAATAGTTCCAAATTAAATTGCATACAGTATAAAGTTCAACACTAATCAGTTTTAAGCCCTGTCCTTTTCTCGATTCATAAAAAAGACAATTGCTCATTCTGCACAATATCTAAATTCCCAATGATACCGAATTAGGACAGTTACAGTGCCAACCGAAAGACTGATTAGAAGCCAACTTAAAACCTTAGTACAGGTACTGTAAATCTGTATGGCAGACATTGTTTTCACTGATGAATATAATGTAATGCTTACTGAAAAATTAAAAAGCAAGCTACTGGACGATCACCTCGGTTAATGAAGACCTAGGTGTGATAGTGGCTAATACAGTAAATTGAAAGCAAAGCAAGCAGTAAACAAAGGCTGTAAAGAGAACTACAGTTTCATTGTGAGATCTTTCAAGTTTTGATCGGATAGTCATTCTCCCAGTACAATTTACTGTACCGGAATATTATAGTTTTGGTTGCCTTATTTGACAAAGGATACTGTTCTTTACAGTATTGTTAAAGAATGTGTTCAGCATCAAGCAACAAAAATGATGTCTAGATTTAGAAATATATAAGTTGTATGAAGTCCTCAGAAGCTAAATTTATCTACTATCCTTTAATAACCTTCAAGACATCACTAAGCTGTTCAAGTGAGAGGGAAAAAGTATAGTCTGATCAGGATAAGGATTTGGCATGGGACGAGTTGAAAGGAATGGTGCCCAACCATTGGACGGTCAGGGATTGAACGCCGACCTGCATGAAGCGAGACCGTCGCTCTACCGTCCAACCCAAGTGGTTTTAGCAATTAGAAAGTACTAACTAGGAACCAAAATAAATTGTCATTTGTCTATAATTTCTCATTTTCAGAATTCATTTTGAAATATGTACGCGAGTCGCATTGAACAGGATAATTTACCAAAGCAGTTTAAAACCTACCTAACCTTAAGCAACAACCCAAAACAACCTAACTGGGCCTAACCTATGATAATATACACTATCAATAATATATACAGTTTCAGCAGATGGGAAACCGAAGTGTGTCTTGTGTACTATTTGACCATACCCAATTTAATACCCAAGTCACTGTTTAGTAGAGGGTAGCAATACAAAACCCAAAGAAAAACTAACGAGAATTATCACCATACCGTATTAGTTTTACTGGCATGATACAATATATTTCATACACCCCTAATGTATGGCATAGACTAGGTGTAAAAATCCACATATATAGGAGCGAGGTCCTGCACGAAGCTAGGGTACTATGCCCACTCACCTCGTCCAGGAACTTTGTCACATCGTACACCTTGTCGTGGATCACAGTCCAACACGAGTCGGCCTTCTTGTGCCTCAGCACCTCTGCCAACGTGAACACCTTCGGAGACATCTTGGACTCGACCTGAACTTCCTTCTCGTCGGCGACCATGGTATACAGGAGTAGTGGCGCGTAAAGGTGCAGATTGTGCAGCGCAGCGTTACCACCTGACGCCCTAACTACCCGTACTGACCCAGACAGGCGGCTGCGCCCACTACCATCACCACCACCACCACCACTTTCTTACCGGACCTCTCTACTCTCGTATATCATCTACCATACACTCTCACAACCTCCTCTCATCTCTAAGTGCCAGGGAAATTTTTCCACGTTAAGTACAGTATTACCAATAGTACAAGCTGTGCAATTTGCAATATAAAACTTTAAATAGCGGTAGATTTACGCCGTTTTTCAAATGGCGAGAGATTATTTTTGTGAATGGAATAACTATAATAAAATTGTCCTATCGTGAAGATCAAATGAAGGGTTATATTCATTAAGTTTAAAATAACATTATAAATTGCATTCTGTTAACGTATTTAACATATGTGACTGTGTTTAAGGTGCACTCTCAAGATATTTAGGATAGATTATCGTACTTTAGACACCAAAATTTGCTTCATTGATAGGCATTGGAAGAATAATAGTAACAGAGAATTTCTGTTACGTTTTAGTTATAATTATGCAGTTTTACTAATCTAAAGAAACATTCTGAACCATGTAAATATATCTAGATGTTATCTGATGATAAATATAAATAAAGAGCTAGCAAAACCAAAAATAGTTCTTCCATATATTACAAATAATAAACATGGCATATGTTTCATCCAATTTATCTAGGCCGACATATAAATCGTATATACTGATGACATTGAAATTAAATCAAGGCAAGAGTAAAGAAAAGCAGGTATGTGTGAGGCTGTGGCAGGTGGCGGCGTGACTATTGTTATGGGGAGCACAGGAGACGTGTCAGGAGGCCGTGTTGTTGTGTCGTGCCGCCCGCCGCCTCTACACAGTCCAGCAGCAGCTCTACCCTTTAACCCATACCTCGCCTAATAACCTTTACACGTTAGTAATAACCTTATTTATAAATAGTTTTGGGGGTGCAGTGTTTTGAACATAACCTTATGCGCAGAACATAAGGTTATGCATATGTTATAGAGCTGGACAACAGGTATCTCGGCTTAGGCGGGCAACGGGTAAATGGTTTTATCTTAACATCCTGTTAGTAGGCTTAAAGTTTCCTCTTCGCATCGTTCATGTTAAGACTTGCTATTATACGTACCCCTCGAATATGACCTGCCAATCAACTTACAACCAGGTCTTCAATTATTGTTGGGTGAACAGGTCAATCCTCCCTGGCCAGGGTTTGAACCCAAACAAAAATTCCTAGTTATTTAGGTAAAATAAATTTTCAGTCTTATTTTCTTAACAGTATATTGTTAAATTAGGTTAAGATTGCTAAGTCAAAATCTGAACCATCTTGTGTCAAGTCTGGTCTTTGTCTAGGCAATTTGGAATATAGTGCAAATTTCTACCACTGTAAGAGCAGTATGGCAACTATATCGGCAAGGTTTTGCACATATTGATCCTATATAATGCAAAGATAATTCATGGTTGATATATTATGCCACTACCATAGCTGTAATTCTAGCACAAACCTTGTCCACTGCTCTCTTCTCTAGTATTCATAAAATACAGTTTTGTTGTGGAGGAAAAAATGGCAGTGGTGAGTTAAATCCTCCGTGCCCTGCCGAAGACCCTTCTGTATCGACTAAAAATACAAGTAATACATTTTCTTTCAGAATGATCTCTGATGTTCAACTGGCTGTGTTTGTGAACATCCTTGGGGTTTCCCTCTTCCTCATGGTCGTACTTTACCATTATATTTCTGCCAACAATCCAAAAACACACTAGGACACGAGAGGTTGTGTGGATGAGTGAGTGATTGGGTAAGTGAAGGAAATGCCTACTCATTTTCTACAAGAATTAGCATCTTAATTGAAAAAAATTCTTGGCTCGTATAATTGGCAATTTGTACAAATATATTTTTGCTTATACTATATATCTGCTGTTAAATCTTGATGTAATGGTTTAATGGATGTATTCTAATCTTGTGGGTGGGTCCCTGATCAAAATATACTGCAGTAGCTTTATTACAAAAACTGTGTTGGTAACCTACAAGCCAATGTAGCTGTTGCATATAGCTGTATTTGACGGGAAAGTACTCATAACATTGTCATAACCCTTATATAAGGTTGACAACAATATTTGTTAGGTGGGAAATCTTTCAGACTAAAAGTTAAAGCTGTTGATTTAAATTTTATTCTTGATATTTATTTAGCAGTAATAAAAATTGTAGGGCAAGATTATCATTAACGGCATTTTAATTTCTTATAAACAAAAATGTTCTCAGGTACTGTATGTGGATAAGGGTATTGGTGAAAAGATGGGGAAGAGATATTATTGTGACTATTGTGACAGATCCCTTCCATATAGTGTAGAGGCTCGCAAGAAACATGATTATGGACACCATCACCAGAAGTTGAAAAATCATCACTACAACAAGTTTAAATGTAAGAATTTATATTTATAGTACATGCTACTGTACAAGCAGATATTTAATATTGGCTTTGTTGCAAGTAAAAGCAAATTATGTTTAGTAATAGCACGTCTTGTGGCTTCAAAGACGTATACAGGTCTATACGACTTCCAAATACTATAGTTTTAAATGTTAGATTTAAAATATACTTTTAATCCTTTTGAGGTTAATAAATTTGTATAAATTATTGCACTTTTATTATAATTCAATAATTTTTGTTGTCTAATGTGCAAGTTTAAAAATAAAAGTACAGATTCTTCTACAGTATTTAGTTATTTAAAATCTTTGACTTGCATGCAGGGTGTTAAAACAATTTTTTTTTTTTATCAGCAGTGCAAATTTTCAGTTTTAGGCTTAGTCATGGGTACCAAAAGCAATTTTGTTTAATTTGCCTTAAAGTACAAAATATCTATGAATTTATCTTGGTATAGGAAAAAAATGTTCCTATTCATAATAAACATTGTGAATGGAAATTTGATTATACAGTACTTAATTTTAATTTATCTTGGTCCTGGATAAATCCTATTTTCTCACACAAGGTCCTTAATCAAATACTATAAGCTCAAATTTTAATGTTTAATTTTCATTGACTTTCAATTTTTTTTTAATATATTTGGTTATCAGTTTCTTAGAATGATAAAAGTTTCACAGTTTGTATCCAATGTAAGAAATACTGGTATTTAAATAAAATTTCAAAATTGATCTGACGGTTGTAGCTACAAAAAAAAAAAATCCTAGCTTTTAGTAGCAAGCTGGAATTCATGTCTTTTATACCAATCTGTAATTTCAATACTATAGTATTTGGAATGAAATGTCAATACCATATCTTTAATATTTACTTAATTTTGTGTAATCTTCAACCCTAAGGCTTCAGGACTTTTAATATTTTAGCACATGGCCAGTCGACCGAGCGGACAGCACACTGGACTTGTGATCCTGTGGCCCGGGTTCGATCCTGGGCGCCGGCGAGAAACAATGGGCAGAGTTTTTCACCCTATGCCCCTGTTACCTAGCAGTAAAATAGGTACCTGGGTCTTAGTCAGCTGTCACAGGCTGCTTCCTGGGGGTGGAGGCCTGGTCGAGGACCGGGCCGCGGGGACACTAAAGCCCCGAAATCATCTCAAGATAGCCTCTCAAGATAGATGGCAGGAAGAATTGTACAGAATTAGTAAAATTATGCAACGTTCCCTCTGCCTGCAGTAAATGGGTCGGATTTAAAAATGGACGAAAATGTATTTCCCCCCTTATCCCTGTAGTCGGAATACATAATACTTTGATGCATGTGAGCTTTAGTGCCTGATATTCACTGCCAAGCAAATACTATAGTAAGGATAATGTTCTTGCTATATTTTTTCCTCTTCATTTAATCGAATGTCTCAAATTTCTAATAATTTGAATGTACAAATGAGGTTAGATCACAAAGAAACAAATGTTAATAAAAAAATCTTCATAGACTGTAGTTACATTAATTCAGAATCAGAAGATTGCGCATGTACAGTACAGTAAGTGTACTATTAATACCAACTTGTAATGTAGGTCTTAAGAGTACAGCAAATAAGCAGGGGTTAGTGATTTTTATAAATTGCTAGCTGTACCTGGCCATGCATTGCTGTGGCTCGGCAACGCATGTGCATTGCTGAGCCACAGCAACCTTCCCCTATCTCCCAGTCCTCCCCACCATTCCCCTGCCCCCATGTCCTCCCAACCATTCCCCACTCTCCCGTCCCTCCCACCATTCCACCCCCGTACCCTTGTCTTCCCCACCATCACCCACTCCCTCATCCTCCCCACCATCTCCTGTTCCCTCATTCTTCCTTCCAATTCCCCCTTCCTCCCCACTATCCCCAACTTCCCTGTCCCCTTGTCCTCCTCACCATTACCCCCTTCCCTGTCCCACCATCCCCCACTCCCGTCCCCTCGTCCTCTCCACCATCCCCTCGTCCTCCCCCGATGCATTCCCAAATGATCTGATATTCCCATCACTGAAATACTGTACAAAACAGTTAAAAAAACGAAATGAAAATATAAAAAAATTAACTACTCGCAAAATAAACAGTATAGTAAACAACATGGCTCAGTTCCAATGCTACGTTGCACAAAATAATTAAATAAAAATAATCAATCTATGAAAATAAAAATTATCAATGAAATCTGAAACTTTGAAATTTTAATCATATTTAGTATAGTGTGTGTTGCTCTTGCATGCAACAGATGGCACCGTTTGTCAAAAAACAGCATGTTTTTACCTGTCACAGGTGCGGCATCTATACTTATACTTGCAAAATGAATGGTTTGATACACACCTCAATTCAAATGCAATGTCACGCAAAATAATTATATCAGAACGAAAATAAATAAAAATCTATGAAAATTCAATTTGTCAATGCAATCGGAAACATTGAAATGGAATCGTAACATATTTAGTAGTGTGTTGTTCTTACGTACGACAGATGACGCCTATTTTTCAAAAAAAGCATGTATTTATCCCTCACAGGTGTGGCATCTACATAGTAGGTATATAAAAACATGCGCATATTCGAATGGAACGGTGTCAAAATTTCAAAGCAATCCATGAAGAAGTTTTGGAGATTAGTGTGTTGCTCTTACATCCAAAAGATGGTGGTGGTTTTTTTTTTTAAGTTTTTTCCTGTCACAGGTGAGACATGTATATAGTAGGTATATAAAAACGCACGCCTATTTGAATGCAACGTTGTCAAAATTTCAAAGCAATTGGTAAAGAGGTTTCGAAGTTTTCCCTCACATGGAAAAAAAAACAATTTCAAAAAAGCATTTTTTTCCCCATCACAGACGTGACATCTGAATAGTATGTATAAAAAAAAAAAACGCTCGGATGTGAATGGAACATTGTGTGAAAATTTCAAAGCAATCGGTGAAGAACTTTTGGAGATTAGTGATTTTGAACAAACAAACATTTACATTTTTATTTAAGTAGATTTAGAAATGTATATACTGTACTCTACCATGGCTGAGAGGACTTTTGGTTGCTCCTTTGTCTTGTATTTATATATATATTCCACATGTTGGAAAGAAGTTGAAAGGGATTTTTTTTTGTTTTTGAAAGGAGAGCATGGGCCTAAAAAAACTTATTTTGAATGCAAAACTGGTACATGTTTTAAAAAGTGAAACAGGATAATTTATTTTAGTAAATATATTCCAGCTGCCAGAGAACGACTGCAAGATGAATTATCAAGGGAGAAGTGTCGGCGTTTCCATTCAGGGCAAGACTGCTCTTTTGGAGACACCTGTATATATTCTCACCTTACACAGATTGACATAAGCAACCTGAAGCAGCAAGGTGGGTAGTTTAGTTCTGTAAGGTAATATTTTACGCCATGAAACACTTTATCGACTGTAAAATTGATTTATAGTTCTATCCTATCTGTATGTCCAACCATGGTGCCGTTTCTCTTAACCTTTATTTACATTGTCTTGTAAAACTGTGAGATTGCAGCGATTTAACAGTTAATGGAATAGATCAACTTGTATATTTTTTTAAATCTTTGAAATATAGTTACCCAACATTGTATAGCTCGCCATACTTTTCTCACATTCGTGTAGTAGTGATTGCAAATAAGATTTGAGAAAACTTTTCCAATACTTTTCTTTTAATTAGAGAAAAGCTGATTATGCTCAATTTAGGCCCCATGTACCATGGTCATTTTGGGTTAGACCATTCACTCCATGCATGTACTCTACTAGTTTGAAGACTTCTCCAAATTATGAATGGCTCCCACATTAGTTTAAAGTTACACAATTACTTTTAGATATTTATTTTAGATATTTAAGGTCTGAAATGTTTTACATTTTGTACGAACTAAAATATCACCAATGTATGAATGAGATCCGACTCTTATTCTGGGAAACCAATTACATAAATCTTAATCTCTTCATGTATATTTGCTGTCTTAAATTATGACTGCTGACATCCATACATAGTCTTCAATATGTTTGCTGAACTTGCATTTTAGGTATCCTGTTTTTGTGATCTATCATGTTGCAGGTAGTTTTTAAAACTAGCTTATATGTATATGCTAGTCTGATCACTTAAGACTGTTTTCTTTCAACCCGCTCTCGCAAATTCGTAAAGTCAATATTGACTTATGTTTAGTATATCGCCTATGCACGTAGTTAATAAGATACCCTTAAAAAGATTCATAGAAAACACCGACCTTACCTGACCTTGTTAGTATCTTAAGATAAGCATCTTATTGCTTCATAATTACAATTATTACCTAATCTATACCTATTATAGGTTAGGTAATAATTGTAATTACGAAGCAATAAGATGCTTATCTTAACATACTAAGTAGGTTAGGTAAGGTCGGTGTTTTCTATGAATCTTTTTAAGGGTATCTATTATGTTAAGTATGTCACCTATGCACATATTTAATAAGTCAATATTGACTTATTAAATTTGCGAGAACGGGTTGTTTCTTTGTAGCTGAAATCGATGGACTAATGTAAAGACTGCAGAGTTGAAAGGCATGTAGAGACTGAGGTGACATTCAATTTATCTGTACAATTCTGTTAAGTTGGATTTATAATAATGGATAAATGGTAAATACTTTTAACCCTTAGGCAGAAACTATGGAGAAATGGTCATACCGTCCTATGGAAAAAAAAAATCAATATAGAATTATTGATGTATACACAAAATTTTAAGAAAATCACTTGGTGAATACTGTATCATTTCACTGGGTGGAGGCTCTACAAGGATGCATCTGGTACTTGTCAATGCCTGGTGCTTGACCTTGCTGATGCTTCCTGTTTTATCATTTGTTTTTCTTTATTTACATCCACAGAGCCATAATATCCATATTTGCATATAAAACCCAGACAATTGTTTAGTCTTTTGACAACTGCAGTCCCCTAGATCGTCAATAGATGACAACTGCAGCCTAAGGGTTAAAGGAAATGGACACTAGAGATGGTGAGGGTAGAGCAAGTGGATAATAAGCAGTTAATGTTTTGTGGGGGAAAAAAACTGTGCAGTATTAGAAAGTTATGGTTTTGCATTCCATGGATGGTATGAGAAAGTGCTTTTGATGTACATTTTACATGTAGTATATAATAAATGAGAGTAGTAACTTTCATTAATTAACATTTTTGTAGCCATGGAAGAGGAGGCAGCTGTAAAGAGATCAAAACTGCCGTCTCTTGTGAAGAGTGGCAACGAACCATCACTTGAGTCATGGCTTTCCAAGAGAGAACAGGTGCAGTCAGCTTCCAATTATCCAATGGAAAGCATTTCTAAGTGGGAACTGAAGTATGTTATCCCGCAGGCTCTTCAGGCAATGTTTTGCCTTCCTCCATCACTCATCCCACCATCAGCAGAGAGCTTGTTGGACTGTGATTTTGTGGACTGGGGTTAATTTTGTTCATGCCATAACTTTGTTTATGGATTATTTTTGAAGATTAAATTTATCAAAATTACCAATTGTTTTATTCCATACTTTATATATATATATATATACACACACACTTCTGGCTTTGCAAATAGGTATGCAAAGAAATATCAAGTCTAGATGGAAATCATTTTAAGGCAATGGAGCAACTTGAACCCATATTCTGGTGATTCCCAGACACCTGCCTTTACTGACTTTGCCACGATAGTTCAAAATTCGACCAACCCAGAGCTCTACTGAATTCACTGGGAGGTTCTGGAGGCTCTGAAATGGTTGTACTCTTCAAATCACTTGTGTTGTCCCATCTTGAGTGTGGCTCAGTACTCACTCCCCCTTCAGAGCAGGAGAGATTGCTGAAACACAGGGAATACAGAGAACATACGGCATGCAGAGACGAGATAAAGCACCTAAATTATTGGGATCGTCTCAAAGCTCTCCAAATGTACTCACTAGAAAGGAGATGAGATGGAGGAAAATATTGGAGGGCCAGGTCCCAAATCTATACAGTAAAATAACAATGTACTGGAGTAAACGATATGGAAGAAAATGCAGAATAGAAACAGTGAAGAGCAGGGGTGCCATAGGCACAGAGAACACTATAAACATCAAAGGTCCACGGTTGTCCAATGTCCTATCAGCGACTATCAAATATTACTGGAACAACCGTGGACATTTTCAAGAGAAAACAATTATTTTCTCAAGGTGTACTGGACCAACTGGGCTGTGGTGGGTATGTGGACCTGCATGCTGCTCCAAGCAACAGCGTGGTGGACCAAACTCTTACAAGCCAACCCTGGTCTCGGGCCAGGCTTGAGTAGAACTACTCCCAGAACCATCGACCAGGTTTCAACTGGGAATCATCAGAAAGCTGGTTAGTCACTCCAATGTCTCGAAATTATTTTCATTGATATCACACTTCCTCTGGATTTCCATGAAATCATAAATGTGAATTGAGGTAACTAAGTGCTCATTGTATTACAGTACTGGATGAAGAAAATAGACTGAGTAAATTTGTAAGGAGAGTATGGGAGTTATTGGTTCTTTAAATTATATTTTCTTGTGGACAACAATAAATGTTCATATTGAATATACTGTACAAAATATTTAATGTTCTAAAATACTGTATTTACAATCAAAGCAATAAATTACCAAGGTAATTGTTTTCCATCATACAGGTAAAATCCTCCATGATGGTCCTCTGTTAAATTATGTAGTGTTTTTATGATTCCAGACACACTTTCCAGTGGTGTGAGAGAAGCAGACTTGCCTCCCATATCTGTCTGAACCCATCCTGGGTGAAGACAGGTCACTAATATGTTGAAGCTTCTAAGATCTATGCTTTGGGATTTGGTAATGGCATTTAAGGCAGCCTGAAAAGAAATGGAACATAACCACAGAATATTAATTCATATGTATTTATCAATTTTTTTTTAGTTTGAAGCATATTGGAGCACATGGTACACTTCGCATTAAATGCATTTGTAATTAATAGAAGGAAACTCACTTTGCTAGCTCTGTAAGGATACTGGCCACCTTGTTCGTTCTGTGCAATCGAGCCCAGTATTGAAGAAATGTTAATAACAGCAGCACGTTTCACCGACAGGCCAGTGCCATCCATCTGTGATGCTGCAGTTTTTATTTGTGGAAGAAGAGCCTGTCATAATGAAAATCATTTAAGACAATTTGACCACTTAAAAATGACTAGATACTGTACCAATATTTAAAATTTTGTGGAATCGTGTGCACGCTTCCTTGGCTCTTTACCAGCTAATATATCTACTATTCACTTTGTGCAATTTGAGCTCTCATCAATAACATGAAAGACATCTAACCAATGTATTATAGTGGATATTTTCTGTGACTAAATTATGAGGCTAAGTACTCTTAATATCACAATACAGTATTAGGGAGAGGAGAATGCAGTGCAAATGAGTATACTGTACTCTATTATTATGCCCCATAATGCAATACTGTACCTTGTATTTACCCAAAAAATTAAATATTCAATACATTGATATAATGCATAAAAATATACAACTCGCTAAATTATTGTACTGTACATACATTCATGCATATTATTCTAGTAATTTAAGAATTGCTGGCCAGTTATCAATCTGTACCATATTAATAAGTTGTGAAATGATTAGCAACATGTACCTTAGTCAACATAAGTGGTGCAATGGCATTAATATGGAGAGTGTCAGTCATGTGCGTCCACTTAACCATATTGATGCGAGTGGATCTGGGGGAAATTCCTGCATTGTTAATGAGGAGGTTCAGCCCATTGGTTCCAACCATCTCCTTAACATGAGCAACAAAAGAATCATAGCTTGCTTCGTCTCCCACATCTGTAACCATATATTTAAAGGTAATAATTACTGGAATTGAAGAGTTAAGAAAAAAAAATACGTACTAGGTATCTGAAAGTTAAAATTGCATTTTGCCATTGGAACACTTAATATGTAAAAGTAGGTAATGTATATAGATGGAGGCTATGAATATAGAACCCCCAAAATCTTTACAACTTTGAATATAAAGCATTTACAAATAATTCCTAAAAACATGAAATATATCATGGTAAGTAAATACATTTGGGTTGTTTTCTTGTGGAAATACCATCAGACAACTTTGTTCCAAGAATACAATGCATCTAAATACTGACTGACATTTTCAAAACCAAATGCAGTAGTGGTATGAGCTGTTGTCTCTAAACATCACAGATGTGATATACAGTGGAACCTTGACTTACGAATGCCCCTACTTATGAATTTTGAGTTTCTACCCCAATTTCATCTGAAAATTCAACTCGACTTGCGACTTTGCTAATACGCGCATGGTTCCTGGTGGCACAGGTAACCCCCCCCCCCTCAGTTTACCTGAGCTGTCTGCTTAGTGACAATCACATATGAATTCTTTGTAAAGAATTTCATTGTTTTTGTGCTTTATTAATTTTTTAACATAAAAGTAATTATTATATATCATGCCATGGGTCCCAAGAAAGTCAGTGGTAAGGTTCAACCTAAGAAAATAGTTGTGAGTAGAGGATGTTCCTTCCTCATTAAAAAAGTGTGTGAAGTATGGGAAGAACTGCAGAGTTTTGTTGAAAAAAACTCACCCAGATAAAGCTGTAATAGATAAGTGATGTCTCACTACAGACAAGTAGTGTAGGGAAAAACAAGTGTCTTTAGACAGATTCTTAGTAAGACAAGCAAGCAGCGAGCCACAACCAGGTCCTAGTGGTATGCCTGCAAAACGTAGGAGAGAGTACTACAGAAAAGTCATCACTGTCTGATATTATAATGAAAGGGACTCCCCTTCCAAACAGTAACACCTTTCCTCCTTCCCCCTTCTTCACCGTCTTCCATACGCCATTAAGTCGTCAATAAAGGTAAGCTATAACTTGTGCATACTATAGTACAAAATATGTGTGCATATTATGTATGAAATGTATTTTTAAGTTAATATTTTTGGGAGTGTGGAACGGATTAATTAAATTTACATTATTTCTTTGGGAAAATTTGTTTGGAGTTACGACTTGTCTTTGGGAACAGATTAAATATAAATGGAGGTACAGTACCACTGTATTTTTCAAACTAAGTTTCCTATACAATATTATTGTTTAAAACATTTTATTTATATTTGTGATGCTAAAACTATGCAAGTACTGTACCTGTATTTATTTCATAAATTCAATTAAGTTTATTGAGATAATAAAAGACATTAGAATAGAACAGAGTAATTTAGGCTATGTCTGCTATTTAAGATATACTGCATATAAATTAGGTCGTCATCTTACCAAGTTTAGCAATGTGGACATTCTGGTGGTCCTCTGCTATCTTTTTCAGTACCTGTAATGAAATTATGCATTTTTAATTAAAATACTAAAATTCTCATTATCAGTAAGAATGCCCTCCTGAAACATCTCTGCAAACCTTCTGTTTAATGTCAAATATTACCTGAAATTCTATCCTGTATACTATAACCTCTAGCAAATGAAAATCTGTCAAAGATGGGTATGCTCATCCTAAATTTCCTAAACAAGTGGTGATGGAGCAGAGAAGTTAATTGTGGGAGAAAAGGTAGTGCTTACCTATTAGTGGAATAAGTTTCATGCCAAAGTTGGTTTAAAACTCTGGATGAAAGTGGTTTTGGCAACCTCTTCTTTCAATGCATTTCACTTCCTGATCATGTGTGACATTCTTCCGGATAGCATATGTGGCATTCTTCCAAGAAAGGGAGTGGGAAATGAATGGATGTCGAGGGCACTTTGTGTCAATTGCCGGCTGGAAAGATATTGCAAATCAAATGCAATATCTTTCATAGACAACTGGGAACACTTCTATGGAAGAAATGAAATGTATGCTCGTGATGGGGTGCATCTATCTAGGGCTGGGGTTGTTGCTGTTGCGAACTCGTTGGAACCAGTGGTTAGAGGTGTTTGTTTGGATTTAAACTGTTAGTAGATAGTGGTATGGGAATTGATTTGGAGGAAGGAGGTAATAAAAGTATGGGTTCGTGGGAGAAAAGAATTGGCAAAATGATCAGGGAAAGAAAAGGACCTCAAAATAACAATTCAATTAGGGTATATTACACTAACAGTAGAAGTCTAAGAAATAAAATTAATGAATTAAATGCTCTTGTCTGCACAGAAAAAATAGATATTATTGCACTTACCGAAACGTGGACGAATGTAGAAAATAGAGAACTATTAGCTGAATATCAAATAAATGGATTTAAACTATTTCACACAGATAGATATATTAGACGAGGAGGGGGAGTAGCCATATATGTTAGGGGCAATTTGAAATGTAGTCTCAAAGAGGGAATCAAAACTGAGCCACACACAGAAACTATTTGGATAGAATTAAACGAAAAAGCAAATAATATTATAATAGAAGCTATATATAGGCCACCAAATTTAGATATAACAGTATTTATGTCATGGGTGACTTTAATTTTAGTGGAATAAACTGGTTGAACAAAACAGGGAATAGTGAAGCAGAAGATTTTCTAGAATTAATTGACGATTGCTTTCTTACGCAACACATTAAGGAACCAACACGGGAAAATAATATTTTAGATTTAGTGTTAACTAACAGGGAAACACAAATTAATGACATCGAAATAGGAAGTCAGCTAGGGAACAGTGATCACAAAGAAATCAGATTTAGCATAGAATGGAATAGAAATGGAATGTAGGAGAAAATTCTGTTAAAGTGCCAGTTTTCCCCAAATTAGAAATCTTTCATATGAAGAAAGATTAACAAAGCTTAAGTTGCATTCACTGGAAAGGCGAAGAGTTAGGGGTGACATGATAGAGGTTTACAAGTGGGTGAATGGACATAACAAAGGGGATATTAATAGGGTATTAAAAGTATCAACACAAGACAGAACACGAAACAATGGGTATAAATTGGATAAGTTTAGATTTAGGAAAGACTTGGGTAAATACTGGTTCAGTAACAGGGTTGTTGATTTGTGGAACCAATTGCTGCGTAACGTGGTGGAGGTGGGGTCCCTCGATTGTTTCAAGCGCGGGTTGGACAAGTATACGAGTGGGATTGGGTGGTTATAGATAGGAGCTGCCTCGTATGGGCCAATAGGCCTTCTGCAGTTACCTTTGTTCTTATGTTCTTATCACTTATACAGAGTACCAAAGAAAAAAATTGTCCTTTACATTTCTACAATCAAACTGCATTGCCAGATTCCACCTACTTTCTCCAAATTTAAAGATGCTGTCCGTGTCCATTCCTCCTCAGTACCTGCTATGTAAGTATCATATACTTACATAGCCGTTCTTATGGCTATACCAAAGGAAACAGAGAGTTAGTATAAATGGAATCAAGTCAAAGTGGGAAAATGTTGTAAGTGGAGTGCCTCAAGGCTCTGTCCTGGGACCTCTGTTGTTTATAATATATATAAATGATTTAGATTCAGGTTTGAGTAGCAACATTTGCAAATTTGCCGATGATACGAAAATCGGTAGGGAAATTAATTCGGAGGAGGACTCACTATCACTTCAAGTTGATCTAGATAGGGTTTTGAAATGGTCAAAGGATTGGCAGATGCAGTTTAATGCTGATAAATGTAAAGTTCTGAGGTTAGGTAATGATGATAGAGTTACAAGATACGAGCTAGATGGTGTTGTGATTGCGAAGTCGGATTGCGAAAGGGATCTGGGAGTTATGATTAGTAAGAATTTAAAACAAAAGGATCAATGCATAAATGTTCGTAATAAGGCAAATCGGACACTTGGATTTATTAATCGCAGCGTTAGTAACAAGACACCTGGTGTGGTTCTCAAGCTATATCTTGCTCTAGTTAGGCCCCATTTAGATTATGCAGTTCAGTTTTGGTCGCCATATTATAGAATGGATATAAATTCACTTGAACGTGTCCAGCGTAGGATGACTAAGTTAATTCCCCAAATTTGAAATCTTTCATATGAAGAAAGATTAACAAAGCTTAAGTTGCATTCACTGGAAAGGCGAAGAGTTAGGGGCGACATGATAGAGGTTTACAAGTGGGTGAATGGACATAACAAGGGGGATATTAATAGGGTATTAAAAGTATCAACACAGGACAGAACACGAAACAATGGGTATAAATTGGATAAGTTTAGATTTAGGAAAGACTTGGGTAAATATTGGTTCAGTAACAGGGTTGTAGATTTGTGGAACCAATTGCCGCGTAACGTGGTGGAGGTGGGGTCCCTCGATTGTTTCAAGCGCGGGTTGGACAAGTATATGAGTGGGATTGGGTGGTTATAGAATAGGAGCTGCCTCGTATGGGCCAATAGGCCTTCTGCAGTTACCTTTGTTCTTATGTTCTTATATCTGCTTTGTTTTTTCTCTTCCCCAGAACTAAGAGCTTGAGTTACCCATAATCTGTCCTCATAGTTTAGCCTCCTCAGTTCTGGCACCAGCCTTGCTGCAAACTTCTGTACTTTCATAGGAGTTTCTCCACTTTCTGTCCTTTGACAATCTGCCAGCTTCTTTTTGTCACTGATGCCACCAGAAAGATGGTGGCCTTCAGATAAATTCAGACATGTAGTTTCCTTAATACTTATATTGTATTTATATGAGAAAAGGGAATGGTTCATGAATAATGTGATGGGGAACACATATTTAATTGGATACAAGTCACATTATACCCAAGACGGTTTGATAACAAATTAAAAAAAATATCAACCTATCCCAATTCATTCTAACCAATCCAAGCCTAAGCTAATATAGCCTAACCTAAGGATATATTGTATAATGTTTCAAAAATTAAAAAACGAGCTTACTTGTACATCTGTGTATGATTTGACTATTATTTGGAAGTGTAGAAGTTGCATCATTTATGGAAACATACTGGTGTATATCAGCGAGATAAAACGAGATGTAATAAAGTGACCCCGATTTCTTAATAATTATGTGACAGGCATGTGATTTTACATTTAAAGTATGTACCAATAACTTAGGCAGCTGCTGATAAATATAAAAAGTAAGAGGTAAACTTGTGACGGTTTCTCACCTGTGCCGAGTCAGGGTTCCTACAAGTAGCAATGATGAGCTCTGGGGACTTAGTAGCTGCGGCCAGCTGCCGCACCATCTCCAGCCCCAGGCCCCGGCTGCTCCCCGTGATCATCACACTTCTAGCAAGCATCCTCACTCACTCTCTTGCGTATAATTTATGCAGTCTTAAAAATCTGTTATATGTTACTGTTACTGTAAATATTACGAAGTGTTTTCATTCATGTAACGTAAATACTTCTTCTTAATAGTAGGTGCAGTTTGCATGAAGGGTTTGTCCTCCCGATGACTGCACCAGTACAGATGTTGAAGATGATAAGAGTTTCAAAAGTGCTTGTTGCGTCGTGCTGTAGACAGAGGAGCGGCGACTAGAGCAGAGGTGTATGTTAGAGGGAGACTTGCCGCACCGTAGGACGGTGTGTTGTGTTTATGGCGTCAGCTGATCCTTGGTGTTGCGTCGAGGCAGTCGTTTTCTGTGTTTAGCTGTTGGTGGCGCCAGGTATAAATGTGGCGCGGGTCAGATGTGATCCAATTTGTTGGTCGATTGGAGATATTTAGCCAGTGCTTTGACTATTTGGTATTTTTCTTGTAACGAGTAGTCACCGCCTCCTAATATATGCTCGATGGTAAAGGGTATTTTAAGTGAGATAAGTACTTGTTTGAGATTTACTCTGGCACTATAATGTCGGAAGCAGTGAAGGAGATAGTGTTCGACTGTTTCAGGCACCTGACAGTGGATGCAGAGTTCGTTGATGTCTGTTCTGTACTCAGAGCTGTGTGCTGCTAGTTTGGTGTGTTTTGTAAGAGAGCAGTTGCTACCGAGTTTATATAACCTCGGCTCGTTGCGCGCGCAGCTTGGGGCGGTTAAAGTCAGCTTCCAGACATACGTTTTCTCTTCCCTCAGAAAACCCAACGTTTTTGGAAAAACAATGTTCTTTTCTTTTTAATGGACCCATAGTACAAAGGTGAGCATGACGTCACGTATCGTCAGACTTTTAATGCTGTTAAATGTAGCCCAGACTTTTGAATGTGGCGTAGTGGGTGTGAGACTATTACAAAATTTTGCCCATGATGCTCGCTTTACTGACAGTATGTTTTTTTTGGCTTCTGCTGTAGCCCGCCGGAGATTAACCCAGTTCTGTAGGGAGGGTTGACGTCTTTGTTTTTGTATGGCTCGTCGGCGTAAAGCGACTGTTCGTGCACATTCCGCGTTCCACCACGGTTTAAGTGGTTTGTTGGACCTATGTCCTGAAGTTTTCTTGAGCATTTGGGTGGCTGCAGAATTTATGGCCGAGGTGATTGTGGACAGTCGCGTGTTGGGGTCTACATCGTCTGTATCTGGGAGACAGACAGTATCAGCCCATTTTTTCTTATCTAAACCGATTGTGTGTATTAGGTTACTAGACCTAATACACACAATCTGAGGCCTAACAGCAGTCTCCGTGGTGTAGTGGTAAGACACTCGCCTGGCGTTCCGCGAGCGCTATGTCATGGGTTCGTATCCTGGCCGGGGAGGATTTACTGGGCGCAATTCCTTAACTGTAGCCTCTGTTTAACGCAACAGTAAAATGTGTACTTGGATGAAAAAACGATTCTTCGCGGCAGGGGATCGTATTCCAGGGACCATAGGATTAATTAGGACCTGCCCGAAACGCTACGCGTACTAGTGGCTCTACAAGAATGTAACAACTCTTGTATATATCACAATATAGTACATATGTGTACTATACTAGGCCTAGGAATATTTAAGTTTGTATTTTAGCTACATTTTTTCAGACTAAAGTGAATAGTACAAAATTCTACTATCTAATTCCTTAATACGTCAATGTTTGTACTATGGTGCACATAGTTACAAAAAGTACTATATAAACTGGAGGATGGGATGGTGAGTGTCATAAGTCAGAGCCGGGGTCAGCCTCAGTGCCTGGCTCATGGCACTTGGTGTAGCATAAGATGTCAGCGTCTACAACGACCCTCTGCTTCTGACAAAGTCTGAAATCGGAATGTGTTTTCCGAAGAGCTTTTACTTTTTTTTCAGTGCTTCAAAATATACAATTTTGAGAGGAAGGGAGAAAGGAGAGAGGGGGGATGTTAGGGAAAAGGGAAAGACAGGGGGAGGGGGAGAAATGAGAGAGGAAGGAGAAAAGGGGAAAAGAAATTACAAAAGGGGAAGGGAAAAGAGAGACGCGAGCACATCTAGTACCATATAAAGGACTTGTAACGTATACAGCAAAACTTATAAATAAATAAATAAATAAATAAATAAATAAATAAATAAATAAATAAATAAATAAATAAATAAATGTTTATTTAGGTAAGGTACATACATACAAGAGATTTTACAAAAATTGATAGATTTATAGATAGAGCTAGTACATACAATGCCTAAAGCCACTATTATTCAAAGCGTTTCGGGCAGGAAAAACATTAAAGACTAAAACTTAATACTAATTGAGTTTAAAGTATGATATGTGTTGAGAACAAAGAAAAATAAAAAAGAAAAGGTAGGGAACATGGCTGAAAAAGCAACACAAATACAATTAGGTCGACAAACAGCGTTGTTTAAAAAAATGACAGACATGGGTTGACATTATAGGGGTAAGTTAGGTTACAGGGAATTTATTAGGTAGTGCTTAGTTTTTATCTTAAACTGGTTAAGAGAGGTACAGTCTTTAACATGATTGGGAAGGTCATTCCACATTCTGGGTACCTTGATTTGTAGAGCATTTCTAGTTTGATTAAGTCGTACTCTTGGAATATCAAATAGGTATTTGTTTCTGGTGTGGTGCTCATGGGTTCTGTTACAACCTTCAATGAAGCTTTTGAGGTCAGGATTGGCATTACAGTTCAGCGTTTTATATATGTATAATACACATGAGAGGATGTGCAGACTTAATATCTAACATATTCAGAGATTTGAGTAGGGGTACCGAGTGATGTCTGGGGCCAGAGTTGGATATTGTCCTAATAGCAGCTTTGTGTTGAGTAATTAGAGGACGTAAATGATTTTGGGTAGTAGAACCCCAAGCACAAATACCATAGTTGAGATATGGATAGATGAGGGAGTAATAGGGCGTCACCAGGGCAGGGCGGGGTACATAATATCTGATCTTAGAAAGAATGCCAACAGTTTTTGAGACTTTTTTTTTATATATTTAGAATGTGTCCCAGGAAATTCAGCTTGTGGTCAATGAGAACGCCAAGGAATTTGCCGTCTATTTTGTTACAATCCTGAGCACTCCAGGTGCAAACTCTGTGAGCAGGAACTGCGGCATGATCTCCCACACATCACCGAATGCCCAGTTATTAGACCTTTCAGACCAGTTGGCATGAGGTACCTGGAGCTTTTAGTTTAGTTCATTTATTATGCACCCCATACCAATCTTGTGGGCGGTAGTGGAAAGGGTTACAGAGGCACATAATGGGCTCAGGGACTGAACCCCACAATTCATTTAGCTAAGCAAGTTACAATCTTGATGAGCTAGTTACAAACTTTAATATAAGTCGTCACATTAACAATGGGTTCGAGATCGACCTCAAGTACAGGTTCTAAATTAAGCAACTGACATATGTGGAGAGCTAGTGTCACAATTGATATGTTTGTCCTGCACACCGCCCCCCATCCAGTGGGCAGCGGTGGATAGGTTACAAGCACTCAGTTACTACCTACAGTTAGCAAACTGGGGATATTTGGCTAAAATTTCTGGTAGCAGATCATTTTGAATGAAATATTTACACATCGCTGGAACATTGGTTATAGAATTGTCTCTAAATTCACGTATCTTTTCACACTCCATCACATAGTGACGGAGGGTGTGCAAATAATTTTGTTGACACAGTTTATATTTGGTCAGGTCTACATCAGCAGATAATGAGAATTCCCAGAGATACTTGTAACCGAGTCTAAGCCGAGCAGTAGTAACATCTAGAAGTCTGCTGATTTTATTGGATGATCCATAGATGTGTGGCTCCTCTTGCATGAGGGTATGATGATAGATGGAATTACTGGTGTCAATTTCACTTTGCCTCAGATCTACAAGATCTTGTTGAAGTTCTCGGTGTACTGCTGCTCTCAGATTGCTCATTGACAATCCAAGGTTACACTCAACGGCTCCTTTAAAGGCAGATTCTTTGGCTAACTTATCAGCTCTATCATGCATTCGGAGGCCAACATGAGATGGAGACCACATGAAATGGACTCTGTTACCATCCTTAATAATTTTGTTGTATTTGTGTCTAGCTTCGGACACGAGCATGTTACAGTTATGTCTTAAAGAGTTGAGAGCATTTAAGGATGATAAGGAGTCACTAAAAATTAATGTATCAAGTTTGGAGACTTGTACACATTTTTTTTTTTTTTTTTTTTTTTTTTTTTTTGAGATATATACAAGAGTTGTTACATTCTTGTACAGCCACTAGTACGCGTAGCGTTTCGGGCAGGTCCCTGGAATACGATCCCCTGCCGCGAAGAATCGTTTTTTCATCCAAGTACACATTTTACTGTTGCGTTAAACAGAGGCTACAGTTAAGGATTTGCGCCCAGTAAATCCTCCCCGGCCAAGATACGAACCCATGACATAGCGCTCGCGGAACGCCAGGCGAGTGTCTTACCACTACACCACGGAGACTGCTCACATTTCAGTGCAAGAAGCAAGGCAAATAGTTCAGTCTGAAGGGTAGAGGCCCAGTTGTTTATACGGACTCCCCACTCAAAGTATAGGCCATCGCCCATTGTCAGGACAACTGCACTTCCAACTGCACCCGTGGTGCGGTGTAGGGAACCATCAGTGTATATAATTTGAGAGAGAGAATGCTCTGTGGACAGAGCATCAATATGGCTTAAGGCGTTGAGCTTTGCCTCAAGACGAAGCTTGGGCTGATCTCTAGTTTGCTTCTTGAGTGGAAAGGGAGGGATTAAAACTGGAAAGGGTGTAACCTCCCACGGTGCAGGAAAGTGCCTGGAGCTTTGCAATTACTTTAGTCATTCTCGTATTCTTGAGGATATCCTCACATTGCACCCAAAATTTGCCAGTGCAGGCTACTAAACATATGGCCCTGTATGACTAACCATCCTGCGAGATGGGGACTTTCATTACCACTGCTACCTTATTCACTCTTGTGTTGATATCCTCAAAATGCATCCAGAGTCTGCCAGTGCAGACTGCCTATCACATGCCTCTGTATGACTAACCATCCTGTGTGATGGGGATTTTTTAGCATCACGTAGTTAGCTTTTTTTGACACACTGTACTCCACTTCATATAGTCTAGGGTAGCTGCACTAATGCAGATGTACCTCATGTATCAATGAAAAAAAAAAGTAACTGAATCTAAAACATCAACAACAACAACGTATACGATTATAGGTGATAACATTCAAAGAATATGGTGGTTTTTGGTGTTTATTTAATATAGATTGGTTACAGCTAAATTCTGGAATTCCCAATTGTGAGCCGAGAAATAACCCGACTGTTCTAATTTTACCGTTTAGATTGTTTACACAACAGTGTCAAATTAGCTTTTTGTTTTTTAACAGATTTTTCAATTCATTTACATTTTGTGCTAATAGCTGTGTTGCTATTTTTTGTTCTGTTGCATTTTGGTGAAGCTTTTCAATTTTCTTATTTATATCACGTGTTTCATCCAAAACTTCTCTCTCATTCTCACTTTTCGTTTCACTTAACTCTTCTAACTGCTCTTTCTGACAAGGTAAATATTGTTTAAGACAGTTACACTGGCTGCTGAAATTTACTTTATGTTCTGGTATCCAAAAAGCATAATACTTCTTCCTCAAGATAGGATATAGGAGGTCAAAGTCCATTGTCATCTTCACAGAAGCGAGAGTGCGAAGGTCCTTGTTCACTTTTCTCTGTTGATTTCTACTGTTATCTAACATTACAAGGCAGACAACAATAGTTAATCCGACAAAGAATGCCGTACTGACCCACTGATTCGAAAATATTTGAAGGAAAGTATTCAATGCTTGATTGTTAGCAGTTTTTCCTTTGCCACTTATTTTATAAATAAAAAATACTACAGTTCCTATAGCTAATAGAGGAAGGATAATCTTGAAGAGGGTGCGAAAAAGGTGGATGGTGTGGTAAAAGAAATTGCTGCAGCAGCGTTCATTCTTCATCAACATGACGACGCACAGCCAGGATGTGAGTACAGACACCACGCCCACCTGCCACTGCCAGTCCTGAACCAAATACAATTACGTAAGTATTACTGTTATAATTATACCATTATACATACAGTATTGTGTAAAACTGAGAATTTAGTTTTATAATGAATGATTTCAAATTTATGCGATAACATCAAACAAGCATGTAATATGTGTGCATATTAATAGGCTATAAATTAAGGGCTTGCTTGTTGACATGTTGAATAATTTATGTTATAGGTTAAAAAGCAGACAGCAAATTGTTTACTAGTTACTGATAATAGTGGTAAAAAAAATTTGAAAGTATATATACACAGCCAAGTTTAAGCTCTATTCTTTTGTGAATAAAGAACTTATGTTGTGTAGGGAATTTTAAATAAAAAACTTTGCTTTATTATAATAGTAATCATAACAATATAATAATATTGATTTAGGCAAGAGTACATACATAAAAAGTTACGTACATGAACAATGGAATATTCATAAATTACATAAGTTGTACCTGAATCCACTAATACGCAGAACGTTTCAGGCATAAC
The DNA here is from genome assembly GCF_040958095.1 of Procambarus clarkii. NCBI lineage: Eukaryota > Metazoa > Arthropoda > Malacostraca > Decapoda > Cambaridae > Procambarus > Procambarus clarkii. The sequence continues at coordinate 15,669,502 of NC_091173.1, forward strand.
ATAAAAATTAAGAAAAATATGTAAGCTTAATGGGGGTAATTCTTAAAACTAAATGAGGCAATATAACGTTAATAAGTTCATGGAAATAGATAAAATCAGAAAATGATTGACAATTATTATGTGATATTTGGAAACTGTAAACTTTGCAACAGAACATAGTAAATAATTTAAATTGATGAAGTGAGTTAACAGATGATATACAACTTTTGCACTAAATTTTAACACGGCAGCCATTAATAGTAGTACAGGTTTAGTTATTAAGCTATTAATGAAAGCAAGAACAGCAAACACAGATTGACATGTAGGATGTAGAGAGATCATTAAGGTTGGTCACATACAGTTAATTACCTAGTTTTTAGTTTCTCTTTTAAACTGATTGAGAGAAAAACATTCCTTAGTGTCATTTGGGAGAGCATTTCATAGTTTGGAACCCTTAATTTTTAGAGCATTTTTGCTTTGGTTAAGTCGCAGCTCTTGGAATGTCAGAAAGATATTTGGTTCTCGTGTGGTATCCATGGATTCTGTTACAGCCCTCCAGGAAGCGCTTGTAATAAGGTTAGGATTAGCATTACAATGCATAGTTGTATAGATGTAACGTATACTTGAGAGGATGTGGAGTGACTTAATATTTAACATATTCAAAGATTTCAGTAAGAGTGCTGAGCGATGTCTGGGACTAAAGTTTGTTATTGTTCTGATTGTTAATTTATGTTGAGTAATTAGGGGTTGAAGGTAATTTTGGGTAGCAGAACCCCAGGCACAGATACCATAGGTGAGATATGGATAGATGCGCGAATAATAAAGCGTTACCAGGACAGGGCGAGGAACGTACTTTCTGATTCTAGAGGAAATACCTATTTTTATTATTGTTTTTTTATATATTTACTAAATGACATTGTAAATTGAGCTTGCTGTCTGAACACCAAGGAATTTCGCATCTATTCTCTTAATAATTTGGATATTGTTAATTCTTAAGTTAATTTGTTTAGTGGACTTGTTACCAAACTATGTAAAACGTTTTATCAATGTTAAGAGTGAGTCTGTTAGCAGTTAGCCACGGATGATCTTTTTTTTAGCTTAGTATTCACAATATGTTGTTTAAAATAAGAAAGTTAGGATGAGAGAAAAAGGTGTTGTCATTAGGAAACATAATTGGCGTGAGGTGTTACGTGGCATTTTGGACGGTCTTTGATGTAAATGAAAAAGAGGAGTGGACCAAGTATACTACCCTGAGGAACACCAATGTCAATTGGAAGGGGAGGGGGAAGTAGCATCGTCCACAGAAACGTACTGAAGCCTATCACTGAGGTAAGATTGCAGGAATTGAAGGGAATGACTTCTGAATTCATACTGTTGCAGTTTGAGAAGATTATTCCGGTTAACAGTGTCAAAAGCCTTACGTAGGTCAACAACAAAAATCTGCTAGGTACTCATTTTAATCCAAAGATGAGTGCATAAAGATAAACATACGAGCGAAACCATAACAAATACATTTGAATTGAAACTTGTGAAACTGTCATTATCATACCTCTCGTAGAAGGGTGTTCCTTGAGCAGGTTGTGAAATTGGTAATAAAAATGAAGCTGAATGTATCACTTATCAGGGAACAGAGGCCTTCGAATTGTATACATCTTTTTCTCAGCTGTAAATAAAAGATCAGATTTGGTGTCGGTGACAGATGTTGTGGATTAGCCTGTTTCATTAATTTTCTACACGAGTAATTTTAAATATAACTGATCATATGAAAAATCCCTGAAATACACAAGTAGCTTTTTTGTAATTAGTGAGGTGGAACGAGACACAACCAGTACCCACTCCTGTCTTCTCTATCCTCTCCCATTTGGATTACGAGGTGCAGTTAAGGTCCGAGGACCCAGTTACCAGAACGAGACTGATATAGAGCCCCTCTTCACCACTCATGCTTTCACAACAGTCTTGAAACTCTGAAATGCTATCCGCGCTCTTTCGCTCTTTCGAGTTGATAGCAATACTGGTAGCACTCGAAATTATTGACAACACTGAAGTAGACAGCTTAATTATTTCTGACTCCCTTTCCTCACTACGAGCAATAAACAGTTTGCAATCAAGTAATAACGTGTCTTGGAAGCTAGACGTAAATATATAAGAATACTTAGCAAGAGGGTAAATATAAAAATGTTGTGGATTCCTTCTCACATTGGCCTGCAGGAACATGACAAAGTTGACGCCTTTGCTAAGGCTGCAGTAAATAAAGACAGTATTGAACGGAATCTTCAGTTATCAAATAGGTCCCTTAAAAGTGTCATTAGACGAGAACTCCTGGATGAATTTGAGGAAAGTAGAACAGTGCAAACTGGAACTAGCAGGTCCATTGTTCATCACAATGAAATGTGTGAAGTAAAACATGTGTATGGGGCAAGTAACAAAGTCAGTAGACAAACAGATGTTGTCACAGCTCGTAAAAGACTTGGCTACAAGTATCTCTGGCAGTTCTGCTTGTATAGGGATCTAGATGAAGTAAAGTGTAAAGTGTGTTGACAAAGACAGGGACACACACTCGAACACTATATCTTGGATTGTAGTAAAATTGAGCCATTTAGAGATAAAGCTAAGCTTACTCTGTATGATATGGCAACCTATCTTATTACCAAGGATAAATTACCTAAAATCCTTGCACTGTATCAACATTTCGCTTCCAGTAGATAAACGACATATGAGATTCAGAAACAAGTAGTGTTGTTGTGTTGATTTAGGGGCGACGACGATCGTGGGATCGGATGCGCCCCGGCTGTAAAAAACAAGTAGTGTATTGTGAGGACTAATAATAAACAGAAGCTCTCCTATGACTCTGTAATATCCCCATTGGTCAAACTATTATGTATTAGCGATAAGACCTACCATTAATGTATAATGACTTACTGTAAATATATAGCTCTTGAAATAGCACTTTCTCTGTAACTAGCTGACATTGTAACTATAAGGTGTGAAGGATAGATGAAATTGTTTATGTAATAATCTAAGATGAGGTCTGATAAAGACCTTTTGTGCCCTCTGTAATGCTTTTGCGCTACCGTTCACAGGATGAGTATGGGGTGCACAATAAACTAGCCGCCTTCGGCGGCAACAATCAAAAAATCAAACCGTAACAATGGGAATAAGACGGAGAAATGTCGTTTTTGAAAGAATATACGAAAGTACTGCTTTGGAAATAGGGTTGAGGAATGGGTTACCAGCTAGTACTGTTGAAATGAACACTTTGCCAGGTCTGAAGAGTAGACTGGATAGGTATATTGGTGAGACGGGGTGGATTTAAACACCTACTGTTGCAGTGCTCTTTAATTGTTATGCTCTTAAGACGAGACGTTTGGGCTCTTCCGCATACTTAAACCTGTAGTGCAGCAGTTGGCGCAGTCAGCTCACAATGGCTTGAACCAGAGTTGCATTACCAGGCAGGACGAGACAATTGGGCACGCTTTCTTATACTTACTGCCTCTACTATTTCTTGAGCACCCGTGAGCTAGGCTATTGTTATGGGTCGCATCTTAGGGACAATCAGCTCTTGGCCTACGTGCCCTTAGGTAAGCCTAACAACCTTCCTGTCTCCGACAACATTAAGCGGAAACCATCTTTGTAATATTATAGGCACTTTCACAAATGAATATAATTAATGTTTAATTACATTAAAATTACTCGACTTACCTTTATTATTTTGTAAATGCCATATAGAATACGTGTTGAACACATGAACAAAATTATGTAGCCAAGGACATGAGGGATTTTACCCTCCTGCCGTAGGAGTTCCTTTACCACCGGTCCGACAAGTTGTTCATCTCCGGGAGGGCACACTAAGGACCGTGTTAAGTTGTATGTGTGTTCCATATACGCCCAGTCCCTAGATAAACAATACAATATGAGCTTTATAATAGAGGTATACAGAACAAAATCTAATTGTTGCTCTATAGATGTGCATGCTTCAGAATCTCATTATTCACTCTGAGAGCACATGATAATAATAATAATAATAATAATTTTTATTTAGCTAAGGTACATACATAAAGAGATTTTACAAAGTTTGTTGGCTTTATAGATAGAGCTAGTACATACAATGCCTAAAGCCACTATTACGCAAAGCGTTTCGGGCAGGAAAAACATTAATGACTAAAGCTTAAAACTAATGGGTAAAAAGAATAAAATGTGTTGAGAACAAATAAAAATAGAGGTAAAAGAGGGGGGAACATTGTTGAAAAAGCAGCACAAATACAATTACAAATTATTACAGAAAATTACATTCAAACAGCGTTGATTTAAAAAAAAAATATACATGGGTTGACAACAGAGGGGTAAGGTAGGTTACAGGGAATTTATTAGGTATAGCTTCGTTTTTAACTTAAACGGGTTGAGAGAGGTACAGTCTTTAACATGGTTGGAAAGGTCATTCCACATTCTGGGCCCCTTGATTTGTAGATCATTTCTGGTTTGATTAAGTCGTACTCTAGGAATATCAAAACTGTATTTATTTCTGGTGTGGTGCTCATGGGTTCTGTTACAACCTTCTATGAAGCTTTTGAGATCAGGATTGACATTGTAGTTTAGCGTTTTATATATGTATAATACACATGAGAGAATGTGCAGTGACTTAAAGTCTAACATATTCAGAGATTTGAGTAGGGGTACCGAGTGATGTCTGGGGCCAGAATTGGATATTGTCCTAATAGCCGCTTTGTGTTGAGTAATTAGAGGACGTAAGTGATTTTGGGTAGTAGAGCCCAAGCACAAATACCATAGTTGAGATATGGATAGATAAGGGAGTAATAGAGAGTCACCAGGGCAGGGCGTGGTACATAATATCTGATCTTAGAAAGAATGCCCACAGTTTTTGAAACTTTTTTTGATATGTTTAGAATGTGTCCCTGGAAATTCAGCTTGTGGTCAATGAGAATGCCAAGGAATTTGCCATCTAATTTGTTACAAATTTGGGTATTGTTTATTTTGAGATTTATTTGATTAGAGGATTTATTGCCAAACAGAATATAGAAAGTTTTGTCAATGTTAAGGGTGAGTTTGTTGGCAGTTAGCCACAGATGGACTTTATTTAGCTCAGTATTTACTGTGGCATTTAGAGCAAGGGGATCAGGACTGGAGTAAATGAAGGTTGTGTCGTCAGCAAATAGAATTGGTTTGAGGTGTTGGGAGGCATTTGGAAGGTCATTAATGTAGATGAGAAAGAGGAGATGATGATGATGATGATGATGATGATGATGATGATGATGATGTGTCTACTAGAACATATGGTGGCTGTGTGATGAGACTGAACCTCCATACCTGAACTCCCTGGGCGTACACACACACACATATATATATATATATATATATATATATATATATATATATATATATATATATATATATATATATATATATATATATATATATATATATATATATATGACAGTGTCAGACCACGAAGGAAGAATTGAAACAGGAATTTCCTTAAGTACTTTCGTATTTAATAATACATCTTCAGAAGGGTTCTGAAGATGTATTATTAAATACGAAAGTACTTAAGGAAATTCCTGTTTCAAGTCTTCCTTCGTGGTCTGACACTGGTCTGACATTTTTCATCACGTGTTAATTTTCGTGATTTACACACACACACACACACACACACACACACACACACACATATATATATATATATATATATATATATATATATATATATATATATATATATATATACATATATATATATATATATATATATATATATATATATATATATATATATATATATATATATGTATATATATATATATATATATATATATATATATATATATATATATATATATATATATATATATATATATATATATATATTCTCACACCCCAGAAGTGACTCGAACCCATACTGCCAGAAGCAATGCATCTGATGATGTACAGGATCCCTTAACCACTCGACCAACACGACCGGACAAAAGAGGATGGTAGTCGAGGCTAATTCCCCATCCCCCCGACGGCACTCTGTTGGTAATCTTGGGCATGGTATTTTATCAAATCACCTAATTCTTTGGGGCACACGTGTGGAACACAAATGCGAACAAGCCTGAACGGTCTCCAGGCATATATGCAACTGAATATATGCAACTGAGTTTTCAGTTGCATATCATCGCTGTAACCATCTTCCTTACTTGTCAGGATCTGCGGGTTGGTACAAGAATTCAACCAACTACGAACCACTTAGTTTGATGAAAGGGAGCAGTAGAGCAACAGAAGTACACTTACATCGCATCAGGCTTGGATACCCATGTGCATGGGAAATAGGCTTACAGGTTCCAGAAGATGAGAGGAAATGTCAGCACTGTGGAGAAATGCCCGACAGACCACTGGAACATTATCTAACACAGTGCACAGTTACAAACCCATTAAGATTTCAACTTAGATTCAACAGAGCAGAAGAAGTTGTTAAACACACATGGCAAAATCTTACTGAAGCAACCATACGAGTCATATATACACATACTCCAACCAAGTAAAACAGAAACAAGCAACACTTAGTGGGCCAGCCAGAGGCTTAGGGCCCGCGCAAGAATATTCCTGCAAAAAAAAAAAAAAATCTTCCTTACTATTTTCGTCACTAACCCGAATGAATTCAGTTCAGCATTTTCGAGTAAATCATGCAAATGTGCGGGTAAACGGCGAAGTAACTTCAAACTCTACGAAAAACACATCCGCGATTTCATTTCAGTCTTCTTAAAAATCGCACGTGGTGGTGGGGGTGGGTTTACAGGCTTATATTTTTTAAAGTATTTGCCCTAGGCCGACCACGACCAGGCTATGTCCGTCCCATACCCTGGACCATTCCCCTTGCAAAGTTGGGTGAGGCTAGTTCCCTCCAACTAAGGACAGACAGACAGACAGACAAACATACATTCTCGCTTATAGATATAGATAGAAATATGAGTATTATAAAAATATACCCATGATTAGCTTAAAAAACTTCCATTTCCCTAGAATGTCTATAAAATATTAACATTGAGAATAAGAATCTCATGAAATTACCAGAATTTAAAAAAAAGAGCCGGAAATACTGCTTTTATTTCTGCAACATGAACAATATTCCCAAATTATCTCCAGTATACTTGCCAAGATGCAAAGATTAGTTATGTTAAAGAGTTCTCTTTTTATGGTGTAAAATTAATCTACATGCAGTAATAGCCACATAATTACCAAGATATTGCAGTGAAGATTGTTAAAAGAAGTGCCAAGAGGAAGGCCAGAGTTAGATAAACATAGTGATGTATTCTGATGTAGCTGAGCCACTTGTATCGGAGCCAGTAGGTGATGAGCGGGTGCTGCAGGAGGTGGTGGTGGTTGTATTGAAGGATCCACTCCATGAGGTGGTCGGAACGCCAGGCCTGGTCCACCGGGGCCACTATTGCTCCCGCTGCCAACCCTCCACACTCTGTTTCAAAAGGCTGTCTTGGTTGTGAGTCCTGTGGTCTTGTTTGTTTGGTATCATCACTTTCTTCTTTTCCTGCAGTTAAAAGATTTCAAAATAAGTATAACAGATGGAATGTAAAACTTGATGTGATGTGTTGATGTAGCGTGGTCCAAGCATATATATCTATATCGAACAGAAAGAATGTCTTTGTTCGAGTTAGAGGCCAGACGCTTGGGACTAGCCTCATTGAAATTTGCAGGATTAATATTATTTTATCGGGAGTAACATATGGGGGATCCAAGTCGGCCTAGTGCCCTCACCCCTGCCTCCCCCCTTCCCCAAGGAGTAATTATGTCCCTAAGCCCCTCCTTCACAAAGTCTGTGAATGTGAAATGTTTAACCTCGAGTTCATAGACGTTATCATTTGCATAAAATATGACAAATTTACGATCTAAGGGCTGGTGTGCAGGATAACTATATGAATTATGACACTAGCTCTCCACATATGTCAGTTGCTACTTTAGGGACTGAACTTGTGGTCGGTCACAATTGTTCAGATCTGAAACCTATATCTATGGGCAGCACAAAACGTCCACCAGACTGTGCAACACAATGGTTATAAGGGTCAATCAGGTTGGGTTACCGTTACCTGTGGCAGGTTGCTACAGGTGACGGATCTCCCAATCCTGAGCACTCCAGATGCAAACTCTGTGAGCAGGATCTGCGGCATGATCTCCCACACTACATCACCAAATGCCCAATTATTAGACCTTTCAGACCAGTTGGCATGAGATACCTGGAGCTTCGCAATTACTCTATTCACTCTCGTATTCTTGAGGATATCCTCATATTTCACCCAAATTTTGCCAGTGTAGGCTACTAAACATATGACCCTGTATGACTAACCATCCTGCGAGATGGGGACTTTTTTACCACTGCTACCTTATTCACTCTTGTGTTGATGATATCCTCAAAATGCATCCGGAGTCTGCCAGTGCAGATTGCCTATCACATGCCTCTGTATGACTAACCATCTTGTGTGATGGAGATTTTTTAGCATCACGTAGTTAGCTTTTTTGACACACTGTACTCCACTTCATATAGTCTAGGGTAGCTGCACTAATGCAGATGTACCTTATGTATTAATAAAAAAAAGTGGTCGGTCACGAGTATGATGTGAATAATAAATGAACTAAACTAAGGGTAACCGCGACCAGCAACTTCGTCTTATCGCGGCGGCACGGAATGGCGAAGCTTGTATAACGTTTTCAAGTCACTCCAGGATAATTGTCATGCCTGCTCTTTTGTATTACCGCACAATGGTTCCACGTGCGCATTTTAATTTGCAGCACTATACCTTAATTTACTTGGCCATTTATCATTTAACTTGAAATGAAAATTTTGAAAATGAAAATTTTGATAGACATTATATATCAATTTATATAACTAGACAATTACAATTGTATGGCATATACAATTGTATCTTAATAATATTTGTAATAGCATCTTAATGCAAACACAAGTGATCAGTTGTTAGATATATAATTATGTTTTATGATAATTACTGTATCAGAAACATTTCAGATCATCTTGTGATAACTTATCCTACGGACAAGCATGTTTACAAATACGTATATATATTATACTTTCGCAAAAAATGTGCTTCCTAATGAACCCCAACATTTGTTGTTTATAATGGAATTAATAGTCTGCAAAGGAAGTTGTTTAATCCTCCAGAATTGAAGTGGTAAAATAAACGGGTTTCTGAACTTGTTATTACGGAATATACTGATGTCAATAATGAATTCTCTAAAAATATATTTCATACCTGGTACTGGGTATGCCTCATCCAGGTAATGCACTAGGTAACGCCTTTGTGGCTTTTGCAGTGTCTTGTCGCACTCAGTAACGGCTGGAGCTGGTATGCACTTGTCCAGTACGCTCTTGACTAAGTCTGGATAGTTCTTAACTAGCAGCCTTAAATTCCCATTCCTCTGCTTTTCCACTAAAATTTCTTGTGAGGGCATGAAAGCTTCCTCCCAGAAGCAGCTGTCTATGATACTTTCCACCATTTTCCTGTAATTAAATACATTCGACAAAAAAAAAATCCTGCAACTCATGATACTTTTATTTCTGTATTCATATATTATTTAACATAACATACCTTATACAACCCCCACAAAAAAGCAAGAGCGACAAATTAACTTGTTCCCCATATTCTCTTGATAGCCTTGGCTGTATTTATGTTACGAACTGTTGTGAGCTTGTTGAATCATTTGTGACACAAAAGATTATAGATGTGTGTGTATTTGTGTGGGTGATTAAATATGTATGTGTATGTATATATGTATATATTAAATATGTATGTGTATGTATATATGTATGTTAGACCAACTGTGTATGTTGGTCTTACAGCCTGGTTAACCAGTCCAGCAATGAGGAGGCCTGGTCGATGACCGGGCCGCGTGGGACGCTAAGCCCCGAAACCAACTCAAGGTATACTCAATGTAAGGTGGGGAAGAGAGGGTGGAGAGGGGAGGGGGAGAGGGGAGATGGTGAAGAAGGGGGAGAGAAACCTGGGCGCGGGGCCCCCCATCTACCCTGCTATAAGGAAGGATTAAAGATACTGGATATGTCCAAGTAGGAAGATATAACAAAGGAATAAGATAACCATACGTGCACACGTTTGTAAAAGAATACAATACTAGAAAATAGACAGAAGCTCACCCGAAATCAGAATAGCCAAATTACGCCACAGTTGTGAATTACAGAATAAAAAGGTGTAGAAAAATAATATGATATAAAATTGTAAAGGGTTGAAATAAACTTCAGGAGATACAAGAGTGGACTAAAATTATTGTGAATTTAAACATTTAATAAAATACATAAGGGAGATAGAATACCACGTGTATAGTTAAAAAGTCTTACCTATCTTGACGTTCCAATGACTTTTCAAGAAGGTCCTGGAAATTAATGTCCTTTTCATTGCGAGTTCTGTTAACACTTCCATAAGATAAGAGAAGCCTGAAGATATCATGGTAACGTCCATCACATGCCAACTTTACAGGACTTCCACTGAAGGACTTTGCCCAAACATCTGTTTTAGGTGTTAATAAAACCTTGCAACAATCCAAGGAATTAACCTCCACAGCTACATGTAGAGGAGTTCTTTTATGCTTATCTACCAAGTTAACTAAATATAGTTGTCTTTTTAATATCTCACAGCAGGCATAATGTTTGCCCTTGGCAGCATGGTGGAGAGCTGTCATTTCATCACCATCACGGATAGCTACAAAAGCACCTCTCTTGCATAGCACCTTGCAGCATTCTTTATGGCCTTCTTTTGCTGCTATATGTAGTGGTGCTAATCCCTCACTGTTCTTTATGTCCACCTTGACACCCTTGGTAATGAGATAGTCACAGATATCATCCAGGCCATAACGTGCTGCCATATGTAGAGCCGTGCCAACTTTACCGCAGGAAATGGTGCCATCTGCACCAGTTCTTATCAGAAATTTACATGTATCAATTACTTTTTTAGAAATGGCTATATGTAAAGCTGTTTTCCCTTGGTTATCTAATTTGTTGATTAAGTCTTTTGAACTTCCTTCCATTTTCATTACTAGCTCAACGTAGTCTGAATTCTGCCTTTCTGCAGCAAAATGCAAAACTGTTCTGCCTTGCTTGTCAGTCAACAATAAATTCACATCCTGACCAAGGAAAACCTCTGATACTTTGAAGTGTGAGCGAAAGGAAAGATGAAATGGTGTCTCACCCACATTATTTTGGACATTAACATCAGCTCCATGATCAATCAGCAGCTTGGCACACTCCGGTTTTTCCTTTCCAGATGCACACAATAAATGGAGTGGGGTGTTCCCTTTATTATTTTTATTGTTAATAGAAGCCTTGTGCTCCAGTAGCTTCTTACAACATTCAGAGAAACCCATTTTAGCAGCCCAGTGAAGTGGTGTCAAGCCACTGGCATCTTTGTCTTCTAAATTTGCTCCTGCCTTAACAAGCTCACTGCAAGCTTTCCAGTGTCCATTTTTAGCTGCTACATGTAGAGGCGTCAGTTTTTCTGAATCCTTAGCATTTATGCAGCTTTTGTCAAGCTCAAGAAGCAGTTTCAGAGTTTCAACATTACCTTTCTCAGAGGTTATGTGTAGAGCTGTTTGTTTACCTTTGTTTTTCGTATCTAACTTTGATCCCTTGTTAATGAGTAATTTTGTTAATTCTGTAGATTTGTTTCCGGTGGCTATCGACAGTAGAAGTGAGGAATTACCAACTTTGTTGTTTATGTTAACTTCTTTGGTGCTGACTTCCAGAAGAATTCTGCAACAGTCATGGTGGTTGCCTTTAGCAGCCAGGTGGAGAGGTGTGTTGCCATTTTTGTCCAGGAAACCAAGCGCCTTGGGTTGTCTGTTCACAATCTTCTGTAGTAAACCCTCATCACCGACCTCCGCCGCCTCGTGAATCTTGATCTGTTCCTTAGATTATTTACAATACATCATTTTAAATAATTTTGCAGCATAAGAAATATATAATTCTGTATAAAAGATGTTAAATATTTGCAAGAATGAAAGATGGGTGAGTTATTAATATAAAATCGAGAGAATTCAATAAAAAAAATCATATTAGAAAGTAAACAAAGATATTAGATTACAGTGCTTCAGATTTTGGTTGTTGTCGACAGCGGCCGATAGTTTATCATGCGCCGCATACTAGTCCTGCGAGTGGTAGTTTATCATGCAACCCATACTAATCCTGTGTGTGATAGTTTATCATGCACCCCATACTAGTCTTGTAAGTGGTAGTTTATCATGCACCCCATACTAATCCTGTAAGTGGTAGTTTATCATGCGCCCCATACTAGTCCTGTGACCAATTTATTTATTTATTATGCTCCTCACACCCATCCCGTGGACGGTGGTGGAAAGGATTATAAGAGGCACATAAGGGGTTCAGGAATTGAACCCCTTAGTTCATTTAACTAAACACACACACACACACATATATATATATATATATATATATATATATATATATATATATATATATATATATATAATATATATATATATATATATATATATATATATATATATATATATATATATATATTATATATATATATATATATATATATATATATATATATATATATATATATATATATATATATATATATATATATATATATATATATATATATATATATATACAATAGATTAATCTTTGATATCACAGCATACTAAACATAAACTCCACCCATTTTCTTGTGCCATTTATATGTGCAAAACCTTGTTCCTAAATGCAAATCCTGGTCTTAAACTCTTCCTTGACAGATGTAATAGAACCCATAAACAGCACACCAGAAATTAATATATCTTTGATATCCCCAGAGTTAAACTATATCTGTGACTAAATCTATGCAAACACTATGCAAATCAAGGGACATAGTCTATGGAACTCACTCCCCTAACGAATTAAAAAACTGTCCAACCTATGCCTTATTCAAAAGTAAAATAAAAAAGTACCTAATTTCATCCTCATAGTTGCCTTCTTAATGCTTCAAACTCGCACTGTATTTTGCGCTACCCACTCCCCCAGTGTATGTGCCTAAGCCATGCAACTTCACCATTGGAATCACTGCTTACTAAACTACTTGTGTAAAGGAGGAATTGTATATGTTTATCTCTCAGAATGTTCGGCAATATGTTTATTGATTGTGATGTGTGTCCATATATGTATGAACACGTTGTACTGAACGGGGTGAGAATAGCTTGAGCTACCTCATCCCTTTGTGTGTATTTTACCTCAATAAACTTATTTCAATTTCAATTACTGCCATCAACTTATATCTTGGTTGTTATGTTGAGCGCAAATTTTACCACAATGTACCTATTAATAATTCTCAAATTATGCTACAATTTGCTTGTTGACAATCCTCAAATTTTACTATAATGTACCTATTAATTTGCTTCAAATTTTCTTACAATAAACCTGTAAATATTCTTTAAATTTTGCTACAAATTACCTACTTAAAATTATCTATTAGATTTAGGACCTGCCTGAAACGCTATGCGTGTTAGTGGTTTTGCAAGAATGTAAAAACATCAATAATATGTACTCTCATGAACCCAATGTACCTTCTTGCATATATATACTGTATAAATAAATAAATAAATAAATAAATAAATAAATAAATAAATAAATAAATAAATAAATAAAGTGATTCACCAAGAGGCTCACAACAGTCACTATACAAGGCACTTTACATCTATGGTGAGTCACACAGTTACTAGTCTTGCTCCACGCCCACCCAACTGGGCGGCAGCTTTACAGTCATGTGCAGGCTGCACCTACAGTCAGCACACTCTAAATACTTCGCTAAGATTCCTGGCAATACATCATTATGAATGAAGTACTTACGCATTTCTTGAACTCCATTGATGGTATTATCGCAATATACAACATAGGTATACTAAGTTTACAGTATACCTGTGTTGTAAGTATACAGTTGTGAGCTCAGTGTACCTGTGTCAGTTCAACAGAATGTATTACTGAAGATGTTACATTGCTGACGAAACCTCGAACAATAAAAATGGAAAGATTAAGTGATCTAGTGTTTCTTCACCCGCCAAATGGTAGAATGGTAGAAGATATTTGCATAGAATGGAAAATATACAAAATAAAAATTAATAATAATAAAATTATATACAACAGCATTATGACTATTATTAATTATATTTTATATATATATATATATATATATATATATATATATATATATATATATATATATATATATATATATATATATATATATACACATAATGTGTGCCTAGCTTCAGAGGCAAGTACGTTACAATTTAATTGCATTAAGGTGTTCAGAACTAAGGACAAAATTCCTGTCATTGATGCATTGAAACATAAACTCAACACATTCTTACCTTGTTGATAGCTCTGACTTCCTGTTGTTGGCTCAACCTGTATCAACAAGAGAGGCTTCATAATAGTTTATTATGGTATCCATAGATATGTTCAGAGTATTAATCAAAATATGAGATACGGTTTACAGAATTGATCGATAAAGCAAAAAAATATGAGGTATGATTCACACAGGAGAGAATACAACACACCTCTTGCTAGGTTGTTGTTGCTGTGTTGATTTAGGGGCGACGACGATCGTGGGTAACTTGCTAGGTCTTTCAGTGGTACTGGTCGCGTGTTCTGACTCCTCTTCCATTGACAACACAACTGCGGACATACTATGCATTAGGATTTTTTTTCAAACTTACGAGCTCTGTAGAAACTCTTTTTATTAGCAAATCAAAGCATTCAGTATCAACTGTATTAAGTGAATATTAATGAGTTGATTAACATGCTTGCTTACAATATATATCTCTTATACTGGAAAAATGAGTTTGGTGGGTTAGTTAAGGCTAGGTTGAATTTGGATGAGTTTGTTTGAGTGGGGTTAGATTTGTCTGGCTAGATAATGTTAGTTTAAATTTGCCAGAGTTAGCTGGGATAGAATGTATTAGTTTGGGTTGAGATGTATTCGTTTGGGCTAGGTTAGGTTAGTCTGGGTTAAGTTGGGTAGTCTGGTGTAAATTAGGTTAGTTTTTATTGGGTTCTGTTAGCTGGATTCGGTTAGTTTGGGGTGGAATGAGGCTATTTTGGGCTGGGTTGTGACAGTTTGGCTCTAAGTTAGGCTCAGATTTGTCTAAATTAGCATAGTCTTTCTAGTTGAATTTCAACACTTACATATTATTATTTATACTTATTATAACTATTATTATTATTATCATTATTATAATATTTCATCAAATAATAGTTCTTTCTCATTTAAACATAACTTTATTCTGACACTGGGCATGTTTCCTAAACTTGCTGAATCCATTCACAGTACTCCTCTCCTACAATAACAAACAATGAATCTACTGTTCGGGTAAACTCTTTCAGTGATTCAAAACGTGCTGAAAAATTCACTTCATGTTATATAATGTTCGCCGAGAACATCGACAGAGAACAAGATAACTTGAAATAAATACATTCAATTTTATGAGTTAATGAATTACATCAAAGCTTGGAGTGTGAATTTATTCAAAGCTAGGATTATTGCATTTCAACTAACAATAACGAATGACATACCATGATCTTTTTTGGATGTGTCGAGGAGGGTCTGCTCTTCATTCTCTTCTGCTTGGTTATCCATTATGACGCCACAAACTCCTTAGCCAAAGGAAAAATAAACAATTATGAACCACATGTTGCATAATTCAAGATATGTTCACCCTTACATAAAATGAACACCTAAAATGTGCATTGTGTATTTTACTGAAAATGCACAAGTTTGAGAAATCTTAATCTGATAACATATCATCAGGGCATGAGATCACTCGACAGAATCTGTTCCCTCACTAAACACTGAAATCCCTAGCCACGTCCCAAATAATGTCAGGGCCTATTATTTGTCAGGTCCCAAATAACGGGGCCTGACAGCTGAGCGGACAGCGCTTCGGATTCGTAGTCCTGAGGTTCCGGGTTCGATTCCCGGTGGAGGCGGAAACAAATGAGCAGTTTCTTTCACCCTGATGTCCCTGTTCACTAGCAGTAAATAGGTACCTGGTAGTTAGACATCTGCTACGAGCTGCTGCCTGGGGATGTGTAACAAAAAGGAGGCCTGGTCGAGGACCGAGCCACGGGGACGCTAAGCCCCGAAATTATCTCAAGATAACGGCCAGCTGATATCACAGAGATAAAATGTACCAGGTGCACAAAAATCAAAATGTTCCTTTCACACATATTATACATATACACCGCTACTATACTCTCCTCCCCAACGTCCCCTACATTAACTCATCAGTAAGTCATACAAATACAGTGTTAAAAAACTCACCAATTCAGATGGGAAAGGCTAAAACGAAACATTGATCAAAATTTCTTACTTCAACACGACACGAGATGCACACTGGAACACAGCGTTGCTAAGACTGGTGGTTGTCGGTACAACCAATCTATCAGTTCCTGATAGATTAGATAACATTGGTGCATGGTATTAAGTGATAGCTAGACACCGCCCGGGAAACACCCTTAAGTGCGCAGAACACCGATCTGGAATTCTCGTTTGTGAGTCGAGAACGAACATGACTAATACTAGTCTCACTCTCGCGCGCAAGAACGCGTAAGCCATAGATCACTAAGAACTCTATATGATCCCGGCCATGATGTTGTTTTAGATTTAGCTACTCAGAACGAAGTGTCCATGTAGCACGAGCTATGGTGAGCCCGTAAACCCCGGCCATGATTCGAACCATTAACTTATAAAGGATCAGTGGTGCGGTGGGCACAGAACTGTGTACGTTTAAGGGTGATCCTGGACATCATGGGTTCGAATCTTGGCCGGGTCATACAGAGTTCTTAGTGAGAACTCTGAGAGTTCTTAAGAACTCTCTTAAGTTACTCTTAAGTCACATAAGAGTTAAGTGAGAACTTAGTGATTATATATATATATATATATATATATATATATATATATATATATATATATATATATATATATATATATATATAAAGTTGTGAAGTTCTGCACCTCTGGTGCCATAGCCTCAGAAAAGAAAAGAAAGAGTATTCAGAGAAAACCTTGTGAATTCTCACTGAACACTTTAATATTTTCTTCTACCACCTCCATTCTTTTGTATATATACATATATATATATATTGTGACGATAATCTCCTTCAAGAGATTGAGCCTGCTCTTCCCTCCTAAATTCGTCGCTATATACAACTAATATGGAAGAAATATCCAACAAATAAAACTCCAAGGTTTGCCAGAGAGCAAACGTATTCGCACCAGGAACACCTGCTCCACCTCGAACAGCCAAACTACCTGTCCGTCGCCTGCTCATCGCTGATTGGCTGCGTGTCCAGTTGCACCTGCCCTCCACCCGCCACACTACCTGATGTCTGGGGCCACACGACCTACAGACCTCAGAATATCCAGTGCTTTCAACAAGTTAACGTCTCGTTGGTAGACTAAGCTCTGGCTTATGTGTACTAAGAGAGGTGGCAGCTTAAAGCCAATATTCCTGCACCTATTCTGATTGTATATTGTTCACTTGTTATTACTCACTTGTCTTAACGTAACTTTTCATTTTGTCATTTGATTATTCTTATTACTTTGATTGATTTTATGATACGAATTTTATGTCCATTTTATTCATGTTTTGCTTTTCTAACGTAATTAAAATCTCATTGTTAAATTTACTTGTGTTTTGTGTGTCTTCCCATTACCTTACCACAGACGAAGTTCCAGATTTTCAATTTTTTGTTTCTATATGTGACGAGGCCATACCCCTAGCTTTTGAAACAGCCGAACACCAACGCGTTACCGTCACTACATATATATATATATATATGTATGTATATATATATATTTGTTTTATTTAAACTTTATTAAAAAAAAGTTACATATCCATTCTGTATCACCTCACCCTAAGCGATTATAAGCCTTGGCATTGCATGTACAACTTGTCTTTGAAAATGTTTGTTTTGTATTGTATTGTATTGTATTGTATATTAATGTTTTTCTTGCCCGAAACGCATTGCGTAATAGTGGCTTTAGGCATTGTATGTACTAGCTCTATCTATATATCAATCCATTAATGTAACATCACTTGTATGTATATACCTTACCTGAATAAACATCTGAATGTAAGACTGCTACTTGCGAAACGCTTCCCTAGGCGTCAGACAATAAATAAAGTGCGAAAATTAATTTTGGAGTTAATTTTTCAACTACCCTCGACAGTGAAGAAAAACATAAGAAATATTGAAAAGATTCGGGTTAGAACCATTAATCTTACCCTTTCGGTCATATTCAACAACAAACTTTTACAAGAAAGACTGCTACTAAAATATACGAATATATATATAATCATATATATATATATATGGTTAATAGAGTGCGTTAATGTCATCGTTAATGAAAGGCAAATGGTGCCAGTTAACAATTACATATTAATACAAATAATAATTTAGAAAAATAGTAAATCTCATTTCATGTTTCGCTTATGTCGTGCCAGTTTATTTGAAGGATATGATGAGGATAACACCAAAAGACATCAACTAATCAAAGCAGTATAGTCTAGCAGTGTGGCACTGTACTACCCTAGCTAGCGCAGTGTGGCACTGTACTACCCTAGCTAGCGCAGTGTGGCACTGTACTAGCCTAGCTAGCACAGTGTGGCACTGTACTAGCCTAGCTAGCAGCCAGAAAGTTTGAGATATGTTGATAACGTCGATGATTATAGTTACCGACAGCTGTCAACCGTAATCATATCTGCTGCTGAATTTTATTATTATATCAGTCGATCCATTTTTAACACCTAACAAATTACTCTTTCCTCAACAGAGTCACTGGAGGCGCTTATTGGATACTTTATTTGAATTGTTATATTCAGGTCTCTTAATTTTTTAGCCTTTCTTTAGAAGCAAATGCTCGCTCACGGAATTTCTATAAAATATATACTCCATGTTCCATTTTCTAGCGTGCCATTGGAAGAATTCCGATGGTACAAAACTAACTTTTTAAAATTCAACAGTCCATTTTTTTACGTTTGACTAAAAGTTGCTAGAAATACTATCCTTTTTGGACGATGGATTCACTTTAGATCATATATGTACTATAAAGAGAGCAATCTTCATGGAAAATATAATGGTTATTCCGCTGTACAAAGGTTTAAAGCCCCTCCATCTGGACTACTGTTTCCAAGCATGGAGACATTAGTTTAGTTTAGTTCATTTATTATGGACCCGATACCCATCTTGTGGGCGGTAGTGGAAAGGGTTACAGAGGCACATAATGGGCTCAGGGACTGAACCCCACAATTACCATCAGAAGTTCATATATCTGCTTTTGAATAAGTTCAACTCAGAGTGGTTAGTTTAGTTCATTTATTATGCACCCCATACCCATCTTGTAGGCGGTAGTGGAAAGTGTTACAGAGGCACATAATGGATTCAGGAACTGAACCTCACAATTCATTTAGCTAAGCAAGTTACAATCTTGATGAGCTAGTTACAAAATTCAGTATAAGACGTCACATCATCAATGGGTTCGAGATCAACCATAAGTACAGTTTCTAAATTAAGCAACTGACATATGTGGAGAGCTAGTGTCACAATTGATATGTTTGCCCTGCACACCGCCCCCCCCCCATCCAGTGGGCAGCGGTGGGTAGGTTACAATAACTTAGTTATTACCTACAGTTAGCAAACTGGGGATATTTGGCTAAGATTTCTGGTAGCAGATCATTTTGAATGAAATATTTACACATCGTTGGAACATTTGTTATATAATTGTCTCTGAATTCGCGTATACTTTTCGCACTCCATCACATAGTGACGTAGGATGTGCGAATAATTTTGCTGACACAGTTTACATTTGGTCAGGTCTACATCAGCAAATAATGAGAATTCCCAGAGATACTTGTAACCGACTCCAAGCCGAGCAATAGTAACATCTAGAAGTCTGCTGATTTTATTGGATGAACCATAGATGTGTGGCTCCTCTTGCATGATAGTATGATGATAGATGGAATTACTTGTGTCGATTTCACTTTGTCTAAGATCTACAAGATTTTGTTGAAGTTCTTGGTGTACTATTGCTCTCAAACTGCTTATTGACAATCCAAGGTTATACTCAATTTCTCCTTTAAAGGCAGATTCTTTGGCTAACTCATCAGCTCTATTATGCATTCGGAGGCCAACATGAGATGGAGTCCACATGAAATGGACTCTGTTACCATCATTAATAATTGTTGTTGTATTTGTGTCTGGCTTCGGACACGAGAATGTTACAGTTTTGTCTAAAAGAGTTGAGAGCAATTATGGATGACAAAGAGTCACTTACAGTTAATATATCAAGTTTAGAGACTTGAACACATTTCAGTGCAAGAAGCAAGGCAGGGTAGAGGCCCAGTTGTTTATATGGACTTCCCACTCAAAATATAAGCCATCTCCTATTGTCAGGACAACTGCACTTCCAGCTGCACCCGTGGGGCGGTGTAGGGAACCATCAGTGTATGTAATTTGACAGAGAATGCTCTGTGGACAGAGCATCAATATGGCTTAAGGCGTTGCGCTTTGCCTCAAGACAAAGCTTAGACTGATCTCTAATTTACTTTTTGAGTGGAAAGGGAGGGATTAAAAAAATAATGGGTGCCTAAAATTATGTGCCTCTGTAACCCTTTCCACTACCGCCCACAAGATGGGCATGGGGTGCATAATAAATGAACTAAACTAAACTTACAATGTACCTGTAAACATTTTTTTTTTAATTTTGCTTGAAATTACCTTCTTAAAATTATGTTAGGTTAAGGATCTGCCCGAAACGTGCAACCCTTCCTCTGAATACAGTACGTTTTAATACTAAATGTAATAAGTACTTCCCTGACTGTCTGCATAGTACATAAATACACTTAATTGTGCTGTTACATTTACCTCCAACATATTCTCCTCATTTTCTGTTAATACACTAAAAATATTTAGGTTGAAGTTTTCGTGTTTTATTCTATATACACAAGTTTTATATATAAAGAATTTCTTTTTCAGTTTTATTAAACAATAGAGATTTTATACAAAATTTGAAAATATCCTGAGTTACTTTATAATTTATTGAAATACTTTAGTTTTGTTTTATTAGTTTTATAAAATGTTAATATCAATATAGCTATAGGTTAAATACTAATTGTAATTAAGAAGCAATAAATGCTATTTACATAGAGACGGGACACCACGAGCGTAGTGTAACTACATCCTTTAACTACACTTAGGTAATTACACTTAAGTAATTACATGCTTGTCCTCCTATACTCCCAAGGTTAGGTTAGGTCGTGGTTTTCTATACAGCTTTTCAGGTAAACTCTAATATTCACAATATTTTGGTGCGATGCTGGCGCTTAAGTGTATTTATGTACTATGCCGATAGTCAGGATTGTATTTATTACATTTAATATTAAACAGTACTGTCTATTCGGAAGAGGGGCTGGAAACGCGCTATGCATGCTAGTGGCTTTAGTTTGGCAGTCTCCGTGGTGTAGTGGTAAGACACTCGCCTGGCGTTCCGCGAGCGCTATGTCATGGGTTCGTATCCTGGCCGGGGAGGATTTACTGAGCGCAATTCCTTAACTGTAGCCTCTGTTTAACGCAACAGTAAAATGTGTACTTGGATGAAAAAACGATTCTTCGCGGCAGGGGATCGTATTCCAGGGACCATAGGATTAAGGACTTGCCCGAAACGCTACGCGTACTAGTGGCTGTACAAGAATGTAACAACTCTTGTATATATCTCAAAAAAAAAAAAAAAAAAAAAAAAAAAGTATTAGAAACTGAATCTCTATACTCTAATAAACCCAATATCTTCTTGTATATAAATAAATAAATAATAAATAAATATTGATCCAGACCATTTCTTTAAAAGGTCAGATGTAACTTCAGGGGTACACTAGTTGATTGAGTTGAAAAGCGGGACCAAAGAGCCGAAGCTCAACCCCAAGAAGCACATCTAGGTGCTAGATGTGCCTAGATGTGCTAGGTGCTAGATGTGCCTAGATGTGCTAGGTGCTAGATGTCCAACCTAGTACAACTAGGTTGGATGGGGAAAGGAACTATCCGGAGAATGCACCAAGCCATTACGACTACATAACACATGGAAGGGGTCAAAATAAAGATTTGGGATGGGACGAGGCAAAAGGAATATCGCTGTAGGAATCGAATCCGGGACCTTTAGGCTGTGACCCAGCTGTCCGAGACTTACCACTGCGGTGCTCGTCTTGAGTGACAACTGTACTATAGCGAGCTCTGCCTATTGAGAGTAATAATGAGGGTCAGCTACAGGAGGCTGGGTGTAGAGGAGAGGTGTGAGGCGTGTCAGTGTTGACGTGGCCGCCCCGCGCCTCACGGACGGTGTTGTCTGCGGCTCATAGGTGACATGGTCATTCATGGCACATAAGTCTGGGGGTATATTCGTGAGGGAAGCCAGTGGTTGGTACACGGCAACTGTTTTAAACAACCAATGCGACCTCAATAATAATATGAGAGTATCTGGACATTTGTGTAAAGCAAGAAAGTGTCAATAAACAAGCCCTTCAAGAATGTCATCAGTTTTAACCAAATAGAGAACAAATTCTATGTAATTACAAGCCTGTTTCAGGAGTTACATGCGCTTTTGAAAGCATTTTTATACTATGGTAAGTACAGTATACAGAATGTACATAATTTCTGCTTAAAACTAACTTTTAAGTCTTGTCCACAATAAAGTAATGGTAATATTAGTGATAAATTTCTGTAAATCTAGAGTAAATCATGTCAAAACAGTCCTATGCTTTCTCTCGAGTTATTTGATATTCCAAATAATGAAGACTTGCAGAACTAAGGTTTATGAACATGTTGGTTATACATGCCAGTGATGACCGCTGTTCTCTTCAGCCACTAGACCTAACTGCAGGAAATAGGAAGCTTCAACAGCCTGTGCTCTGCTCTGCCTAACATTGTATTTTATGCTCTCCTTGTCCAACCTTGGCTTAATAAGTTGACCAAGCCACACACTAGAAAGTGAAGGGACGACAACATTTCGATCCGTCCTAGACCATTCTCAAGTCGACACAATCGACTTTAGAATGGTCCAGGATGGACCGAAACGTCGTTGTCCCTTCACTTTCTAGTGTGTGGTTAGGTCAACATAGTCTTTCAGCCACGTTATTGTGACTCCTCGTCTGCATTTGGCTTAATATGGTTTATTAGCCCAGAAAATGTTTTAGTATACCGTACATTAACATGATCAAATTTGTATCGCAACTGCTTACCTTGACTGTTGTTTAGGTATACAGTACTAAAAAAAAAAAAAGATCTCTCCCTGATCGTACAGTTCTAGTTGTCTTGCACCCATATTGCTTTATACCGAGATCCTTTATTATAGCACAGCGTTGATCTGTATCCAAATAATGCAGTCCCCATGGCACAGTGGTAAGACACATTTCTGACTAGAATTTTTTTATTTCTTTTATCATATAGCTTTAAATGTTAAATTATTGTTTATAAGTAAAATTTATAGTACTGTATTACTATGATTTATGAAACTAAGTACTTTTGTTACATGTAAAGTTTAAAGATTGAGTACAGTAAAGTTATACATTATGTTACCCAGGCTTGGTTGTGTGGCTTTGTAATATTCTGTCAAGTATAATGTATGGCATTAATTTTTTTTAATTGACAATTCTAGAAATACAATGAGACCAAAATGATAAATTACATTTAAAATTTAATACTCTAATTTAAATTCAATACTGTATTTGTACATTGCAGGATTTAACGGCTTTCTCTCAGGAGAACTTTGATCCTAAGGACTGGATCAACAATGTTTTTCGTAGCCAAGAGGGGCAACAAAATAGAGATGTGAGTGAGATAGTGTTTTATATATTTAAGAGGTGGATTATTATTTTTCTCTCTTGACTTCATACTCTTAATTATACACTATGCACATGAGAAATACTGTACTTTGCTTAAATTTACTGAAATACAGTACTGTACTGTAATTGTTTTGTGTAGGAAAATTTTAATTTCATTGATTCTCTTAGTGTCGTCGTAGTGTTGCAGTTACTGAAATTATAATAATAAAAATAAGAATAATTCATTGTCTAGGGATTGGCAGCTAAAATGTATTTATACATGTTTAGCTTATATCACAGCCCCCTTTTTTTCCCCCAAGGTTGAATTACCGATAAATTACAGGCTGGGGACGTGAGAAATACGCTGGATGTGGTTACATTTTGTTTATATGTGCTGACATGTTCATTTGGTAGTTGTCTATTATAGATTTAAATTAAAATTTTGCTAGGTGAAATTAGGCAATAGGGTGTGGCTAATGTATCCTGGAAGCATCTCCAGTTGCAATGAATCCTCTCTTTCTGCAATAAATTGGGGTTGGTCCCATATACTGTAGTTCATTGAATCAAAATTGTACTGTATATACAGTACATTTATAATGATCTTTATCATAGGGTTCAATAGTATTGTCTGTAGGAGGAACTTTACAACTTTAACAATTGTTGAAAATAAAAAAAAATATACAGTATATATTTTTCAGCAATATGCATCGTCCCTGGTGATGCGACTGCAGTTAGCCATACAGGAAGTGAATAATGCTCTGGAGGACACAAGCCAACAGGTATATGTTTTGTGCCTATTTTTGTGCATGTATTGTTTCAGAATTTGT
Source organism: Procambarus clarkii (assembly GCF_040958095.1). NCBI lineage: Eukaryota > Metazoa > Arthropoda > Malacostraca > Decapoda > Cambaridae > Procambarus > Procambarus clarkii. The sequence goes on from NC_091173.1 coordinate 15,694,209, forward strand.
ATATTTTTGTTAATATGATGGAAGGGAAAAGGAGAAGAGTGGTTTGATAACCCTGAACAGTGGCTTTCCTGAAATAATCCTGGATCAATCCACATCCAGAGAGTGTAGGCATGAATTTATGTACATAATTATATATATGTACTCTTTAGACATGCTTGCAGGGTTCAGCATTAGCCCAGTTACCCTGGGCTAATGCTTTCATGCCCCTGATTAGGTAATGCAGTTACTTTGACCTTGTATTTTTCATCATACTTCCTTTTGAAGATGCTAAATTGAGCTTGTTATAACATATGTTTTGTGGCTCATTCTACTTGGTCTCAACTTTTGCACAAAAGGTGTTTCCCGGCTTCCTCTAGCTCATCTGCACCTTCTAGCTTCCACCCATGTCTATGGTCCTATTGTTTCACATTGCAGACATTGCATCATCGTTGTTTATCAATTCCCCATAATATTTTTTATCTCCATATATAAATATTTTGTTATTGTATTATCAAATATAACATGTGTTTGTTTTATTTCTGAGATTTGGTAATTAAATACATCTGAAGACATTAAATTTATTTTCAGGTGGTGGCCAGCTTACCACGAGTACTCAGAGATATTGAATCACTGGGACATGAAGTTGCTGTTCTCAAGAATCAGATGAACAGTGTTAGGCTAGACATTGAAAAGGTAATATTTTTCAAAATCTAGCTATTATAACTAATGTACTGTATCTAGTTTAATGTAACTGCTGTGCATTGAAATCGATTTGTTAAAACTACCACTGTTGCAAATATTAATGACATAAGGTGCAACAGCAAATTTTTATTGAATTTAAACTTGTGGAAGTTGTGACTTGGCCCACAAAACTGTCCAGCTTCTGAAGGGCTACTAAAAGAAACATGGCAGCTAGAGGAGAGAATTATCTAATAAAGGTTAGTTAAACTGTGTGGCATTCAACAGGAAGGCTTTGCATTTGACTGAGGGAGCCACATGGTGGCAGCATGCAGGTTCAGCCTTGTGTTAATAGGTTCACCCCCGAGACATTGAACATGTCTGGTTATTCCTGATCCCCTCTTCTGCCATCTCCACCCACATGTAAATTCTGACCACATTACTCTGTTTACTGCTTTGTTCTCATTAAAAATAATATTATAGGCCTGATTTGAATAATCTGGATTTACGTGTAATTTCCCTGTTTTAGCTATTACCTTTTAAAATTTTCTACATTTTCATGTTGGCAAACCATAAAATTTGTTTCAAATACAGTATGCTGAATAGATTTCCTATGACCAATAACTGATACTAATAATATTGTGCTCATCTATGAACATATTTTTCTGATAACGGAGGAATAAGACACCGACAGCATTGGGACCTATTTATTTAATTTTTTAGTAGTAACAAAATAATTAAATTTTTTCAGACCATGTTAATGAACAGGTAACTTGTATAATTTTACAACAGCATAAATACATGTATAACTTGGCTACAATGACTTAATAACATTAATATATATGCTTATATCCGGTAACTAAATAGAACATGGTCTGAAGAACGCGGAATCCTTATTAACTATTGGTACAAGTAAGGCAAACGTTTAACATAATTTTTTAAGTAGAATCGGGGCTTAAAGAGTAGCATATAGTGGCCTAACACATGACATAAATAATGTGGCAAATCCCAGACATAATGTGAAATGGTAAATTACTAGTAGCTGTAGAATACACCTATAGGACAAATTTAACAATACTCTTACAAGTGAGAGTAAGTAGCTGCGGACAGCGTAATACTTAGGGGCCGGCGCTGCACCCCCCTGTTGACCACCAATAAAGGACAAAGACATAGTACTGTGCGTAGGGTTATATTGCCGCTGAACATTGGAAGGGGAGGAGGGTGGGAAAATTTTTTCTAAGACTTGTGAAGCGGAGCGAGGCTGGAACAAGAAAGAACGCATGACCCCTCCTCTGTGCTATATATATAGGCCCCCCCGCGGCGCTCCGCGCGCTGCGGATCGCGCTGTGCAACTGTCTTCTCCTCCATCAGAAATTCCTCCGCATTCCTACATAATGCAGCGGTTATTTTCTGATAACGGAGGAATAAGACACCGACAGCATTGGGACCTATTTATTTAATTTTTTAGTAGTAACAAAATAATTAAATTTTTTCAGACCATGTTAATGAACAGGTAACTTGTATAATTTTACAACAGCATAAATACATGTATAACTTGGCTACAATGACTTAATAACATTAATATATATGCTTATATCCGGTAACTAAATAGAACATGGTCTGAAGAACGCGGAATCCTTATTAACTATTGGTACAAGTAAGGCAAACGTTTAACATAATTTTTTAAGTAGAATCGGGGCTTAAAGAGTAGCATATAGTGGCCTAACACATGACATAAATAATGTGGCAAATCCCAGACATAATGTGAAATGGTAAATTACTAGTAGCTGTAGAATACACCTATAGGACAAATTTAACAATACTCTTACAAGTGAGAGTAAGTAGCTGCGGACAGCGTAATACTTAGGGGCCGGCGCTGCACCCCCACTCGCAGAGCCAGCTGGCCGGACCCCCCCCCCCCCGAAGGGCGAGTGCCAGCTGTCCGCGGAATTGGTTTGGATTGATGTCCAAAAAGCTTGGGAAGGATGATGTGAGGAAAAAAGATGGGGCGATGAAATTCTTGGAAGAGGATTTGGATGTGGAGAGAGGAGGCTTGAAATTTCGGTGGCCCGTCCACCTTGGATTGGAGATGTTTTTTTTTTTTTTTTTTTTCAGCAAAGCCTGTAGCTTAAGTTCTTCTTGGGCGGCAGGAGGCTAGTGGTGGGGCAGGGTGATGTCGTCCTGGTTCACTTGAGGTGGTCTGTCTGGCTTGGAGGAGGCGTCGTCCTTATTGAGGTGGTGAGAGGAAAGTTCACTGTTGCTTGTTGTTATCTTGACCACGAGGTATTCGCATGTACTTCCCAAATGACATCGGCGTTATTGGTGTTCCTGTCGGGTCTTCATCTTCTTCCAGGAAGGTCACTTGTTCCCTCTTGAAGTCGTATTTAGGGTCGACGTATTCACTCTCCAGAGCGCAGAGGTCAACATAATGTTCCACGGTCTCGTGGTGGACAAACACAGGGTAAGGAAAGCAGGTCTTGAGCTGGTTGATGATCCTGTTGCATTCTAAGGCAATGACCATTCTTGTGCTTCGATTGCTGTTGAAAGTGCCATCGTGAATGAGGTAAATCCATAGTAGGGCTTTTTCTTGCTTGATTTGCTTGGGTTTAGGTCGAAGTCTGGGGCCTCATATGTGACGGTCTCAGCCGAGGTAGATGGAAACAATGGTGATCCTAGGAACTTGGTTGGTTGGCCTGGTGTGGACGTCTGTGTAGCAGGAGCAGAAGCGTTGGGAAGCACTGGCAATAATGTAGCTTGGATATCGAAGCTTGCCGGCTGATTGTTTGTTGGGTTGGCAGTCACTGTTTATTTATTTCATCTAGTCGTACGTGGCAGTCCATGGAGACGGTGATGTGATCTCCGCAATTGAGGCACCGTTTGTTGGGTGTCCTTGACTGTAGCAGCAGTCAGAGCCGTGTTTTCTGGTGTTGATGGTACCAGGATCCTGGGTGGCGGTGTAGACACTCGTGTGGCTGACGAATATGTTTCGTTCAGCCAAGTAGCGACGGTTAGGAGTGATGATCAGGTTGTAGTTTCGTAGGGCGTCCTGGTGTTCTGGTGCAAACAGTTGCTCCAGAGCTTGCGCGCTTGAATAGAGGAGTACAGCGCCGTCAGCATCGTCACGGATGTCCAACGGGGCTGCATTCGTGATGTCGACGATTTTCTTTAGAAATTGGGGTCCGGTGTAGTATGTTTCTTCACGAAACCGGACCTTTATGCGGTAAATCATGGCTCTAATCGTTGCTGCCCAATGTTTACCCACCCGGCAGTGCTGGGTGCAGAGAGCCTGATCTAGGGTTTCGGTCGTCTGCTTTATTTTGTTTATTTTCGTGCCTTTTATCTGGCCGCTGAATGTTTTCAATGTGGAAGCGTGATGACATCTTGCCTGACATATGAGTGAAAAACGTCACGCCTCCATCGTCCGACGGCCTTAATTGTTTCCTGCACATGCCCGTTAATGTGACAGCTGCATGGCCCGTCCAATCCGTAAAGAATGTGGGGCGTAGTCATTGTGAGGGCGCAGGCCACGTAAGGGGCATCAGCGTGTAGGGCGTTGACTTCTCATCTGACGTTGGGGGCCGTGCCACCAGGAATGGCGTAGCCGAAAGTTCTGCGTCGCGGGGTATCATGGAGTTTTTCCTTGTCTGCGTCCACGTCCGTGCCCGTACACCCGTTACCTCTGCCATTAAAAAAAAACAGTCAGGAATTTCCAGTACTGAAAAAAGGTACAGAGTCGGGCGTACATGGCTGGTAAATGCTGCTAGGTAAGCAGCATCCTGGAAGTGACCAATGTAGCCCCGTCTGGTGCATGTGTATACAATGCGGGCGTCTTGATGTCTGCGTGTTGTGGGCGTATTACCTCGTGCATGCCTCGCGTGCTATGCCCCGCCACGCCAGGACATCCTCGTGTCGCCGTTATCGCTGTATCCCGCCCTTGCAGAGACTAGCCCAGTGAGGTTGACCCCAGGGCGGGTGAGTAGGACCTGCGTGTGCCAATCCGTGCCGTCCGTCGGGAGTGTTCATCGTGCGCGATCCTATGTTCTCCGTCCATGAGGTATTCCCCGATGGTCTGTAGTCGATGATTGATTGATGAAGATTAAGCCACCCAAGAGGTGGCACGGGCATGAATAGCCCGTAAGTGGTGGCCCTTTCGAGCCATTACCAGTATCAAAAGATGACACTGGAGATCTGTGGAGGCGCAACTGCACCCTGCGTGACGGGAGATGTCTCCCTTGTGAATATAAACATTGGAACGCTGAACATTGGAAGGGGAGGAGGGTGGGAAAATTTTTTCTAAGACTTGTGAAGCGGAGCGAGGCTGGAACAAGAAAGAACGCATGACCCCTCCTCTGTGCTATATATATAGGCCCCCCCGCGGCGCTCCGCGCGCTGCGGATCGCGCTGTGCAACTGTCTTCTCCTCCATCAGAAATTCCTCCGCATTCCTACATAATGCAGCGGTTATTAACAGAATCTAAGCAGCATCAAAAGAAAATATGGTCTCTTAACCCTTTTCATAATAGCAGTTTTGATATCAGTACTAATGAACTGTCTTCCACAGAGTGATAGTGTTAAAAAAAAAAAGAGGAAAATATGTTGGAAATTACTTAATAATTTGGGTTTTGCTGCAACTTGCTCCATAATCTGGATTTTTTACATAAATAGTTTTTGAGAAAAGAGCTAGTGGGTGAATTTGGTCACATGTTTAGACAAAGCAGTTATATGAATGATCGGTTTGTGAAAGGTGCACTGCATTGCATTACCCATTTTCTTTTGGATATCAGTGGTTCAGTCCAGTATATAGCAGCTGAATTAAATAATTATTATAATAATAATTCATTATGTAGTGGCACAGGCAGCCAGAGTGTATTCATACACGTTAGACTTATATCGAGCCTCCCCCCCCCCCCCATGTCGAATTATTGACTCCGTCCAAGATACAACCCCACAAGAAGCTGACTAACTCCTGGGTACCTATATACTGCTAGGAGAAAAGAGGTATTAGGTGGTAGGAAATACACCCAACTATTTCTGACCTGCCCGAGGTACAAACCTGGAATTCTCGATTGTGCATTGGACAAGGAAATATTATCCATCTTGGAAGTGAAAGTTCTATAAAGTGAAGAACAAGAATGGCTTGGCATTTAAATGGTGATGGTGGAAAATTACTTAAGAGGATCAATATGGAAACAAGGAAGACTGGAGTATTAAAGCAGTGGTTGGCACGGTCGAGTCGCAGCTGAAAGGTCCTTGGTTTGATTTCTATATTAGGAAAAAAAGTGATTGGGCAATGTTTCCTTTCATGTGATGGCTTTGTTCAGCTAGGAATAAATAAGTGTCCTGGAGTTAGGCAGCTATTGTAGGCTACATCTTGGGAAGGTCAGAAAGTGCCTCAGATCCCTCAATAAACATAAAGGCTTCTGGTTCCTCGACTGTGGGAAACTACAAACTGAATTCATATCAAAATACTGTACAGTACTCTCTGAAAACATGACATTTGAACATATATATAAACTAATAGAGTAAACGGGGGAAAAATAGTTTTAATACAATTTGATATGGCTGTATTGTACTGTATTGTAACTATGGCAGTGCTTCTATTAACCATCAACAAAGTTTAAAAATAATGTACTGTAACTGCTTTGATAAATTTCCTATGTTTGTAATTACAGTACTATGTTATTTTTTAAATTTTGCAAGTCTTCACCGTGTTCCATGCCTATTATTTTCTCACATACTATAACATAAGGAAAGTAGAGTAATGGATATTTAGCACACCACTCCACATCACTTCATAGATACCTTCAGTTGTCTTGGTGTCTGTAATCAGTGTTTGTTCCAAGATGATTAACTGTTCATTATAATGAAAATGTCATGCTGTTAAGATCATAAGCAAAGTAGTAGTACTTATTCCAGTGGGAATAAGTTGGTATATTTATTACATACTGGCACATGGTATTTATTTTACAGTTATCAAGTATTAAAATGGTGTTAAGAAACGTGTACACTGATCAACCAGTACAAAAGTTTTCCAATATTTCATGTTACAACACTTGTGGTTCACTTCCATCTTTTCAGGAATGAGTATCTACTTATGCTATGTTCTTAGTTTATTCAATTTTCCTGCATAATTTTATATTGTGATTGTAATGATCATTTGCTTATTTCAGGTAGAACACAATACGGCAGCTAGCATGCAGACATTAGTTAAGTTAGACTCGCTGAAGGGTCGCTTGGTGGCATCTTCTCAAGCACTTAGAGAAGCAGACAACTGGACCACTCTTTCTACAGATATTGAGGAGGTATGAAGCAAAAAATTTGCTTACCATTATGTTCCTAGTTTATGAGGAAGTCAATTCATGGATATCTTCACTGGAGTGGACAGATCAGCATGCCATGAGTGCATATTTATATAATCAACTGGCTATTTTACTCCAAAATAATTTGACTATTCTCATTTAGTATTTTTCTGGGGGGAGCCCCTTCAGCTCCCCGGAGCTTACTAGACTGATATGCTAATGTCAGACTTTGGCATCAGTCATGTGTATGGAGTTCTATGGGCCTACCGGGGACCACGAGCCAGAACCTGGCCCCCCTCAGAATAGGCAAGGGGAGCAATGGCCTATAGAAATCCCCGTGTGGTTAGAAGCATTCTATGTCTGCCATCGACCCGGCTCCCCCTTTCCCCTCCTGGGGAGGGGGGGAGCTGCGCAGACAGCCATGCGGCAACGTGTGATGTCATGATCGTTTGCTCGTTTCTTTTAGGGGAGTTCTATCCACTTGTTTGGCTTGTGGTAGCAATTTTCACTAGAATAGGGGTTTGTTTTAGGATGTGGGGGGGGGGGGGGAGATGTTACTGTTTGGAAGGGGAGTCCACTTCCATTATAACATCAGGCAATGATGACATTTCTGGGGTACACTCTCTCTTATACAATATTTTGCAGGCATACCACTAGGACCTGGTTGTGACTCACTACTTGTCTTACTAAGAATATATCTATAGATACTTGCTTTTTCTCTATGTTTTAACATTTGTCTGTAGTCAGACCTCACATTATCTCACTATGAATGATCTTTTGTTTTTCTTCTATCATCATACTCACATTTGTTTTCTTAGGTTGAACCTTACCACTGACTTTCTTGGGATTTATGGCATGATATATAATACTTTTATGTTCAGAAACCGAAAAAACAGAAAAACAACGAAATTCATTACAAAGAATTCAAGCACGATTGTCACTAAGCGGGAGACATTGGTAAACTGAAGTTCACCTCGCCCTTGCCACCAGGAATCACACACTCGGGTGACCCATACGTGTACAGTATCAACAAAACTCCCCAAGTGAGGCAAAACTCGCAAACGAAGTCAAATTTTTAGAAGAAATTGAGCTCGTAAACAGAAAAATTTGTAAAGTGGGGCATTTGTAAACACAGAATCCACTGTACTATTAATCCTCTAAAATAAAAATTAATTTACTAAAATATTATACTGGGAAACTTTAAATTAGTCCACACCACCTCAACTTCAATCATTGCTTTCTTTTAAACTACAAAGAGAATCCTGTCTCCCATACCTGTCTCCCATACATTTTTTAACACAGAATAATGTACCTAGTGTTGCCTATAGTCTCTGGATAAACCGTCATCTTGATAGTAACATCACTAATTAAATGTGTAATTAACACAAATTTGGTTGCCATTTGTTGTGGAGGCAAGGTCTGAGTTTGACTCCTTTGTTTCCAGTACCCCTTCCTCTGGCTCCTCTCCTTAGTAATAGTGGTGTGCCCTAAACTTTCTGTATGATAACTTGCCAATCCCTGCTGGGTAACTCTCACTACCTATGACTCCTCCAATGGTCACTTGAGAGCTTAGACCAGAAACAGAAAAATTGCTAATGAAGGTAAATCAATACTGGTTGCTACACTGTTTTCCTTGCAGATGTTAGTTTGAAGTTGTCTTCTTTTGAGTTCAATTTCTGCTACATGGATTTCTTTTTCTCAAGATTGTCAGATTTTTTACCCTGGGCTGCTCCCTGGGATAGTACATACACTTCCACTTGTGACTGCTGCTTCATTATTGGATGGGCCACACCATAACTGGTTACTCTAGGATGTATCATCAGGACTGTGGGGCTAGTGAACCCTCATCCTCTATCCAGTTAATCAGGTCTAGGCAGGCTTCTAAACAATTCTCTCCTTTTCTTTTGCATTCTGCTGCTTGTGGAGGCACAAGACATTTTAAGACAATGACTTTAAAATGTCATTGTCTTAAATGTGAACTTGATGGCTATATAATGGGGGACAGTGGCAACATGACTGATCCTTCCCAACAACCAATGAACACAAAGTGAGCTCTGTGGCTTGCTTCCTGCCAAAGCGAATTTACGAATAATGAATCGTTCATCACTGATTGGCTGGTGTTTTTCTCAACTCATTGCCTGTAATAATTGATACAAAAGGGGTAAGTTTCTAGAATGCCTAAGATTTCACCATTTTATTAGTTGCCACACAGTAAATTTAATAAAATGAATATACATGGTTTTTAATGCATTAAATCTTAGCCAATAAAGTAAAATGTCCTACATTGAGCTACTGTATGAATTAAAGAACTGAGATGAGGACAATGAGTGTGTGTCGTATATTTGTGATGCATTTTTGTTACCAATATTGTAGTCCTTGCAGCATTGTCCAACATAAATGCTGAATTACCTTCCAATGACCAAAGGTGTCCTGGTTCTTTGAATGCAACAATCACACACACTGGTCTAGTGGCTGCAGGAGGAAAGATGAGTTGGGATGCTGGAAAAAATGCCTCCATGTTAGGATGGGCCAACTATAGACAGTGGGTAACCATATGCATTGTCTACAATGATAAACAAACCTGGTAAATACTGTAGTCTCAAATAAGAGACTGTGTTTACCCTACAAAGGTGGCACGTGGAAACAAAGCGGGCCTGTGATCACAGCAGATTAGTGCAGTGTATGTCTTGCCATATTGCAACAATGGCTAATTACAAATAACTAAAACAATGAAACTAAATCTATGCATAGCAAGAGCTTGCTGTACCTGCTATGACAGGATGCTGAAATAACAAAGCTTGATGTGAAAGAGATCACTATAAATGGATGAAGCCCTAATTCAAAAATATAAATTAACAAAATTTTCTCGTGCCTCCCTCGGCACAATTTAACCCTGCAGGGATTCTTGAACTTTTCCTATAGCATATTGTATGTTTCCATGCCTAACTGCACAAGTTATATCCAAGAAAATAGTGGAATCTAGTAACATGAAGGAGCAGTTGAATGATGGGGCTCAAAAAAAATAACTGTCACAAAGCCCAAATTCTTGTTATAAAGAATATAAAGAACTATAAGAAAAATGAGCAGGTAATAATTGGTGACCGAGACTGAATGCAATGGAGGAATGTAAAGAGATTTGTGGTGTAGTTTATAATTCTGAAAACTCTGTAATATAAACAATGAGGAAAGAGTGACTAACAAGTGGTTTAAGATAATTTTGATGTTTTGGTTATTAATATTACCTAAAAAAAAAAAATTTTGCCTTTTTTAATTTGTTAAAATGTTTCTCATTTATAGGTAATGGACAGTGGTGATATTGATGCCATTGCTAGCAAGTTGGTGGCATTGCAGAACTGCCTTGGCATTTTGACTCATGTACCGGATTATGAGGATCGTGTGGCACACCTAGAAGGCCTTAAAGTTAGACTTGAAGCTCTGGCAAGCCCACATATTGTTGCAGCATTTACACAGCACAATCTTGGTTAGTATACTGTTGTAATACCCCCACATATCCTTAGGATATTTATGGTTTTCAAATTTTTAGGTATTGGTTTGGTGTTAGGTCTCCCAATTATTATTTTTGTTATTTGTACAGTATTGTTTGCCATTTCAGAGGAATCGGTAAAGTATGCACGACTCTTAAAATCCTTGGGGCGTGTTAGTCAATTGGAAAGCTATTATCACAAGTGTGAAATCGGTCAGCTTGGAACTGCATGGCGTGGAGGAGTAGAAGGGTCTCATCTAAGTGGTCCTCCCACGTGGCTCACGTCCTTCTATGACAAAATAGCTCTGCTGACATCACAACAGGTAGACGAGTTGTGTGCGGTATTTATATTATCAGTACAGCTGTACCTCTGTATCTCATAAACTGAATTATCTGCCCTTGTAAAATCTGAAAATTATTTAATAATTTGTTCTGTTTTTACTTGTTATTTCAGCTTAAAACATATTCCTTTTAATTATTTTAAGCTGATTGCAGCACATAGTAATAGGCTGTGTGAAATTGGTATATCATCCACCTGCAGTATAGGAGTTGGAGAATTGGGCTTAGTCCATCTTTCCAAATTATTTATAACTAAATCCAAAAATAGCCTTATTCTTTTCTAATATGTACTGTATAGTATCCTATTTTAGCTTTAGTATTTATTCCTGTCTTTTGTCATGGCTGACGACTCCTCATTCTACAAAGGTAGGAAATATGGCAATAATGATGCATGGATTAATTATGTTATGTTATGTTAATCCATTAATGCATGGATTAAATTAACTATGTTCAGTAATTCTGCTAGTAAAGAAATACTGTACCTGTATACATGTGCAGTAGGTGCCATTTTTTATCTATAGATAATTCATTTTTAATTGTATGTGTGAAATTGTGTGCGTGCATGTGTGAGATTGCATATGTGCACTGGCGGGTGCACATGTACACACACGTGACATTTATTTTTAGTAAAATATAAATACAGTGGTAGCTTCATTTACAAATTTAATCTGTTCCCAGAGAAGGGTCGTAACTCGAAACTAATTTTCCCATAAGAAATAATGTAAAGTGAATTAATCTCTTCCACACTCCCCAAAACATTAACTTCAAAATACTTTTCATACATAACACACACACACACACACACATTTTGTACTATAGTATGTACAAGTTATAGCTTACCTTTATTGATGACTCTTGTTGGTGTATGGAAGACGGTGAAGAAGAAGGGAGGAGGAGAGGTGTTGCTGTTTGGATGGGAGTTTCCTTACATTATAACATCAGGCAGTTTAGATGAGATACTATTTATTCCGAGAAACTTTCTATTGTATATACGGGAAGAATGCGCAGAAAATGTTAGATATTGTGGAAATGTGACGAGAAGGTGTGTGCACAGGTGCGGTGGTGTGGCCAAGTGTTTACGGGATCGGATGCCAATCTCTTGCTCTCCCAACTAGTGGCATCAACCCTTACTTCACTCGACCCACCTGTCTGTCAGGTGATTGCTGCAGCTACCAAGCAGCAAGAGGAACCACTTACTTTCCTAATATCTGTAAAAATTGCAGGGGATCAGTTTTTAAAAGATATTGAATCAACTCTTGGAACAGCAAAACCAGGTTGGTAAAAAAAATAAATTACTATTTGCTGAAGTAAATTGATTTATGGTAGTCCTTTGTATTCATTAATGTTAGATAAAGTGAAATGGTAAAGAGATTGTGGAAATATTGCAGTGTAAGTCATATTCATTTTGCAGCTGAAAATGTTTATAAAGTAATACATATTTGTCGTTTCCATATAATTAGCCACTTTATTTTCTATATGAATTGTTTACTAGGTCACATCCAATATTGCTTTTGCAAGGCTCCAACTATTTCTTGTAATGTTGAGTCCATCTACAAAATTCATCACAAACATGATTGGAGCCATATTAAGAGTTACCATTCATACCTTACTATTTCTGATGTCTGTGGGCTGATTTCAGTGAAATGTTCATTTAAAGCTGTCATATGAAAGAGAGTGACCAAGAGGATCCATCTGTGAAGAGATTTAACTACATCTATTATATTTCCCATGCCCTAGCCTTGAAAATTCATTTTCAGTGGAAAATGGACCCATATTAGTTAACAAAAACTGGGAAATCTCAAAATTAAAATGATCCACAGAACTTGGTTTTTAAATATTCTCAATAGTTTTCCCAAGGCTCCAACTATTTTTGTAATATTGTGCCCATCTACAAAAAAACAGATATGCTAGCCATTCAAAAGGCTTTGGAACATGCTCTTGCTGAACACCGGCAACATGTTATCATACATACAGATTCGAGAACCGCCATTGAAACCTTGCAACAAGAACACATATGTGATAACATACATCTGATCACAAATGTCATATCATTAATGCAAACATTCAAACGACAAGGCCGACAGGTACTTATCAACTGGGTGCCAAGTCATGTGGGAATAATAGGAAATGACATTGCAGACAAAGCTGCAAAACTTGCAACTAAGAGAAGAAATGTAGACATTTACATACCACAGAGTCTATCACAGATTAAGAAAGTAATTAGAAACAGAGCAATGCAAAAGATGTACAGTGACCACAACACAGCAGTTGCAACTTCAGGATCTGCGGGTTGGTACGAGAATTAAACCAACTACGAACCACTTAGTTTGATGAAAGAGAGCAGTAGAGCAACATAAGTACACTTACATCGCGTCAGGCTTGGATACCCATGTACATGGGAAATAGGCTTACAGGTTCCAGAAGATGAGAGGAAATGTCAGCACTGTGGAGAAATGCCCGACAGACCGCTGGAACATTATCTAACACAGTGCACAGTTACAAACCCATTAAGATTTCAACTTAGATTCAACAGAGCAGAAGTTGTTAAACACACATGGCAAAATCTTACTGAAGCGACCATACGAGTCATAAATACTCATACTCCACCCAAGTAAAACAGAAACAAGCAACACTTAGTGGGCCAGCCAGAGGCTTAGGGCCCGTGCAGGAATATCCCTGAAAAAAAAAATAAAAATGTGATTGGAGTCATATTTCAAAACGCCCAATGCAAAATTAGCTAAATCGAGGTTTATTGAATCAAGGTTCCACTGTAATAAGAACAAATTTGAATCCATGTTAATTTTGCTTTTAATCCATAAGACATGAATTACCTTGATAAATGTCTGAAACCTCACTTCCTCCTTCCCCTCTAATGTCTTTTTATTAACATGTGAAGATAAATGAAATATCCAAGAGGATACATCATTTGACTTCTCTCTCATTATGAATGTTATACAGGGCAGGAAGCATACTTCCAGTCTGAGAGGATAGCCGTGCAAGCAGTGTACAGTTCCCTGCAAGATCAGATTAGCAAATACCAGGAGTATGAGGAGGCACTGATGCTTTCTCATCTCATATCTGCTGGTAAATGCTAAAATGTCTGTTTTGTATTTAGTTTCTCTCTAAAACTGAAAAATGAATGTTGCAATTTATTTAAGATGAGTGTTCACTGTTACATGGTTATACTGTATGATATATGCTGTCTGCAATAAATACAAAAAAATATTTTCTTTGGTAGCCACTCTTTCATTTCAATAAGTATATTTTTGAGTGCTTGACATTAAGGTAGCTACCCCTTGGGCTATCACTGCCTCTGTGAGGTCATCTACAGTGCCTGGGAGCACTGAGAATTGAATCTTTTTTAGTTAAAATAAACAAAGGCTCACAAGTCTGCTCACATAATAAAGCAATACCGTACAGATTCCCAGTGAAGGCAGACTTGTGACAAAGTTGATGGCCATCAATCAGTTGACACCCTTGTTGCTATTGCTTGCATCCACCAGCTGGCAGCACCTCTCAACCCCAGGAGCATTTACTAGAATCTCAAATACAACTCAACTGTATTTCATGGTGGTTTGGCAAACAAGGTCCAATTATTCAGCTACGTTGGCCTTTTGTAAGGCTTTTTTTTTAGCTTCTTACTCTACCAGTTACACTTCAAAATTTTTGAGCACAGGTTCTTCATAACTGGGGGACTCCTGTGGCTTTTTGCTGTTTAGCAGGCTCCAATATTGAGTGTCAATCTGTGTAGTGCAGGGACAGCAGACCCTATCAAACAGTTTCCACTGGCAGTTATGATTGTGACATCATTGGGAATCTGTTAGAATTCAGCTTGTGAACAGACTGGATTGTCTCCTGCACTTTCACTTTTGCTACTGTGGTGGCAGCACCTTCATGTCACGCATGCCTTAATGCAATCATGAACCTTCTAGGCATTTATCAGTACTGTACAGTACAATTCATACCTATATGAGTGGCACAATTAATATATTTTTCACACGTTTAACAAATCTATTTTACTATAAAAATTTCCATATACAGTATCTTGTCAAATATGTGACTAAAAGTTTTAACATTCCTCCATGATTTTCAGACATTGTGAAAAGTGATATGGCAGAAACTCTACGTAGATTACGTGAATACTGTAGCAAATTATCCAGTCAGGCCGACTCTGCAGCCGAGAGATGCTTGCAAGTACGAAATGCTTGCTATCAGCTTTTGGGGAATGTTGCTTAATTATTGTATTCTGCATAGCCCATATGTGTTTAATTCCAAGTTCTCTTGTGCTGCTTAATTTTTTTTTTAAGTTGGATTATTATTATTATTATTTTTTTTTGGGGGGGGGGCTTTGTTTTTGTTTTTAGCTAACCAGAGATAATTGTCTAAAAAATTTTAGTCAAAATATTGCAAAGATTTTGATTCCCCAACTTTTTACCCTTTGAAACTGTGTAGAGTTTGCCTCCACCACATCACTGCCTAATGCATTCCATCTGTTAACTGCTGGGATGCCTAGATTGCTGGTCGAGAACACTGTCACTATGGCAGTGTGTCCACTCACTGGATGAGTGACGCTGCCCAATACTGTCACTATGGCAGTGTTTTCACTCACGTTAGTTCCAGGATGTGCACACATCTCCAAAATGGGTAAAAAAAATTATATTTAAATTTGTGAAAATGTTTCCAAAGAATGTGTTGTAGCTACATTATATATTTGAACTTATATTTGCATGAGGGATTCATTCTTGGATAATTTCTTGGTCAGTTTGAACTGAGCAACGTTAACTTTCCTGGTACCCCACACTAATCCCAGCCAAGTTAGAATCTGAGAAGGCACCAGCTGGACTTTAACCAGTTGACCAAAATGGTAAAGTGTGCCAACGTGGGAAAGAATCATATCCCTGGCCAGCAGACAAACCAGAAAACCCAAGTCAGCCAGTTGTTGAGATAGGCTTGAACAATGCTAAGGCATAAAAGATTGAGGGCTACACATGTCCTGGAGAGACAAGTTCAGAAAAAGTGAGTTTCCAGAGCACTGCATTTTCCTTGGGCATGCAAAAGAAATGGGATACCATTTTGTTTTTGTTTTTTACAAGGATATAATCACTACAAGCACACCCTTGTCAGTAAGGTAATGTTGCAAAGTAGAGGGGTAGACTGCTGAACAGGTCCATGAAAGACTAAGGGGGGATGGGGAGAGGACCAAACTCGCTGAAAGTCCTGAGACTCCACTGAAACTCCCAGGACCAGATGTGCCAGAAAGCACTTGGACATCTCCCTCCCCCTTTCCCTCATCTGTGCCATCATCCTTGTGTACCATGAGAGTACCATGAGATCCCATGATCCTATGAGATGGGATCAACCCAACCAGACCTGGATGAGTGACGATAGCTGACGATAACGATTGGGCTGCAGGGTGCAAGAAGTAAAGCTCAGTGCACTTAAGCAAGATGCACTAGGATCCCTACCTCATCCAGGAGTCCAAAACTAAGCAACAGAAACCTTAAAAGGGAAGATGGCTTGCTGGGTAAGTGAGGAGTCCTGCATGTTCTGGAATAGGGGCATAGAGAGAGACATGGCTGGATGGAGCAACAGAACTTCTGGGCAATGAATTGCCCTCTAAAGAGGGTGAATGGCCAATTATGTACCTTTCTCCAGCAATTATACAAAACCTACATCTTTATTGGAGCCTGGAGCCTCAACAGAGGAAATAGAGCATTGATCATGGAAGCCATGGAACCTAGGGAGCCAAATCCCTAGGCCAATCCCAGTAGAGTATCAATTCAGTGAATGTAGGCATCTAACCTCCATCCACTTCCCAGAGGACAGCCTCCGATGCCGCCTCTGCCAGCCCCACATTAATTGGTGCCTGTGACCTCTCGACATGGAAATGCATTGGTAGCATGAGCCAACAGAGACAAACAATGAGTGAATAGATGTCATGTGAGGGAAAAAGTGGCCTGCTAATACTTGGCATCAGTGTCCAAGTTGAGATACTTGTAAACTTCCTTGTATAAAAGCAAAGGAATAATATTAGCAACACTCACTAGAGATGGGCTGCAAAGGTTAATTTCCTCAAAGTCCAATCCTGCAAGGCAGCAGCCACAGTAGACAGCTTGGCCAAAACCCAAGTCTAGTGCAGACAAGCGGCAGATAATTGTGAAACACAGAAAGCAATAGCCCCCACACCAAAATTAATGTTTCAGAGAAGGCTAGTATCTTTTTATATGACTGCCACTGACTGCCTGGTTTTAGCTGAGTAAACAGATGTGCTGTTGGCACTAGGTGGAAGAGTGAGGGGGAAGGGGAGGTAGGCTGGCTGCCATTCCTAGTGGCTTGGGCTGCCAGATTCTGATTCTGGCTTCAACTAGGTGACTGATGAGTTTCGGAGGCATGGTGTGCTTAGCTAAGGCTTTGTGGCACCGGAGCTAACTCGGGAAGCTAGTGGAGGGTTCCTCCCAGTAAAGTGCCATGTTAAAGTTAAAAGAAATGAATACAGAAATTAAAGAAAAATAGAAATGGCTGAAACAAGGACAACTAAACCAAAAAGTAACAAAATACTAAGTTAACACCACCTGTAGTTCCACCACAATTTTTCTAATGAGGACATAATGAGAAGGCAAGGCAAGATTTGGATACTATATTAAATACGGTATCCCCCACACAGCTGCAGACTTGTCATAAATATTCCAAGCACTAGTGTTGCCTTTGCCAATAGCAACCTCAAAATCTCATTGGTTGCTGCAGGAACTAAATTGCACATCTAAGTTTGAGGTGTACTCTTATGAAATGAATTTTACACCACAAAACAGGTGAAGCTAGCATTTCATGCGAGGATGGGTAAGCTTTACTCTTGGGGAGGACTGTTAAAATTGCTCTCCATATTTACTTGTCAGGAGTGTACATGATTGAAATTTATTCACTCTGCATGTGTGGCCTAGATATTTACCTGTTGGCCACACACTATTGGCTATGTCTGAGAAAAAGGTGCCTGTGGCTTCTGAAATATCTTCACTCTTCCTAATAAGTATGTGTATATTAAACTGTATCTCTGTCCTGGCTTTGACAAGTTCGTTATTCCATAGGTTTATTACCATTTTAGTGAAAATGCACATTGCCTGTTTGTCATCGATGCTTTTTGAGCTTAAAGTTGTATAATGTGTACTCCTTTTGTTTGAACACATTCCTTAGATTTTTTAAATATTATTTGTGATGTACTGTATTGGTATTATACAAAGAATGATTTAGATATTTGTGTGACTTGCATATGTATGTTTTGTTCTCAACAGCTAACAAGTGGATGGACTTTTCCTGCTCTTATAGCTGCTCTTGCCACCTACATAGAACAGTTTACAAGCCGCTTGACTCAGGCTGTGAGGTATATTGAAAAGCAGAAAGCTTCCATTACTGATGACTGGACTGTATTTACTACTTGTCTCAATCTCATGCAGGCTGCAGGTAAGGTACCAAGGCTGCCATGTATTAATAAGAGGGGGGGGGGGTATTACAGGGTTTATGTAATATTTATGGGAAAAGAAAAATATTAATGTGAATAGAGTAGCTATAACATTCCTTCATTTATTAAGGAATAATATAAAGTAATTATGGTAAGATATAAACCTTCATAATGCAGTTCTAATAAAAATTGTCACCTCGTGTGTATAAAAATTTAAATTTAAAAAATAGTTTTTGTAGAAAGATTCATTTGAATGCAAAATGTAAGACAAAGGCAAATTAAAAATTCTATGTCCATGGTCGTTTTATGTTTTTATGGGTTGCACGAGGAAGCTGGATGATGAGTCATTGTCAGTTGATGCCACATGCAAGAATGCTATCACATTGGTTCAGGAGGATATTATTCAAGTGTTCAGCTTAAATGGTTTTAATTTATTATCCTGCTTTCAAGTGTAACAGTGAAATGAAATATTCCTTTCCTCGGTTGCTCCCATTCCCTATTTTGTTTTTGTTTTTATTTGGTCCAGCCTTTTCAGAGCTTGCTAAGGTGACTTGGACAGCAAGTGAGATTTCTAGATTCTGACACTTTTGTCGTAGTGTTCCCACCAGTCCGTGGTGATGGTGTTAGCGATTGGTTGCCCAGCCGGTAATTAGCAGAGCAATATCTTTGGTTTTTATTTACATAGTTCTATATTTATTTAAATGTTTGTACCTTTGTATACCAAGTTGATTTGCCAGTGATGGCATGAGTTAAATTTGCCACTGGCTCACTTCCCACAATTAAATGACCAAATTATTTTTAGAATGTTCCAGGTCATGGTGGGTAAACAGATATAAGAGTTTTTAATTTCACTCGATGCCCTACTTTGATTTTACAAATATTAGAGGTTATGCAAGATTCATGATGATGATGATTAATACAGTATTTTTAATAATGATGCTACCTAGTAGTAGTAGTAATAATATAAAATTAATGTACATAAACAGACCAACCTTAAATCATAAATCTTCCTTTACTGTGCAAATTAAATCAATATACTGAAGCTTAACTGTCTTGAATTCCTTTATAAGGATTCATTGCCAATTTTTTTCTTTGCATTGGTATTATGTATTATATAATAATGCATAAATATTCAGTATACAGTGTTGTAATACATGTGTATTTTCACATAAGTATTCTAGTTTGTTTCTTTTAATTAATCATAAACAAATGTGTGCTTCTGTTTCAATTTAATTTTAATGTTTTATGAAACTGTACATGAATGTACATTCGTGTACACCATAGTAGGTAAGATGAGCCTTACAAGAATACAAAAGATTAATTTCTATACCTAATCATACAAATTCTGACAATTTTAATTTATTCCACCAAAATATTTGTTTGTATTTTTTTTTTATAAAATTAAATGCTTTCAAATACAGTATGGGCAATACTTTTCTTTACTTGCTAATATACTTACAGTATGTTCTATGAAAGTCACTCGGATATACAGTACCTCTTTACTATACCCACTACAGGTATTTTAATCATCAATTATTTTCATTATTATTATAATTATTATTATTATGCACAAGTGGGTGCAGGAACAGTTGACTGCTGGCTCCTATTAGCAGGCTGAGAACTTTCCCATCCCAAAGCTGATAGTAAGCCTTACTCATTCATTTCCCTGGAATACAACCAGTCAAGTTTAAGAACCAGGTACCCAAATCACTGCTGGGTGAATAGAGGCATACAGGTAAAGAATTGGTGCCTAGTCAATCCTCCCCGACCAGAATATTTTGCCAGATTGCTGGCAACTGCGTGCTCGTTAATAGAACAATGAGATCATGTAATGTAATGCGATGTAGAAGTTACATTTGCTTGTTTCTTGAAGGAAATTTAAATTGGGGAAACTACTCTGGTTGTTATGTCTAATTATTGAAACTACATTTTTCAGTACTGTAATAAATTTAAAATCAAAATAGATCTGGGCTGTTTGGTCCTGTATATTTATTTAAATTTCTAAAAAATTCAACCAGATTTTTTTTCTTGTACGATATTAATTTTTTGTTTACCAGACCAGATAAATTCTATACTGTACTTGAAATAATTTTTTAAATTGTAGTATATGAATGTGTCTTGCTAGGGGAATTGGTCATGGCAGTAGATAGCATGGAGCATTCATTGGCAACACTCTTCACCAATGCTGCTTCAAAATTTACATGGGAACCTTCCACACCGTTCACTGCTACTCCAGATCTTCTCTTGTCTTCCCAAGCAGTGATGCAGTTAAAAAAATTGATTGTAAAGATGATTGGTAAGTACTACAGTATTATGTTGCATAATGTAGTAAAGTTGTTACAGAAATATCCTCAAACATGCATAAATTTATTAAGAATACCACATTTTAGGTTTTAAGGATTAAGACGTATCAACTGCTAAGGCCATTAAGGTTACACTCGAATGTACTGTACAGTATTTTATTCCTAACATTTAAGTATGCTATACTTCAGTGCATAACAATGTTCAGGATAAAAGTAAACTGTGTATTAACACAAAGAAATGCACCTCTTAGTCATTATAAACTTGTATATTTTATTGGCATGGACTGCATTAAGATGTTTTGTCTTCATCCTTAGTTTTGGGACTCTGAATTTTGTTAGGAAAGTAAAATTTTGGCTTCATTTCATATAGTCTGCCTTTAATATGTGCAAGTTTTGGGGTGCACTCATTTGGAGATACTGTAGGCAAATTTACTGTGAAATCGTTTTGAGTCTGACTTTAGGTTCACCCATTTAAAAATTGCTTGGACATGTGTAAGGACTAGTTCTGCTGTGCACAAGTTGCTATGGTTACGGCAGTACCTTGCTGTATACTGTATAGATTTAATCTTAATCCTATAGGAAAAATGTTGCAATCTGTGTGTGTTTTTTAGAATTGCAAATGCTTGAAGCTCATATTTTTTTTTTTTTTAAAGTGAAGTACTGTCAAAGTTTTAGACTATGAAAAGCAGTGTTTGAGACGTAATGTTATTTCAACATACACAGTACTGTATTAAGAAACTATCTTTTATTTTAGATGAAGATGGCAGACTCCTTGAGAACAGTATGACAGAGTCTCAGGCTCAGTGTCAGAAAACAGTGGAAGCTGCTCTTCACACCATCATGAACCCAATTTCATCTCAGCTGATTGCTCTGCCTGATTTACCTGCTTGGAACTCTCGCCAGTTAGCTTCTACTCACCTTTCCTTCTCTTTCTCACCACAAGAATATATCACTCAAGTATGTAAACAGTAACGATATATGAATTCCCAATATTGCCATTTTTGTTATATTCATCCAGCTAAAAATATCTGAAAAATTGTGAATGTGTGTTTTTCACAATTGAATTTATGACATTATCAAAAACACTGCCTGATGCTTAAAAACTAATTTAAAGCTAGTAAAATGGGGATGTATGATCACATGATGGTACAATGTAGGATTGGGGAAAAGGGTGATTTTACAACAGCAGGAGGTAATGGAATGAGTCAAAAAGTCGAGTGATAGATATGGTAGATCAGAGTTCAAAAGAAGAGTCGATGGTTATTTTGGAGAAAGTCTATGAACAAGTGAACTTGGTGTCACGTGGGATGTATACTGGGAAATATTAGGCAAAGAAGGCCAAGGAAGTTGGTTATATAAACTGGTACAAGAATGAATGAATGAATCTGCTTAGTGGGATGAGCAGGTGGCAAGAATTATCTAAACAGAAAAAATGAGTTAATAAGGAGATATAGAAAAAATAATTATTCGGAAAATTAGGTCTTTTGCAAAGTAAGAAAGTAAAGCAGGGAGACTGCTGGATGGACAAATAGAAATGTTAAAGATGGACATGGGAAAATGTTAAATAATGAAGATTAGAAGTAGGTGAAGAGGATACTTTGTAAGTGTAATGGGTAGAGGAGCTAATGTGAACAATATTAAATTTGTTGGTATGGCAAAATTATAGTATGTACTGTATTGTATCACAGCTGATTTATCTAATGAGTTACGTGGGGAAAGCTGCAGGTGCTGAAGTATATACTGTACAGGAATAATTAAGTGTTATAAATTAAGTGAAATAAAAGGACAAGTGAGTATGGAGAATTTGCCAAAAGGCATGAAATAGTGGTATACTGTGCCACAGGATTGAAAAACAATAGTCAGATAAGGTAGTTATGGGAAGAAAAGACTCGGCCCCCATGACAATTTAACACCTGGAAGGGATATGACAAAGATCTGGGATAGGTTGGAGGGAAGTAGGACTGACCAGTCGAAGATGGTAGGGATTTTTACGGCTGTATAAAAATAATGGAGAATAGAGCGAGTGTAAGAACTACAGGCATTAGTTTATCAAGTGTAGTGGACGAAGTTTGACATTATAGGTCTATACAAAGAAATTGATCAGTGATGAAAGTGGTGGGTGCTATGATGGAAGAGGGTCTATATATCAGATATTTGCCTGGAGACTGCATATATCAACCCATCTTCCTGTTTATATAGTACTTATTGTAACTATGTGCACCATAGTATAAACATTGATGTACTAAGCAATTAGGTAGTAGAATTTGGTAGTATTCACTTTAGTCTGATAAAAATTTAAGCTAAAAAATAAATATAAATATTCCTAGGCCTAGTATAGTGCACACACATACTATATTAGGCCTAGGATTGTTAAGCTAGTTAGTTTGTCTGCAACTTAAATAGAAAATCTCTTCCAGTTTGTCCAAATTCAGTAGTACAGATTTTTACTTTCTAATTGTGTAGTATGTCAGTATATGTACTATGGTCCTCATAGTTACTAAGTACTGTACTACCAAAACAGGAGGATGGGCTGCATATAGGAAAGGCATGTAAGAAAATTAGGATGAACATGGAACTTTTGGACCTGGAATAAGCACTTTCCATAATAAAGAATATTTAAGAGTGAAAATCATGAATGGAGATGGCAGTTTTGAATTATGTGTAACTTTTCTGAGTTGATAATAGTGCACATGTTGAAGTTTATGGGGTAATGAGTGTCTGGTTTGATATTTATGAGTTTGTGTGTGTGTTTTAGGGTTGTGATATACATAGGTAATATGGATCATGTCAAATTTGATATACAGTATGCAGAAGTTTATTTTTAGCAGTGAAATTTACATAGACTAGTTGAAAATTTTATTTTGTTGTGAGAGAGAAGACTGTTGAATAAGGACAAAAGTAAAAGTTATGCTAATGGAGAGAAGGAAATTGTGTGTGAAATATTTACCAATTGT
This sequence comes from Procambarus clarkii, assembly GCF_040958095.1. Taxonomy (NCBI): domain Eukaryota; kingdom Metazoa; phylum Arthropoda; class Malacostraca; order Decapoda; family Cambaridae; genus Procambarus; species Procambarus clarkii. Next base: position 15,717,697 of record NC_091173.1, read on the forward strand.
GAAGTTGTTGGAAGTAGTCAGTTTGTCCCTGGGATGATTACTGAAAAGTGGAATGTGTGCATCAAAACTTGAAAGTAGGGTCAGTTTGGGAAGAGAAGTAGCTGATGTAATGAAAGTTTTTGTCAAGAAAATGAGATAGGAGTGGACATGACCAGATGTGTGCACAAAGGGGGACTGTAGTGGTGCCGAGTTATGTAAGAGTTTTAAATGTATTTGAAATTGAATCATGTACATAGGATGAGCGTAGCTTGAGTAAAGCATTAAAATCTCTTAAGGAGAGCATATGGAGATTTTGGGCATGATAAAATGAATAAATGGATGATATGCAGGTGAAAAATGTGTTTGGAGGTAAATTTGAGGATGGAAGAAGAAGACCAGAAAGATAAGCATATACTGTATGGTATTTAAGAAAATGGGATTTGAGTATAGAAAAGGGATAAAGCTGGACAATGATAGAGAATGTATTTCACTCCCACTATTATTGTATTTTATTGTAAAGTGGAAGTGAATGTATTTGTATATAATATGACAACTCGGGAGCAGCACTGAACAATCTGGTCTTCTGAAGCATTTGGATACTGATTTGGATAACTGTCAGTGTGTGGTGGTGCTTGGTTTATAAGCTAGTTAAAGATTGTATTGTAAATGCTATGACCTTTTACTATACTGTATTACTTTCCTTTAACTCTGGATCAATACCTCCTCATCCCACAAAAGGGAAAATATTGGGTAATAATGTATGTATGTATAATATGTATATTTTTCTTCAGATAGGCCAGTACTTGATGACACTGCCTCAGCATCTTGAACCACTCCTTGTCAACCACAGTCCTGCACTCAACCGAGCCTTACAGGAGGCTAACACTACTTGTAGTGCAGGGTGGGCATTTTGTCATTGATTTTGTTATTTTGTCACTTGTCTTTATTTATTGGGCTTATACTTTAATGTGCCTGCTGTAGGAGTAATTGTTACAAGAATCTCTTATTCATGTACATAGCACATGCCACTCAGATTGTTGGACAAAATATAATCCTGTAATGATAATAGTGTAGGTATCAAAGAGGGATTTTTTATGTAATAAGAATAGTAAGTAATGTACAGTGAAACCTCCATTATCTCGATCCCAGATTTTTTAATTGTCCAAACAGAAATTTATGATTCTTCACCTCCATTAACCAGATCATGTCTGGTTAATGGGGTTAACCTCCATTATTTGTGAAATCCTGGCATGATTTCTGAAAATGGATGTGGAAACCATACCTCATAAATTATTAATACGGACCGGTTCCAAAGATATTTCATAAGGGAATTTGATTGTAAAAATCCAGTATTGACTATAATCAAATGCCTCCGTCTGGTAGACACTTGGTACCCTGCCAAATGCTACTGCATGGAAACAACCAAATCTTCAGAAATAAACCAGGACTTGGGTGACCCATGAACACCTACCACAGACCAAGACCAGAATCTGGACCCTCTCAGAGGGAAAGGAGAGCAGTGTAATTAGAGTTCACTACAGTAAGAAAATCCAGCCAGAAAGCAAATGAGCATTTGCTTAGAATTTTTCCCTGACAATGACAATACAGACAATCGTTACTGCAACAAAACCACCACCTAGATAGTTCTTGTCACAAATGTATTCCTGTACAATTTTTTTGTAATAATGCCCAGGAAGGTAGCCAAAGCTTTCAGATTTTTTTTCCAATATGGTAAATGATTACCAGAGAAGTCTCTAGGGTCGAATGGCAACCACATAGAACATTTTGAACTTTGAATATTAAGAGGCACATTAAATCATTCATAAATGACAGGAGCACCAAAGGTCAGTCATTTGAGAATGACAGGAGCAGTTTAAGGGTTAATAGCTCCCCCAATGTTGTCTCACTGTGCAGCCTTAGTAAAGGAAGCTGGCTATTCTGAGATAGACCCAACCTGAAAAGAAAAGATGGGTGGCAGGCCTGAGCCATGAGAGCAAGCGGCGACAAAAGGGTGGGCCAAAGGGCAGATCAGTGTCGAGGGTCATGCTTGGACAGAGAAGGAAAAAAATGCCACATCCTGATAAACTGGAAACTTGCCCAGAAAAAGCACCCAGCAGATACCCACAACTGAGATGAGAGCCCAGTCCCAAAGCTAGTAGACCCAAAATGGCCAGCTGGCAAAAGATTTTCCTTCTTAATTTTTGGGCATTTTATTTCTTTCAAACAGTTGCTTATGTTGCATTTATGCTTTCTGGTGGTGGTTTTCTCCATTTTGGGTACATCTCTAATCTCTTTGCTTAGTAGTGAGCTAGCATTTTATACGGATACTATACTTAATGTTTTTGTTTAGATGTTAGAGCCTAAGATATAGCATCACTTGTGATTTCAGGATTTGTAAGCAATGACACTGAATTAGAAACACTCAATACTTATAATGGTAAATATGGCACAACTCGTTCTATGGATACACTGTATGTAATTTTCCGTTATGTGGAACTCGCCAGCAGTGATTATTGAAAATAAAATGCGTACATCACTATTTTGCATAGCTATCCAGTCTTGGAGTGGCTTAGGAAAATATTTACATTTTCACCATGTTTAATACGAATCTTTAAATAAAACCATGAATATACTTTTGAAGAATTGGACACCATTCTGCAGAGTACAAAATATATTAAAACACATTAACAAAATCCCACTAAAAACTTTGGTTGAGAGGTTGCCTAAAGAGCAGATTCTTTTTTTAATTTTCATTCAACCTTTGGAAGCACAATTAGGCGAGTGATGATCCAAGAAAGGTAGGGATAAGGGTAAGAATACTTGTCTAGTTGCAGGATTGAACTTTGGGTCTTTGGTCCTGTCCATCAACATTAAATAATACATTTACTGCAAAGTAAGTAATTTTTTAACAATAACATATAGATGGCAGATGATGCAAAAAAGTCAGATGAGCTCATATTTACTTCCTCTGGCATCTGCCTTTGTTATTTCACTACAAAATGAACGTATTTTATATTAAAATTATTTATTCATATTCTATGTTCAGTATCAACATTATAGTAAGATTGTTTAATTTCTTCATTTATAAAGTTCCAAGAAATTTTGGGTAATTCTATGGATCCTTAAGAGTACTGTAATGGCTTGCCACAGAACAGCAAATTGGAGTGTTATTGCTTCACAAATGCCTATCACATCCATATGAAGATGAGCTAATGAAGGGCAATGTTTTCAACATCTTACCACCCAACAACTTCTCTCTCAATGCCATACTCAACAAAACATAATTTCAAGATTGTATATAGAGAAACATTAAATAATTTATATTAATACTGTACCTTACAATATTTAGTTTTTATGTGAAGTATATAGTAAAGTTTTATGTATTTTGTACATAAAATTATTTGCCATTGTTGGGAGGCGTGACTAAATATGATAACAATTATATTTTCAATCGTGATCGAAACCAGACAGAGGGATTGAGCATACTGTATGCATTTCTTGTAAAGTTTTATTGACTAATGTTGCTTTTGTCTAAATTACAGTGGACGAGTAGTGAGTGAAAGTGAAATTAGTGCTGCAGACTTCCTCATCAACAGTGTTGGTCAGAATACTTGTAAGCTCTACACTGATGCAATCTTGAAGATTCCAGATATAAGTACATCGATGATCACTCAGCTTACTACAGATATTGGTAAAGTGTATTTCCAAAGTCTTATCCAAATCACTGTAGCACAGTATTGTAATGGAGGAGTTACAAAATACATAGATATCAGGTAACTGGTACTCTGGTTCCTTTAGAAAACGATCTTGTGGAAAATCATTCACATTCAGGATTTAGTGGCTATGAATCCGATGATAATAGTAGTGTTGTGCATAGCATATCGGGAGGTCTTTTGCTTTGTCAGCTGTCATTGGCAACATACTAGTATGTGGCATTACACTGTTTGGAATACAAGATTACCCACCCACCAGAACTGCTTAGTTGTTCATAATTGTGCATAAAAATGTAGATACAGTAGTTATAATGTATATATAATGTGTAATAACAGCAAGAATAGTATGGTTTATTATTCAAAGAACATAATATTGTGTGCATATTAGTGACAAATATATTTGTTCATACTCATGTTCTACACGTTGATGTAAATGACATTGACAGCCAAGAGCATTAAAAATTCAAAGAAAATGTATGTTCATTGTGTGAAGTTACAAATTCATGCATAATATGCTTGACTTAGCTGAACCCTGAGCACTAGCTAAGAGTTTATTACACCTACCAGAACTGTTTATCTTCATTTTTATGTATCATTGCAAACCACTACTGTAGTTATAGTGTGTGTGTGTGTGTAGTGTAATAACAGCAAAAATGGTATGTTTTATTGTTCTAAGAATGTAATATGGTGCACATATTAGTGACACAAATATATTTGAGCACAACATATTAATTGTGGCCAAAATGTACAAACGATAGCAAAGACAGGATGGACTGGAAGGGTCCTTAACCTAGCATTACCTAAGCAAAGGAATTCATTGTATTACAGTTTATATGCTCTTTATTGAATGTGGTGAATACAAAACTAAAATGAGTAGAAGAAAACAGTACAGTAATATTAAAGATTGGTGGATGTTGAGAAGGAATGTTTTAATAGATTTTTTAAATTCCAGATTATATTTGTAACATCATGGAGGACCTTGGAGTGAGCACTTGTGAGCCTCTTGATAAGCTCAACACCCTCTTGAAAGCTCCAACTGATCAGTACTGGAAGATTGCTCCTGGAAACAACCCAAGACTGATTGCTGCTGTAAGACAGATGAGAAATATCCCTGTAAACTCATGAACACCTTCGTAATGTATAGAAGTGTATGTGTTTGTTTAATTACTGGATGAGCTTCCTTCGTGGTGTCCTGTCATAGGCATAATCTGTCAAATGGCACTGAATCTGCTGATGATTTTTTTGGCATACACCACCATGTCACTTAAATGGTTTTAACCATCCACAGCCATTTAAAAGAGAAGAAAAAATCAGCACTGCTAAACATTGCAAGTTTTAAAAATTAAGTCTTTTCTCTCCATCTCACTCTAGCCATCAATCAGTATTAAACCATTGAAGCCATTTTATCATTCACTGAACACAGTAACTACATTCAAATACTGGTAGGTGTTACTGAACCCTCCTGATGATCATTGATCCTATATGAACCACTTTAGACATCTGCCCTTATACGAACTATCTTTAGTCATGGCCTGCTACATGCTCCAAATTATAATAATTGACTATCAAATAACAAGGTTTACCGTAACCATACTAGGTATGGTTACCATATTAGGTATGGTAATTGCCAGAGATGTAAAATCTTGGCAATAATAGGGATTTATTAGCAAAACTCAATATTCTTAAATTTCTAGCAATAAACATCATAAAACAAACTGCAGTTTGATAATGGGAACTCTCTAACCACTGTGATGTGGCGAGTTTATTGTGACATTTCCCCTGTGCGCATAAAATAAAGTGTTTGCAAATTTTTTTTTTAGCTTTTGTAAATTGATAAATTCCCTTCCCTGGACACGTACATGTAAAAAAAAACTAAGAAATTCCACTTACTTTGGCTGTGGGGACATGGAGAAGGGAACGTCACAGGCTGATTGCCCGTGTGTGAAGCTCCCAGAGGCGGGAGCTTCGCACACGGATTGTGTGAAGCTCGCGCACGCCATTCAAGCACTGCGAGTGTGAGAGAACAACAGTGCCAAAGCTGGCATTCAACAGGGTATTTTTGACTGCCCAAACTGGGGGTCTCAACAATGCAGGACAAAGTAGCTAGGTGGGGCAGCTGCTTCCTAGGAAGGGGCTGCAACTACAGGTGCCAGTCCAGGTAGGGTTAAAAGTAACTTGGGAATCTACAGAATCAACCAAGTGCTTATGGATGTGATCATCAAGGCAGGTATGCTTATTATACCTGCCATGATGTCGTGGGGAATACAACAAAAATCAAAGAACTTATGCCACAAAGCAGGGTTGAATGAATCCTGGAACATAGAAGTGGTAGCAGGAACCAAACAAGCGAGCGTGGTGATGGCATCAGGAACTTCCATGAAGCAGGGGGTAAACGGCACAGTTGTCACAATGGAAGATGAAATCACTAATGGGGGTCATGGTAGTCACCACAGGGGGTTTGGGGCTCAGCCCAGCCACAGAAGTGGGAGGGGAATGGAAAGCATCAGTAGGGGTATTCAGAGATGAAGCCAGGTCTGGGCCCAATGTAGCCGAGGCTACAGATCCTGTCCTTCCTTCATGGTCTGACTTGTGGGCCTGCTCATTTACCCAATGAGTGAGAAGAATAAGAAGAAGAAAAAAAAGGTCTGAAGTATACACAAAAGTAAACTGATGTTTCGTGCCACGAGTCTCCTTTCTTTTCATGTCATTGTCCTCTCCCTGCACGTTAGTGCGAGTTCCTCACCGTCAGCTGACCATTTCGTGTTTAGTCGTGCAGACGCATTCCTGGCTCTTGACCAGACCGTTTCATGGCCGGTCGGCCTCTGAGTCATGGCTTCCTTGGACAGGTACTGGCACACATTCATTAATGTAGCTTCCTCTCATAGCCTCTTTGTCACCACCTTAGCCCAGTCTGCTCTCGCGATGTTTCGTGTATCTTGGTCCGGCGTGGTAAGGAGTTTAAAGGCCGAATCGATCATGAACACGTCCGAGTCCTATGCTGCAAGGGGGATACCACAAGAGCCTGCTGCTGCACTGCCATATAGGTAATCGTTCATGGCGCATCTCGGGAGGTAGAGAGTTGACTTGATGATTTGTCATAGATAGTGGTCAAGCTGCTGCCAATCTCCCTTCCTCAGCTGCCAGGTTCGCATGGCGAACACTGTCGTGGGGAATACAAAGGATTTTAATGCATCAATCCGTTGCCAGGGTGCCAACTTGCTGGTCAATATGGTCTCTCCTAGCTTCTTGAATTCTTCTATAGCAGTTGAGTTTGGCAGTAGGTGGAATCCTACTGGCCTGCTAAGGAACGTCGTCTCTTCGCCGTTCCCACGGCTTCTGATTTTTGTGTCTCCGATTTTGAATATTGTATTTCTCATACCCCTCGGCTACCTCCCAGACATAAGCATTGAGGAGAATTTTCTTGGGTTTAGCGCCAGTCTCAGGTCCCCACAGGTCACCGTGGTGACATCGAGGCGTTGTTGCAGGCCTGCTTCAGTCCTGGCCAGCAGTGTGATATCTGTGTAGGCCAGGCAGGGGTGTTTAAAGTCGGGGTCGGTGTCGAGGCCAGTGACGATGGCTGTCTGCAGGATTGGTTCGATAGCAATGTTAAACAATAGCCCACTGATAGGGCAGCCTTGGCGGACTCCATAGTTGACAGGAATCTCGTTTGTTTCACCACTAGCTGTCAGGAATCATGTCGAGTTGTTCCTTGTGATGCTTTGAATGACGTCTATGAAGGCTTGCCCTGCACCCATCCGGCGGAGGGAGGCGTCAATCAGCTCAGTTGGCACGGATCCGAACACATTCATGAGGTCCAGTGACGCAATGTAGATGTCACTGCTACACCCCCCCCTCATCAAGGTAGTGCTGGAGGATGAAGTTGTGCTCCAGCATGCCATCTGTAGACATGAACCCTTTCTGAGCATTGCATAGTACGTTGTTGTTCACCATCCAGCTTCTCAGTCGGGCAGCCAGGCACCCTGTGTACAGTTTATATATTGTACGACACAGGGCAATTGGTCGCCAGTTAGTGACAGCTTCAGGGTCCCCATCTTCCGGTATCAGGATGGTGCGCGATGTCCTCCATGTCCGAGGTATTCTCTTCTGTTGCAGGCATATATTGAATATTGCTTACACTCTGGGTTGACTTGTTTCCAGTGCCTGTATGTGATCCTGTTATCGCCCGGTGCAGTATTTTCTGCTTTCGAGAGCCATATCTCGACCTCGCCCTCCCTAAATGCAGCTACGTTGAGCTCGGTACGGTCTGCTGGCGGTTCAGGGATTGCCTGAAGTGCCTGAGGGTCTGCTAGGGGTGGCTTGAAGACTTCATTCCCCAGCAACCCCACCCACCACAAGAGCCCACATGGGTGGTCATGTGGGCGGTTGGCTGGCTCTGGTTGCGTGACTGCTGCAACCTCGGGGTAACCAGAACAGTACACAGGAGTCATATATTGGTGGGCTGAATGGCATCCCAGGGACCAATAGGGGGTCGCAACCCCCAGGTAGGCTCAACTCCCAGACGATGAGACACAAGGGCATGTACAGGTCTCCACACATGGCCAACATGTGGGGACGTATTTAGTTTGTGCACCGTCACAACAGGCAGAAGGGAGCAAGAGTTACCTCCGCCTACCTGCGGGCGGCACACAAGAACCTCCTCAATGTGTCAAGGCACCATTCATTTAAGGAGGCAAGACGCCTTCAAATTGGCAATTAGAGGCCAAGAACAGTCCCAGTGAGATGATGCCTTGAACAAAGAGTACCAAAGTGCCCAACAGGCCAAAAGAATGCATTTGGGCTAATATATTGTATTGCCAGGTAGTGTCATGCATTTTCTCTTAGTCAAAGAATGGGTATGACCAAATTGCCAGCAGAAAAGGTGTAACGAATGTAAACAAATTACCAGGATGTAAATCATGCTGAAAGCCAAATTAGGAGGGGAAGAGGCAAAGATTGCTCTAAACACCACATAAGGTACACATTGATATATTCAAAAAGCTTGTACAGTGCATGCAAATGTATTCACTGTTTACCAATCTAAATTAAATATTTATGACTTTTCTCGAGACTTAACAAATATCAAAAGGCAGCAGCAACCTGGGAAGACTTAGCAGCATGTGTGTTGCAGAATACTGTATTTAAAAGGATTTAGCATTAAAAGTAACAGAAAAACAAATTTTTCAGTCAAATATATTCAAGTATATTACAGGAATCTAAACAAATAAAATATAAAGCAAATAATAAAAAATTTACTTCAACTTTTAATTATTTAATAACTAGTCAATTATGTGAAGTGACAGTGTCGGAAATGACATTAGCTAAAAATAAAATAATTGTCTTTACAAATTAATGATGAGTTTTCTATTCTCCCACACCACCCATTACAAAAAAAACCTTTGTATAAATGCACTCCAATCTGACCTTGATAAACAATATAAATTATTCCCAAACAAGCTAACTGCTATTCAAATTTAAACACACTATTGAAAACATTCAGCCATGAAGATTTTAATTATATGTAAAACAAATTAGCTGCAAGATAATTTGAAGCTTAAGTAATAATAGCTTGAAGATTCATGAGTACATTTAATTATGTTTACCCTAGCTCAGAGAAGTCCTGTCATTCATAATTTTAATGCACACAACATCAAAAAGAAGTGTTTCTTCCAGCAAACGTAGTCCAGTCTACTAACATATATTAATAATAAGAACCATATTACAATCTGTAAAATGAAAAAGATGCACAATGGTAATATTTAAAACATACCTAACAATTTGAATATTTTTGTAAATAAGTGAGACCCAGATACCAGAGCATGTGAGGATCTATCTTTACTAATGCAGATTATGCAGCTAACATTATGCATACAGCAATTTCAAATGATCAAATTAAACTAAATCATTCAAGAAGCTATGTAATATGAAATTCAGTGTAAGAAGCAAGTTACATAAAATTTGAGAAGATAGAAATATTTACGTTTTATAATGACTGGAGAGAGAGAGAGATCCTTCCACTTAAGCAAATTATGTTTAATTTAATAAATATTTTCCAGCCCTATATAGGAAATAACGTATTATAAATAAAAAAAAAATATTATGAAGCTGCTACTGCTGTGTCAGGTGTTTCCAATATGTGACCAGATGTTACCGCTTCATTATTTTGCTCAGTAGGTAAAGACTCTACTGACACTGGTAAGGATTCCTTGGATGACCTTATATTGTTTTCAGATGATTCTACTTTCACAGAAACTACATCTAAGGCGGTTTCTATATTAGTGTCCAGCTGTGAATGAGTGTCACATGATGCAATATCCTTCTGCAAAACTTCCTTGCATTCTAGCTCTAATGTTTCTGGCTGTGATGGTTGCTGGGATTGACACACACCATCATTGCTAGAAGAATCTAGAGGCGTGACATATTCTTCCTTGGGATCATCCTGAAGCACAGTGTGACCATTACTAGTGGACTGTTCTTTACTAGTGGGTTCTTCATGATCTTGCACCCTACTTTCCAGGACAATTGGTGCTGAAGTTTCATCTTGGGTAAGAGACATTCCGTCCTTCTTATTCTCTCTTTCAGGGGGTGGCACTATCGGAATTGCTGCCTTCGGCCTTTTTTGCAATGGTGGTATACTTCTTGGTAGATGCTGCTGACTCTCAGTGTTGTAATATGTCACTCCATTGCTGTAAATCTCTCCAGGCTGTGACTGCAATATCAAAATAACATTATTAGAAGATAAAACCGAATGATTATTTCCCCAACTTTTTTTTTAATATTAATTTAAAAATTTTTTTTTTTAATACACTACTGGTTTGTTCATTTCATCAGACTCGCACAAATTTAAAAGTTAGGCAACCCTAATCACTCTCAAATTTAAAAGCTGTAAAATATATATACAGCATCCACTCAATTTGTGGACCTCTGATTAATAATTCTGCTAGATCTAATGACTGAATTTGAGATCGGTTACTGTATCTTTATTTATCGTGTCATTGGTTGTTAAATCCTGAAGACCTGTACAATACAGTATTTGGGTACCCAGTCAGGTGCTCGTTAAACTGGAGGTCACTATTGGGTTTGTTGTGACAACTTTGCCCTCAGTACAACAAGGTTTACATTTTCTCTTTACAGATTTCACAACTTCTATGTAGCAGCCAAAGCCAGTCATAGTTAGCCACAACCAATCACAGGCAGCCACAGTTTAGTGACACCCAGACAGGCATTCAGTCACAACAAGTCACAGCCAGTCAGGCATTCACCGTTAATCACAACCAGTCACAGTAAATAATACGAGTTTGATGTCAGGCACTCTTGGGCCACCAAATGAAAGGAAGGAAGCCCATGAAGAGAAGTGAGAATATAGTGGGGAAATAAACAGAGCAGATCATATATCATTGACTTGCAAAGGTACAGTGGCAGTGAAATAAATGCTCGACTGAAAAAGAAGGGAACAAAGGGAATATTGTTCCAAATCAGTAATGAGCAGTAGAGTTAGGAGATCCAGCAAAAGCTTGAGGGGAAAGAGAAAGGAATAACCATGGAAGTGTCTGGAACGAACACAAGCATCAATTCCTGGAGATATATACAAAGTGGTGAAAACTGAAATCAAAATTCATTAAAATTGACATAAAACTACAAATATTCAACTGAAGATATTGTGAAGAACAGAAACAACTTTAAAAAGAAAATAAATTTAGGGCAGAGAATGGTCATGGGAAAAATCAGAGAGTTCAGGAACAGGTACAGTGAAATCATGGTTCAGGAAAGCATAGGTAAATCAAGCAATGGTGGTTGTGTTGAGAGGGTGGTGGTAAGGGGCATAGGAGAACTGACAGGGTCCTGTTAGAAACGTGCTGGAGAGGTGCAGTCGAGGGAATGGGGCTGAGGAAGGACAGAAAAATTGGTGTGTATTGGAGCAAGAGGTAAAGACAACACTGAGTATGGCTTTATCCAAAATTCAGTATGGATGTCAGTTGATTCCATTACCGAGATGGGAGATAATGTGGGAACAAGGAAGGAGGAGGGAGCTACAGGATGGAGTGTGCACTTCATAATTTTTTATTCTTGTACTGTATAATTTGTTCTCTCTCCATTGCTACTATCTCTTCTTAAATCCCTTCTTTGCACACCCACTTGATTCCAACCCTTTAGTTAAGCAGAATGACAAAGTTGTCTAATCTTTGCAGAAATCTTACCACCTTTGTGTATATTAACATTAAAATTTAATAAAAATTACTTTCTTTGAAGTATGCCCAATATGTAATGAAATGTAGTGGAATGTTATTGTGGTAACTTACCACAGGACCAGGAGTGTAACCCTGGAATGGCGGGAACTGAGGTGGGTGAGGAGCAGCCCCTGGGAGAGGACCGGGATGAGCTCCAAAATTAATCATGTTCTCAGGGGGTAAGAATGGTGGGCCAGTAACTGGAGGACCAGGGACTGGGGGTGCACCCACCGGAGGAGCACCTAGAGGACCTGCCACTGGAGGTGGACCACCCACAGGTGGAACAGGCACAGGCGGCGCCACTGGAGGACCAAAGAGGTGTGGTGACTGTGTGACTGGCGGGAACATCCGAGGTGCAGGAGGCCGTCCTAAGAAAGGTTCTGGTGGGAAAGTTGGAGGTGAAGTTGTAAAGGCTGGAGGAACAAAGGTTGGAGGAGCACCACCAGCCAATGGATGCTGGGTATGAGGAGCTGTCACTGTGTGACCTGCTGATGTCACAATGCCTCCATCATTTACTCCTCCCTGGTAGCCTGGAAATTTGAAATTGCATTAGATAAATAATACAAGTAAACAAATATTGTACTATATTTTACCAATTAAATATAATATCAAAATATATTTTATAAAATTATCTTGACTACCCACAACAAAACATTTCTCTTAAAAACCATAAACAGTAGGGAAGATGATAACCTTAATTTCCCCATGGTATTGCTTTCATGGAAAGTTCAGTACACAACTTATGTGCCAAATTCAATGCACAACAAACAATTTGTTACACAGACATTATATGAAAATGCATACACCCTCCACCCTGGTCTTAATGAATACAGTACAGAGCATCCTCATTAGCTGCAACAAATACATTCCAGGAAAATCCTTGGCACATGCGAATTCATTCATATTGAGCTAATATTGCGGAAAAAATAGGAACGTGCTACAGAAACCTCACTAACTTCTCATGTTTTGTATTGACAAATTAATTATTCATCCAACAGTGCTAATCCTGATGTCAGAAATTTTTATTAGTACTTCAGGCTGGGAAAGGAACTCATCATAAGAGAGACCAATGAGGAAAGGAGGAAAGCCAAACTCGATTTTAATTTGGCAAGAAAAGAAAGCTAAAGGCTAAGGGCAAGGCAAGTTTAAATTTGTTAATTGTCAAAACAGTAAATTATTTGAGTACTTTATGTCTATGAAAATTCTCTCCTAACCATGCATGGGGAATATAAATTTTGTTGGTTGTGGTACAAAAAATTACAAATATTCAATTTTGGATTTTCCCTGTAAAAAAAAAAATGGCAGAAGAGAAGGATGGGGCTCATATGATGCGTTAGCATGCGTAGACAGTATATGAAACATTAAAACTGCTATTGATATTCCAAGATATCATCTGATCATAAAAAATGTAATTAAAGCAAGAAATAAAATAAAACAAATTTCCATGTGGCACCTGACCCTATCACTTGTTACCAAGCTACCATGATTGGATATCCTGCTCTCCAACTACCAAAGCTAGCCAACTTTATGACTCCACCAGAACTAAACCATGGCATGTAGATAATTTAATGACATTAGAGCTTCCTGAATGCAAATTAACAATATAAGAAAAAATATATAAGTTTTTATGCACACAAGGAGATAGGTACAGAATATTGGCATGTGTCTTGAGAGTTAAGGTGATAGTTAGACTTCAGGGGGGGGGGGCCATCTTAAATTTGAGGTGGTTTAAACTTTCCTTGCAACTTAGAATTATACTGAGGCTATCTGGAGATCTTGAGGTTATCTTGAGATGATTTCGGGACTTAGCGTCCCCGCGGCCCGGTCCTCGACCAGGCCTCTTTTATTTGTTACACACCCCCAGGAAGCAGCCCGTAGCAGCTGCCTAACTCTCAGGCACCTATTTACTGCTAGATAACAGTACGATTCTGATTTCAGTGAACCCCTGAACACACTGAAGATCAATGATCTGAAGGAATTCTTTGTGAATGTAACACCACCATCGAAGAATATATCACGTGCCACCCTAATCCCACTGGACTCTTGAAGCAGCAATAGACTGCATGCCCATGCACTCTGCACCAACCATGGACTCCTGGAGTCCTGTTCATCAGGAATTGGAAAAACCATTATCACAGGCCCTTAACATCTTTTGGTGATGGAGCCTACATACTAGTGTTACAGTATTCCTGATATACATAAAACAACAGAGATCGTTCCACTTCACAAAGGAGGTAGCAAAACAAATGCAAAAAATTGCAGTCTTGTAGCTCTAGCATACATCATAAAAATCTTTGAAAAAGTGCTCCAAAATGTAATATCACAAAATACATGGAATCACAGTGTCGACATAACTCTAGGCATCATGAGTTCAGAACAGGGTGTTCTTACCACTCACAATTCTTAGACCACTGTGATATGGCCTTAGATGCCATGGAAGACGAGCAAAATGCTGATAAAATACACACACATCTCATAAAAGCCTTTAACAAAAGTGACCAGGGTGTCATTGCACACAAAATGCGCACAAAAGGAATTACGGGCAAAGTAGGGAGATAGATCTTTAACTTACTAATGAACAGAACTCATATTTTAGTGAACAAAAATCGAGCTATCTTAAATATAAACGAACCATAGAATTTGGTTTTAAATATGCTCAATGGCTTTCCAAGGTCCCAACTCTTTTAATGTTGAAAAATCTATGAAAAATCATTACAAATGTGATTGGAGCCACATTAAGAGTGTTATCATTCATACCTTAATATTTCCCATGCTCCGAGCCGATTCCACTGAGCAAAACTTTAATTTCAACCTATCATATGATGGGCAACTTTTTCCACCAGTTTGCTCAACTCTGGTCTAACATCCTAAGCAAATCTGCACATCAATAGCTTCATTGAACTCTGTTCGATAAATCAGATGAGTAAATCCAGCCTGGAAAGCCTGTGTTGCAACCATAGATTTGCCAAAATAAGGTTCACTGAATTAAAAATTAAAAAAATTGAAGGATTCTGTTATATTCCATGACCTATTAACTCTTACCTGCATCTACAGATGGATCCATATAACCATGTTGCGGTGGGAAGGGTGGAACTTGCTGCTCAGGAATGGAGCGTTGTCTTTGAGATGAGTATCTTTTTGGTCTAGAAGATGAGCTATCTCCGCCAGGAGATGCATTACCACCTCTGTTTCCCCGACCTTGCATGTTAGCTGCAGCAGCGGCTGATTCCTGCAGTCGTGGAGGCATTGTGTTGCGTCTGTTATCCACATTTCCACCTCCACCACCTAAGCAAATAAAACACACTTATGGCACATGCAAGAGAGTAAATTATACAAACCTAAAAAGTCACCCCCTTACATCTCATTATAAGCTTCTGTTAAATACATAATAAAATAGACACTGGCAAAGTATCCAGTATCAAAAGTTCATCAACTTCACTCGCCTCTTCCTTGAGACACAATCACGGTACAGTAGTTGCCCGTATATTGCATGCATTAAATGTAGTTTTTGGCCTCCATGCAGTTTGGAAGCTTAGCGAAATCTCTAGATCACCTCTGAAATGAATAAGAACCAGTCTGGTGCTGCTGGTATGGAAAGACAAGACAAGACATTAAAAAAAGAAGATAACTAAATAGACGTGTATATTCTCCATGGCTATAGAGAATAACATTTTTGATTTGACCACCCTGGACATACCATTGAATGATTTAGTCCTGCAATTGAAACCTTAAGCTTTTCACTGTCATGATAATAAGTTAAAATCTATACAAGATTTGCTCCCATGCCAAAACCATTTTGCTATGCTCACATAAAATCTTGATTTATGTGGCAGTCATGTCATTATCTTGAGGGAAAATATCCCCACTGCTCATAATGCAGTACATTGAAAGACTGCACAGTGAAATGCTCCTGGATATGTGCCAAAAGGTTACCAATAAACAAAAACCACAACATCTGACTTCAGTGTATATACCGGTGGCTTAAGAAAAAAAAACTGTTACTGGTTATATCACAATCTGACGTTAGCTATTGTATCATACTTCGTGGTAGATGCAGAAGTGCTGCTAGATAATAGTGGAAATTTGAGACTTTGGTTGTCCACAGAAATGTGAATTTGTGAACATTCTCAAGAAAGCTACATTGACTTAGAAAGTTGTATTACAATGATTCAGTAAAAAATTATTACAAATAAAAACATTAAGAGCCAAAAGGAATAAGGGGCAACCCACAATTCTAAACCCAATGTTTATATATATATACTGTACAGTTATCTTATTATGAGCCATTTTTGCATATTTTTTCTGGTACTATAAAGTACAGTACTGTATTTAGATGCAATTTGAGAACATTACATGTTCAAACTTTTCTTATGCATAGCAGGGGGAAGTGAGTAGCATTGCCTGACCTAATCCAGCCCATCCTCCTGTTTTGGTAGTTCTTATAGTAACGATGAGGACCATAGTATATATACCAACGTACAGCAAGATTAAAAAGTAGAAATCAGCACTATTGAGTTGGACAAACCAGACTTGTGTTGCAAAAACAAATTAACTAACCTAACCTTCCTAGGCCTAACACAATATGAGTCCTAGTATGTGTGTGCTATACTAGGCCTAGGAATATTTAAGTTTGTTTTTTTTAGCTTAATTTTTTCTGACTATAAAGTGAACAGTACAAAGTTCTACTATGTAATTGCTTAGAATGCCAATCTTTGTACTATGGTGCACAGTTACAAAAACTACCATCTACAGGAGAATGGGTTACCTAGTCACATCCAGAGGCTAAGGACAATGTGGTTTGCATCTTTATAGCCAAGTGTACTGTTTGTTTTAAAATAATGGTTACCACTCATGAACATGTTTTTGTCTCAAGTGCCTTACTAAAAAGTTTGGTAAAAGATTTTTTAATTAATATTTTACTCTTAACACCTTTACTGCAACATTCAACATTTGTTCATTTTCCTATTAAACTTATCTATACTGCAAGTGTAAACAATCTCAACCTTGAAAATAACAAACAGTACTTGTTAATGTACAAATCCACCACCGAGTTCAAAGAGGAGAGATACAGATGCTTAAAACAACCTCAGTGTTAACAGACAAAACTCTGGCCCTCTCATTGACAACTATGAGAGGGGCCAGAACTAGATCCCAGGGATCAATAGGGATACCAATTCTTCAATACTCGCTTTACCTTAGCCAAAAAAAAAAGGGTGAAGCATCGATTCAGCCAGGTCTCAATGAACCTGCACGTCCTACCTTCACCTCCTCACCTAATATATATGGGTTGTGGTCCCCAGGAACCACAGCCCATATATAGACTTAACTTAAAAATGAAATGAAATGAGTATATGGGTCACTATGCATGGAAAACACATGGGTGTCATAAAGCCAGTCAGTTTTCATATTATTTCTTTCCTAGCAGTCAGTTTAGCATGGAAGACCCTTCCAGGTGCAAACAGAGCTTGTTGGAGGTCAAGCACCTATGTCTCACTGCCAAATCAAGGAAGATGCTATGGAAGGTCCCTCAAGGCACTGTCTTGGGTTCATTTTTCTTCCTAATCCATGTGAATGACCTACTCAAGGAAGTGTATTCATGCATGGTAATGTTTTCAAACAATGAAAAGCTAATGGGAAAATAAAAAACTGATGAGAACTGTATAGTGCTGCAGGAAGACCTTGACAAATGCCAGGAGCAGGCAAAGAAATGGCTGTAAATGTCTAGCCTTAAAAAGCTTAAGACAATGAAGGTGAGAAAAAATCAGAGGAAATCTACACCATAAAGGAAGGGCAATGACAAAGAATCTGAAAGAGAAATAGACCTGAGAGAGGATATACAACACTGGAACACTGGCAGTATAACACACTCTTTCAAGAAAATTTATGCAGCTTACATTAGACTAGTATTAGAAAAATTCAAAAGGAACTTTTAAAAGTACATTGGTTTACAAGATGGCTAGTACTGTACCTGAATTAAAATGGCTAAACTATGAAGACTGGGTCAAGGAACTCAACAGAAGAGAAAGGAACAGAGGAGGTATGATAACTACATTCAAGACATCGAGGTGAATAGAAAAGGCAAACAAGGGCAGCCAATTATAAATTTGGAGAAAATAGAACAAGAGGATAGGACACAGGTGGAAGCTGGAACACAACTGAATTTGTCGGAACCTAAGGAAGTATTCATTGACAACTTTAGAGCTAAATTTCACTCGCCACAGACACAAACAGGAAAGTGGTGATCAGGTGAAAGTGGTTTAAGCTATTTCCTATATTCTTCCACACACATCATCCTGCCAGACACTTTGCCCACTATACCTAACAAAGTCTAATATTCTTATACTAACAATATTCATGATTTTTATACAATGATCCTACTAACAAAAATAGATACTGTTCTGAATGCTTCTTCCAAATTAAAGATTAAATTTGTTCTGTAAATAGCCAAAAGGGGTTCAACTTTAATACTGTACAAACTTTGCTTCTATCATTATAGAGTACGTAAATGCTGTCAAGTTTCTAGCCGATAAGAAAAAACATTTTCAAGGTATCGAAGAGGAACTACGAGGAAAAATATCAAGGATATCTAATTAACATAAGATAGCATTTACTAAATGACACAATAATTATAAAACATGTGAAACATTAACATTGATAAAACAAAATAAAAGCTGACAACCAATATACAATTGTTAAGGAATACAAAAATTACTAACGATTTTTGTTCCTGAACGGCTCTTCTCTATTTTGTGAACTGACACTGATGTTCTTTAACTCTGCTGTTATTTCCTCTATATCTCTGGGTGTATGGGGAGTATGTGGTTGGGGTAAACGCTGCTGGTGTCCGCCTCTATTACCACGGCCACTGGGACGATTGTCTTGGTAATTGTGGCCCCCTCTGTCCTCATTATATCTGTTGACAAAATGCCCACAGTGTTACCTGCACATGACTGTCAACACCATATTAATTAGCAGCATAAAATATAATTAAACATTTAGTTGAACATCAACACACAAATGGTTTCAAAATGGTTAAACATTTTAAACAAACAAAATGATATGTTCAGACGTGTGTGTATGAAATGTTGGGACATTATCAAAACATACCATTTCAAATTAATTATATTAATTTTCACCTTGCAATATTAATGATAATAATACCATATCACCAAGACGAATAATAACCATACTACATTATTTAGGCACTGTGCTCGCTAAGAAATCATAGTGATCACAATGCCTAAAACATGTTTTCCAAAGAAAGATAAAATGTGTCAGCTGGCAGGGAGCAAGGACCATATCTTACTTATTCAGTCCTGACATTAGCTTAGGAATGGAGGTGTTGGTAGATAGCAGGTCAAGGAGAGCAGGGAGGAACTGGGTGTGATGATGGGCAGCAAGGAGAGAATGACGAGGAACCGGGTGTGGCCAATAGGTAGCCCGTTATCACAAGACAACCTCAGGCCGGGCTCGGGGAGTAGAACTCCCAGAATCCTCTCTAGGTATGCTCCAGGTAAGCCCTGCCACCCAGTCTATGGAAGCCCTCTTTCTGATATCTTGTATTTTAGGCCAGTGTGTCAGACTTTGTCAAAACCTTTTGATACATTTCTGAGCAGCAAATTACACTGCCAGAAACTTAGCCACCCATGCACTTTTGGTTACCCACCTGCCATCCACAATTGCCCTTCTGTGACTACCCAAAAAACAGCATGTACAGGCTGTATTGTACAGTGTATTTCTCTGCTATAATATTTAACTTTTTTCTTTTGGTGGCCGAGGTATCATGCCTGGGGTGGACTGATCCTTATCTTGTCAACCTGCCCAGTCAAATATTTTCCCTTATGTGATTCTACCTCTTGCTACTCAAAATATTTTCTTTCCTAAATTTTTTGTTTTAAAAGAAACATAAGTCTTGTTTTTGCTAAGATAGTCTGGTAGCAGCAGCAATTGATGTGGAGGTGTTAAGAGGAAGCAAGTTATGCAATCATTAAAGCTACGAATGATTCAACTTTTGTGAAAAATAGTCATTCACTTTGCTACATTCCTGGTAAGAAGTTCAGTAAGTCGAAAGTTTTGGTAACTGGAATGGGGGCAAGCCCCATTTGATTCTGATTATCAAGCATAGACAATATTTTATTTTCCAAGTACTGTACATCTTCCCTAAACTGTCTTAGGCATAGATCAAAACAAAGTTTGAAGCGAATGATTGCCCTTGTCAATACCGTACTTTGGATCATAAGCAATCAAAAAATAACACCGACAATAAATAAATAAATAAAAATTTTTTTTACTTGTTTACAGTGTTATTAAGCCATGTCGTAGTAACTTCATCCAGGTTTCTGCTGGAAAAAGAGCAGCAGGCAAAGCTAATCGTCACTTTGTCCAATTCATTTACCTACCCTATATAGTGTACTGTCCATAAGCCAAGTAAATAATATAAATTCAATTCTGTAACTTCTCAGCAACACAGTTTTATTCCCAATCCTATTCTAAGAACATTACAATAAGGTACCAGTGGATTAGTAGTCATCTGCCAATAAATTACTATGTCCTATTTTCATGCTTTACATGGAAAACTAAAAATAAGATTGAATGTATTTTGTTGTATATCTGAACAAAAATGCTTCTCTTACCTATGTTGTTCACGTTCTCGATTATAGCCTCTACCAGAACCTCTGCCACGACCTCTGTAACCTCTGCCACGTCCACCATAGCCATCAGCACGTACATCTTGGGGTTGTGGACTAAAACCTGAGATCTTGTGTAGCTGCTGCTGTTGTTGCTGCTGTTGCTGCTGCTGCTGTTGATGCTGATGATACTGCGGTGGTGACTGCTGCTGTGGTGAGGCTAATGGTGCCGTTTGTTCTGGTTTATAATTTTCATTATCACCTGCAAAAAATTTAACTAGTTATTTCAACTGCCTAATGTGCAATCAAGAAATATATCCCCAGCCAGGATTATGTGGTGTACATTTTCACATGTTCATGAATGGAGACAGACAAGAGGCTATAAATTACAAATCAGTGTCCCTTACATGCCTCTTGTGTAAAATGCTAAATACTTACTTTGTACTCTAGAGACTGCATGGTTTTTTGGGAGAGAAAAAAAGGCAAAAAGGCTTTATGAACCTGATTGACTCTCATTATCACCAAGATAAGGAAGAGAAAAAAGGATACATCGATTTCATGTTCCTAAATTCTCAAAAGCTTATTGACACTGTCCCTCCAAAAACAAAGGCTGATCCACAAGTTGGAAAAGGAAGTTGTAGTAAATATGAAGATACTGGACTGGAATAGAGTCCAACTACTCTATTGGTATCTGACAAACAAGAAAGACTTCTGTGGTTTAGGAAAGTGTCAAGTGGGGTCCTGCAGAGTTCGGTACTCAGATCACTGTTCCAGCTGTATATAAATGACTTCCCAGAAAAAGAATACACAATAATAGGACATGGAGGAAAAAATAAAAAAATAATATAAAAGAGGACTGCACAATACTATAAGAGGACTAGACAAGCTGTAGGTATAGGCAAATGATAACCAGAGTTTAATCCCGATAATTGAATAGAAATATGGTTTGGTTAAGAAAAATAAAGACCAACAAAGTATTGTGCAATATACGAGTGAGGCAGTTACAGCAAAAAATAAAAATAAAATAGAAAAACACTAGGGAGTTGACAAAACTAGCCTTAACACTAGAGGAGCATATGAGCAGAATAACATCAGCAGCATATGTGAAACTAGACAAAACAAAAATTGGCATTTGGAAACTTTGGTGAAGAATCCTTCAAAATATTACACATCACATATGATGACAAGACCACACACTAGAATGTGAAAGGACAACGACGTTTCGGTCCGTCCTGGACCATTCTCAAGTCGATTGTGATCAAGTCACAATTGACTTGAATGGTCCAGGACGGACCGAAACGTCATCGTCCCTTCACATTCTAGTGTGTGGTCTTATCATCATACTTTAGCCACGTTATTGTGACTCATCGCCTGCATACACATCACATACTTCTGACCAGTACACAGAATACACAGCTCTAAAACACACTTATGAAGGTAACGTGGTAAACAAGTGGGATGAACATGAGCCAGAAGTGGCAGAAGAACCACCACTCACAGGTACAATAATGACAGTACTTGAACATCAAGAGGTATAAATACCCCTCTTACAATAGCAAGAAGACAGGGCTTTATGAGATAGATCTATCTCACTTCCTTTAATCACAAGTAGTTAAGCACTCCAGACTTGAAATACTTTTCTATCAAATACAAAAATTCCAAATCTGTCAGGTACCCATTTCCAAATTTTTATCAATTTTATTTAAATCACAACGATAACATTTATCACAAGATTTCCCCTCACAACAAGTGGTGCTATAGAATGTGTTATATGTTTACACTAATATTCCATACATACATAAATGAGGAATGCTTCATTAGGTTTATAAAGTATTACAGGCCATATAAAATACAAAAATTTGAAGGATAAAAATAATTAAAAACTAAAATATGAAAGATATGACTAAGAATTTGAGCTGTAATAGCTAATTACTGTACTATATAAACAAAGAACTGAAGAGAGGTATTATGGGATAAAAGAAAATCAAAGTATTTATCCCAAAATACTTCTGCCAAAAGGGGGGGGGGGGGCATTTAATACAAGCCAGCACTTAAATACTGTATTGACATACAAAATATTAATAATTCAACCCTAACATTAAAAATATGAATACTGTATATAATTTTTTGTTGTAATCAGATGTCAACAATGCTGTCGACCAAAAAAAAATAAAATATAAACAAAACTAACCTGTATGCAAATTGTCAACAATTGCTCCTGGCACTTCTGATCTTGTCACAGGAGATTCAAACTTGTTGAGGTCATCATTATATTTATCGCCTTCGTGTTTTTTGTATTGTGGAGAATTCAATACCGGGAATTCTTCATCATTGTCTAGAGTTTTTCGGCTGCCATGCAAAGACCTGGGCCCACCTCTTCCAGGACCTCCGCGTATGGAACCACGAACAGGCTTGGAGTAGGCATCCAAATCCTCCCAATTGCGTGTATATTTGTTTGGTCCACGACTGTCAATATAATTACAAAAACATAAGCTCCTTTCATATTGTGTACCTCCAAAACAGTTTCTCACAACATTTGGTCATCTTGCCTGGTGCCCCTAAACTAACGTATCTAATTGCACATTAACGCTCCTAGGTGTTTTTGTTTCTAAAATAAAAGTGATGATGTTATTTGTATCTAACTTGGTTTTGTCATATAGGCTTGGCAAGACGTACAGGCTTGGGACTAGAGATCTTCTTAAAGTCTATAAATATTGGTCAAGTACATCTATGTCTCGGCAAATTACAGAGCAGTCCATAAGAATTTGAAGTGACAATACTTTAACCCAACAGGTGTGTGGTTTGATTTAAAATCCAATGTACTGGATTACAAAGATAAAACAATATTGTCACTATCATAATACTTACTAACTGAATTGACTATACAAAACTAGAATTACAGAACAGTATAAACTAAATATAGTAATTATAAACTACTGTATAAATTAATTTGCACACATGTCAAATTTGTATTGAAAAATAGAGCCCCAAAATAATTTCATGTGGAAAGATGCAGAGATGAATATACATGTACAACACTATACACCTTTCTCCTTATCATAGAACGAGGACGATACAAAAGCATTATAGTATATCACCTACAAAACATACATGCTTTTTAATTATGAAATCATTTGTTGAAATAGAAAATAATAAAAGTCGTAGAAGTACCACTGTTGGTATAGAATTGTTCCCACCATATTTACTTCCCTTACTAAAAATGCTTTTCCCTTACCCATAACGCCTTCTACGACGAGCTCTTGGAGGACCTTCTTCATTACGTATATCATAACCATATATAGCAATTAATTCTTCCCGGGACTTGGGAGATTGGTCAAACTCATTAAATTTGTCATGGTTCCACTTATCATCCTCTTTCCAAACTTTCTTCTTACCAACTTCCTTTTTAACGACTGGTTCTTCAACCCTGTAGCAAACATTATGAATATCACAAAAAATTATAAAAAATACATGTTTATATACAAAAATAAAAGTTATATACAAAATTATAAAAGAATTATAAAAGAATACACACACACAATGTGTGTGTATGTGTATTCACTTAGTTGTATTCACCTAGTTGTGCTTGCGGGGGTTGAGCTCTGCTCTTTCGGCCCGCCTCTCAACTGTCAATCAATTGTTACTAACTACTATATTTTTTTTTCCTTTCCCCCACACACACACCCAGGAAGCAGCCCGTGACAGCTGACTAACTCCCAGGTAACTATTTACTGCTAGGTAACAGGGGCATCGGGGTGAAAGAAACTGCCCATCGTTTCTTGCCAGCACCGGGAATCGAACCCAGGCCACAGGATCACGTGTCCAGGGTGCTATCCATACAGCCACCGGCAAAGGTGTGTGTGTGTGTGTAAACTCATACAATTCAAAGAACGTTTACTTTGGTAATGTATTGTTACCAAAAGTTTTCACAACTTAAGTGATGATTGACAAAAGCATGCATTAGCTTTGATACTAGCATGATGATAACACCATCATTGTAAAAAACATTAAGGTTTATTCACCATTAGGTATATTTCAAAGAAAACGCTCTATAAATTCAAACTACAGTACTAATACACAAACAGCACTCACGGTTTCTCTACATCGTCTTCGGCAGCGGTCCGGTCATCATGCTCATAAAAAGTTCCTTTCTTGGGGATATACTGAGGGTTTTTCCGATCCTCATCGTCATCTAATGGCTTGTTGTCCTGTAATCACATATCACTGTAAATGCACAACCCTTGGCATGCTACATAATTACTGCAATTCTAAAAAACATGGAGATAGTGAAACTTTTGACACCAAACCCTAATTTACAATATAATTATTTCAATATTTTGATCAATAGTAATCTAGAAATACAAATACTTCTCACCTCTCCTAATACAAGACCATCTGGCATTATAATGAGCTCATCCTCTTCCTCCTCCTCCTCTTCCCCAAGCTCTTCCTCATCAGCACTTTCATACTCACTCTCACCTCCATCACTTCCCTGGAAAGACAAGAAAAATTTCCTCATTGTGAGGCATGATCTGTAATGCACTTCTCAGGATAATCATCAACAAAATAAAAAGATACAAAACAAGTCAATCTAATCTCATCACAACAATGTTATGGCTTGGAATAGACCTGACAATTCAAAATCTATATGGAGTTATTAATTAATAATCCCCATCCACATAGTAAAATTACTATTAAAAGTGTAAATGTTATTTATAAAAGGTAAAGTCCCACCAGAACTTGCAATGTGTTTGCCTCCTCTTAAGTACATCATGTTATACAATGCATGCTGGCAAAGTTATTACTACTCGGACACCTTTTTTTCTAATGATCAGTTGAGCACCTGCTGCCTGGGAAAACTGGTGCTTACACCCTCATAACTTTTACCACTTGGTTTGCTGATCTGCTGTGTTCTATAAGAACTCATCATGATTCCTCTTGAGAACTTAAATATTACCAGAAAAAAATGTTGAATATAAATTTCTTTGTAGAAGTCATGTGTAATGACAATTTGTGTTTCATTTTTGTAATAATTTCAAAATAATGTCAGAAAAATAAGCACTAAGTGAAAACAATGTAGTATATATAACCCAAAATCATGGTGACTACATACTGTAGGCAACACATAGAAAGTATAATTACAAAAAATTAAACTTTTCACACTTTCCACTGCAGGCCTCATGACATACCAAAGGATTCATCTTGTTAAAGTGATAAGTAGCCACTTAGGCTAACACTGTTTAAAATTCTCTCTTGCACCCACTTTCACCTACTTTCCATTCACTCTCTCTTCCTTTTTTTTCCCCCAATTTTCTAACTTTATCCCTCTACCTATATCCTCTCTCTTGTCTCTTCTATTCTTTCTCTTCCCCCCCACCGTCTCTCTCTTCCCCTTCTACTCTCACCTTTAATTCTCCAATCTCCCCCGCCCTGCTGCATTCAAATGTCTCTCTCCTCCCTTACCCCCTTCCTATATCTAAAAAATATGTATATACAGTACTGTATACCTATAAGAATGTCTGTGTTTGTATGTCTGTCTGACTGACCAAAGTTGCAGGTCAGATGGTTAGGGCTAGTCTCACCCAAATTTGCTGGGGAAATGGTCTAGAGTATGGGACAGGCATAGGCTGGTCAGGGTCAGCCTTAGTTAAATCTGTTAAGAAATACAACCTGTGACCCAAACCCCATGTGCAATTTCATGGTCGGTAATGAAATTGGGATTGTGTTGCCCATAGTGTTAAGTTACTCCAGCCATTTACCCAAGCATTTCCATGATCTACTTTAGATATAAATGGAAATGGCTATCTGTTCATTTATCTCCTCTCCATTATTTATATTGGATAAGGGGTAAATTTGGATAAGGGGAAGTTGAGAGATGGGGGAGGGGGAGGAAATGGGGAAAAATGG
Source organism: Procambarus clarkii (assembly GCF_040958095.1). Classification (NCBI taxonomy): domain Eukaryota; kingdom Metazoa; phylum Arthropoda; class Malacostraca; order Decapoda; family Cambaridae; genus Procambarus; species Procambarus clarkii. The sequence goes on from NC_091173.1 coordinate 15,744,148, forward strand.
GAGGGAAGTGTTAAAGAGGGGAAGAGGGGGAAGACAGGAAAAGAGTATAGATGGGGAAAGGGTGAAGATGGGAAGAGGGGGGAGTGAAGATGAGAGGGGGAGTGAAGATGGGACAAGAGGGGAAGAGTGGAAAAGAAGGGTGGAATGGAGGAGCGGTGGTAGAGACAGACTATCCCGAGCATTGCCAGGACTAGTACTGTATATAATTAGTATAATTGTTTTCTGAGAAATCCTGACGGGTGTTTGACAAAATGATAAAATAATGTGAAAGACTTGTCTGTCAAATCAAGGCCTTCCCTAAACAATCAAAAGGCATAACACAAAGCAGTAGTATGAGATGGATGAAATAGAAAGTGGTGTCCTAGTGCAAGGTTGCAGCAGCCAAGGTTGCAATACCAACCTTGCCACAAGCTGTACACCTTGGCTCCCCACCACTTTCAACCTCTTCCTCCTTTTCCATAGTTCTATTAACTAAACTTAACTAGACAAGAACTACACTCTATTATTATTTGTAATTATGTGTTTTGTCAAAACAAACACTAGTTTACTGATAAGAACCTATCCATATGGAAGATACTGGAATTCTCCTTCATGTAATCACTTTTCTGATTATAAGATGATACATTATAATAAAATAACATGACTTTGCACATGAAAAGTGGGATTTTAATGCTTTTGAGCAATTATTTTTCTATATAGTTTTACTTAATATACAGACACAAACAGTGTAAAGTAAGTAGTAAAAAGTAACCATTAAAAATAATGTGTACAACATGCGAAATCAATACAGTAGCATCCAAAGACAGCATGGAACCCACATTTTTTTTAGAAGAAAAAAAAAACTAGTTATAAAGATGGGCTGAAATAAATAATTTTCACAATTCTGAACAAACACACAACTCACATGTTGTATGTTCACAACATAAATGATACTGATGATAATGTACAGGTACTGTAGGTACTGAAGATACTGTATATCTACATAATGGGAAAAATCTGGTACTGTAATTTTAAAAGAGCCACCCAAGAATATGTAATGTTTTAGGGAATAGCATTATAATAATTAGTTGAGGTAATTCCCAGTCAGTTGTGTGCACATGCACACACCATAAACCAAAATTTATGAACCACACAAATTTAATTAATAAAATTTAATTAAAAAATATATGAAGCCAATACAGGAGTATTTTCCTTTTATAAATGTATTTAATTTTCCTTATATAATGCAATAAGCTGAAACAGCTGTAAAGATATTTTTTTTAGAGTGACATAGTTACAACAGCATTCATCCATAATTGGAAAACTATATAAATCACAGGTAGCAAGTACCAGGTTTGGTATCAGATTTGTTGGATTCATGCCAAAATCACTGGAGAGGTGGACAACTTGTAATACATTAGACCCCAGGCCCTCCCCTCCCTCGCTACAGCAAATGAAATATTCCTCTCACTGACCATATGGTAATGAATTAATGTTTATCAAATAAACTGACAAGGTCTGCAAATTATTTATACTGCAAAAAAACACTTCATAGTCACATTCGTTTCACTAAAATTTAGCATGGGACCAATCAGAAAAAATCTGGGGTTGGAAATTACTACATACATGCTTGCTATCACTGTGAAAACTGCATTGAAGAAAAACAATTGATTAAGTCTGGACTACCTGACTTTGTAGGCTCTCTTGGTTGTTGGGTTGCAATGGGTTATGTGGATGTTGCTGAAGCTCAGGAATGGCTTCCAATACCATCTTCATTCAATTCTAAATCAAATGTTTACCAAGAGCAACAAAGCCACCAGCTCCACACACTGGCACCTCCAGGTCTACACTGCTGCATGAAGCAAGGCGCACCACCCAGGGCCACTCTCCACTTCAAACTCATCAATTTATTCTCAATTTTCCTGCATTCTTTTCATTTCATTTTTCTAAAAACTCTCTATTTTCTATACAATGCCTTTTTTTTCATTAGTTTGCAAAGATTTAAAAAGAGAAAACCCTAGGAATAAAGAGAAACTGGCAACACACTGAGGCAGCAGGGATCCACTTTCACTTCCTCAATTACGCTTGCCACTCAAATTTTTACTCACAAGCTTTCCTCAAACAGCTAATAATGTTAATGTTATCCATATGATAACATTTATAATTAAAAACATTAGGTTAAGACAAAAATGTCCAGTGCATTCTACAGAACATACTAAATCGAAAGCTCAAGTAAAATATAACAAAATAAGTAGCATATGTACATAAAGTACTGTACTGTATTACACTTACTAAATCATATCTATACAATGTTAACTAAAAAAAAAAGTCCCAAACAAAAGATATGTTGTAAAACCAAGTTTTACTACTATATTAAATTCCTATATTAAACAAGCAATATTAAACAAGTAATTCCAGAGCACAAACTAAAAAATAATTACTGTATTGTGACATTAGAAACAGTGAGAACTACAGAACTCTTAAAGTTTACAAATGTTACTGCATTATCCATGAGTAGAAACATAGCAACCTTCCAAGGATCCAAACCAGCCTCACCCTTGACCCACATACAACACCTCCATTTATTGCCACACCTTAAATAGTTTAGGTAGTGACATTTATTTTTTCTATTTTATATCAGATTGCAATTATGTTGATGAAAATGTGCACCTTTCAGTCTACTTTAATTTTCAATAATACATATGATCATCAAATAAAAATAAATATGGAACAGCTTTAACAATGCCAGCACATTACAAGTACAGTAGACAATCCTGAAACAAATGCAGACAAAATTTATACAAACAGTGCCATGCCATAATAGGCTCTATTAACACAGTGGTTATGGTCACATCCGCCTATACACAAAAAATTAAAAATAATTTTTCCTTATAGAATGTAATAATTTGTATTCAAAATATAAGCAAAATATGAAAATAAGTGAATATTTATCATTTTGCTGGGTGGAGGTGCTCTGCAAGGTGCTGTCTGGCACTTGTCAACGCCTGGTGCTCGACTTTGCTGACGCTTCCTGTTTTATCATTGGATGTTTCACCAATTATTTTATCACTTGTTTTTCTTTATTTACATGCACAGAGAGCTATTATATCCAAATTTACTTTATACGTGTAAAACCCAGACAATACTGTAATTGTTTAAATTGTCATATCACGATAACCTCATTCCATTTAACATTCATGATGATAAGTGAATTTGTAACCATGAAATGGTAGCAAGATCTATCTTGAGATGATTTTGGGGCTTTTTTAGTGTCCCCGCGGCCCGGTCCTCGACCAGGCCTCCACCCCCAGGAAGCAGCCTGTGACAGCTGACTAACACCCAGGTACCTAATTTACTGCTAGGTAACAGGGGCATAGGGTGAAAGAAACTCTGCCCAATGTTTCTCGCCGGCACCTGGGATCAAACCCAGGACCACAGGATCACAAGTCCCGCGTGCTGTCCGCTCGGCCGACAGGCTCCCCATAGTCAAGGTCTATGGATAGTCAAGGTCTTTCAATAGTCAAGGTAATCTCCATTACATCCATATAGACCTATTATATCCTTATTTGCATCACATGTGTAAAACCAAGACAATAATTGTTTAAATCTTCATACTGACAATACCCGCATTACCCCCATGAATCAACAATTGACGATGGTTTACAATTTGACTGACTGGGAATTACCGACTGATTATTAAAATGCTTCCCCCTAAACACGTGTTGTCAAACTTGTACGTACTGTATATTATTTATATTCTAGCATATGCAAGGCATCTTCTATTTCCATTCCTAAGACATTACACACTCTTGGGTGGTTCCCTTATACTGTACTGAAGAATCTTCTCATGTCCTTATTTATGATCTATTATCTTGTCCACCCCCTTCCTTAAAATGACCAGATTTTGTCCATTATGTACACATATCGTCAGTACCTACAGTACCTTTTATGTTGTGAACATATAACATGTGTGTTCTGTGTGTTTGTTTCTTCAGAATTGTGAAAATCATGTTTCAGCCTGTCCAAAACTACCTCAGGTAAAGTTTGAAAGAAAATTAATTAAAATATTGAAAATATGTGAACACTAAAATGGTAAATATCAGCAAGGGTGCTAGAAGCTACTGCACAGCAATCAAGACAGGATGCAAGAATAACCAAGAGAATAACTATGCAAAAACATTTAATTTCAGATACTTTTTCTTTTGATCTTGAAACATTAATTAGCATATCTAAAACTAATTATGATAAAATTTTTAAGGAAATTAAAACTTTGAATGAAGTAAGTCAAAATTATGGTCCAAATATCTGATATGAAGGTATGGATGTTGGAAGTTGCTCTGAATCAAGAGCTAAGGCAACAATATCTGAGAGAATAGTATAAAAGTGTTTAATTTTGTAAATACTGTACATGAATTCTCTTTCAAATATTGCAACCATAATCAGTGTACTGTACTTATAAAACAGCCTCCATCAAGATTTTGAAGGAAATTAAACATCTGGACGAAAGCAATAGGACTTGGGAGCTAAATATGCAAATAGCAGCAATGGTGGTGGAAAATGTAAGGAAGTTACCAGTAATATGGACCGACAGCTAATGAGATAATAACCGAAGGAACATCATAAACAAATGCTTAATTTCAGGAATTTCCATTTTTGAGCTTTCAACCTTAAAGTGAATTTATAAATCTATCTTTGGCAAGGTTTGTAAGGAAAATATAATACGGATGAAAAAGTGTCAAAACATAAGCCTAAAAATGATAAACAGCATGGGTGATAGTAGCAAGAATATTGGAATCCCAGTATCACAAAGCTATCATAAATAAACAAAAATAACAGTATATTTTGAATACCTTTTCAGCAATAGTGATGGAATAAATACAGTATTACACAATTGCAGTATAATTTTCATCAGAAGTTGCTGTATAAAAATATTCATGGTATGGTAACAATAACTGATGAGAGATTTGTTGTTAATTGTTAGACATTTTTGCTTCTTTTAGTTAGGGCATTTTGGATTTTTTCCTTGGGGCATTTTGAATTTTGTCTTTGGGGGGCCATTTCAGATTTTTTTGAGGGGACGGGGTGTTTTAAATTTTATTTTTTTGGAAGGGCATTTTGGATTCTAAGGAGAACATTTTGAATTTTTTTTCTGGGCATTTTGGATTTTTTTTGCATTACTATGTGAATGTGTGTGTTGTCGTCCATAGTCAGGTTGGTACCGGACTGGTTATGTCTGTGTGTGTGATGCACCTGCCTTTCTAAGGTTTATTATATTAGGAGAGGTTAGAGGCATTAAATATGCCAACACTAGTATAGAAGCAAAAAAAGGCGACGTACAAAATAGTATCAGGAATTGATAAAATTGATAGGGAAGATTTCCCCGAGACCTGGAACTTCAAGAACAAGAGGTCATAGATTTAAACTAAACAAAGATGCTGATGAAATACATTACAAGAAAATTCACTTTTGCAAATAGACTGGTAGATGGTTGGAACAAGATAGGTGAGAAGGTGGTGGAGGCCAAAACCGTTAGTAATATCAAAGCATTATATGACAAAGAATGCAGGGAAGACGGGACACCACGTGCATAGCTCTCATCCTGTAACTACACTTAAGTAATTACACACACAAACACTCATACATGTGTACCTTTGCATATTTCTAAAGTTATATATAATGAATATCACAATTGATACATCAATTTATGATCACAAAAAATTTACACAATTGGAAACCAAAGAAACACGGACCAGGTTACTTCGTGCAGCACCTCACCCCCATTTCTACCAAAAAAGCTAACTTCTCCAGTCTACTACAACTAAAACACGATAGGCAGAGACTAATAAAAGGCGTTTTCATTTTCTACAAGTTGAATAATGCTTTCTTGGTTGCCCAAAATGCTATGCGTGCTAGTGGCTTTACAAGAATGAAAAATCAACTACATTTCTATGATCTCTCTTAACCCCCAATGTACCTTCTTGCATATAAATAGATAAAATAAACAATGTAAAAAACAAAAAAAAAATTCAGAATGATTTTTTTTTTGCACTACAAAAAATGTATGAAAATAGCCTGTGCAATTAGGGGGATAATAGATTTATAATTAAATTAAAAAAAAATCATTTAAATCGCATATGAGAGCCTCCAACTAGTTACAGCTTCCTACTTTAATTGCAGCTCCAGTTTCTTGTCGCTGCCAGTCTACTGATCCATCTGTGAAGTATGTGAAGCTGTCTATATGGTTTTGTTAGGCTATACCTGTATATTACACACTGCACTTAATATGCTGAATAATTAAGGAGTAAAATTATTCATAATAATAAGTGCAGAATTTAATATACAGGTATAGCCTAATGAAACACTTAAGAACTCGGTGAATATACGATTTAATTTAATATAAATCCACTATGCAGAAATTTAAGGAACGAATGCTTCCATCAATATTGTCCATATAAATTAATTAGGTCTATTCACTATTATTTAGCAATAATCAAATAAGTTCAACATGCCTTTAGTACTGGAACTATTTTTATTCTCAAAAGAAATATTTAAGTTGCTAGATAAATTTAAATATTTTAAGGTAATCCAATATCTGTAATATATGAATATACTGTAGTAGGAAGAATCCGTCAAGTCCAGTACACCTGTCAAGAGTTAGAAGTGAGCCTAACATCTTGTCAGCTGTATAACATGTCATTAAGACGCTGCACAGTTTACCTAGACTCACATACACCCCAGCAGTGTCTACACCACACACACGCCTAAAAACCACCGTATATTATACACATTCTCATGTTATGCGTCAGTCTTAAATTAGAAGTGTATGGGGTGCTGGCCCCGGCCCCGCCTACATCGCCTCCTCAGCCCTCTCTATCACCCCGCCCTCATGATGGATAATAATCTATCCTGGCCGGCACTGTACTTACAGTAAGGGGCTTCCGTGGTCCTGTCTGCTCATCCTCGGACTCGTCAGAATCCTCATCTGTGCCAAGCTTTCTCCGTCGCCTTCTGTCCGCCATGTTGGTCTTGTTGCGACTGGGCCGATGGTTACTATCCTGTTGACCAGACCACACACTAGATGCTGAAGCTCACAAGACGACGTTACGGTCTGTCCTGGACCATTCTCAAGTCAATTATGATGAGGAAGTTGTTGTTGTTTTGGACTTAGCTACTTAGAACGAAATGTCCATGTAGCACGGGCTATGGTGAGCCCGTAATTTAGTTCGGTTATTTGTGATGTTCGGTTTGTTATTGTGGACTACGGTAACGTAAAACTGAATTCATGTACTACTGCAGTCCATTAATACAACAGCACTGGTGATGTGGTCCGCTCACTCCCTCGATGAAAATGTAAGTGATGAGAAAGTAGATGTAGGCAATAAATAGGCAAGAGAGAGGCGAGGAGCGAAGTAAGGTGTAGTAGAAGGGATAGTAGTAGGAATAAGAACTCAAGTTCATTCAAGTTCAAGTATGTTTATTGAGATAAGAAAGAAATACATCTCAAAGGGATAGAGTAGCTTAGGCTATTTCTACCCCCCCCCCCCCCTCTACTTAAAGTCCCTCAAAGGGAGCACAAATTCAGTGAATACAAATAGACAAATAACATTACAAGAATCCCACTTAACATTGCAGGTTAATGTAGTAAGCACAGCATATAATTGTTATACTCTTGGGGCAAAATTCTTGTAGCTCCTAAGTATACTGTCTATCATACCATTATCACACATCCAAACAATTTGATGTGGTACACTACTTATTTCCTTATTTCTATAGTTATCAATAAGTTGACACTCGAATACATAATGTTCTAAGGTGTCGGCGTGCGGCATACTACATAATTTACACTCCTTATCTTTTTCACTGACATCAACACCGTATTGCCAGATATATTTGTATCCTAATCTTAATCTCATGTAAATTGAATCCTTCCAAGTAGACTTTCCTTTACCATAGGTGAAGGACGAGTTTGTATTTATTACTGAATAATTCTTAAGTGTGTTACTACTGTCCACCATTGCCATTCTCTTTATCATTTCTTCACCCTTTTGGATCATCTTGATTCTTGTTTTTATTTGTTTCAAGGTTAACTGACATACAACATCAACAAGAGTTTTTTTCCGTGGCTCTCTTCGCTATCTCATCAACTACCTCATTCAACAGTATTCCCACGTGTGAAGGGATCCACATGAATCTTACTTTATACCCAGTTTTTTCTAATTTCTTAACATTCTCTCTACACTCTATCACAATATTCTGGTATACTGGGCGTCTGATATTTAAAGACTCTAACGCTCCTCTACTGTCAATAAAGAAGCAGGTATTTTTTACCACATTTGACTACTTCAAGTAATCCTGCTAATACACCTTGGAGTTCAGCCTGCGTAGAAGAGACATTGTCAGTTAAGCGGCGTCCAATAATAGTATCTACAGTGCCGATGTCAGTGTACTCCCTGATCAAGACTCCACATCCTGCCTTCCCATCCCTAGCTACTGACCCATCACAATATACATGTAGTGTTTGCTGTAGGTAATTTTCTAATTATACAATCATATGTTGCCCTCAGCTCTCCTATTTCATACATACCTTTTTATTTTGCAAGGGAATAATTACTACATCTACATTACAATCCTCCCATGGTGGTGTGACTTGTCTCTTAGGCACAGTAATATGTTCTGAAATAACGCCATACTTTATAACATTAGAGCATAAGGTACTCATATATGCTCACTTCTTTATCATACATTGTTCATTACTTTCCGCCTTTTGAACTGAGAGGATTAATTCATTAGCTCCCCCACCTCTCATTAATCTTATGGCAGTGGCTACATTTATCTCTGAAATTCTATCCCCAATACTCTGCAAATTCAACTCCATCCTCATTATCTCAATCATAGCATTTCTTGGGCATTCTAAGATAAATCTCACGGCTTCATTTTGTACCTTCTCCAACTTGCCCATCCTACCTTTACCTAAACAAGAAATGACAGGTGCAGCATAATCAATAAGGGATCTTACAGTACTCAAGTATATCATTCGTAGCACTATGCAAAATCCTTGTCAATGAACTGACCGATCCCGAGTGATGAAGATACGTGGATAATGTGTGCGTCACTTAGTATAATAATAATAATAATAATAATAATAATAATAATAATAATAATAATAATAATTTTTATTTACAAGTAGGTACAATGGGATTGTGAAGTTACACATGATTGGTATTTTTGCATTCTTGAAAAGCCACTAACACGCATAGCGTTTCGAGGTGAAGCACTATTGAGTCTGATCAGTAACTGAAAGACGACCGTGCAGACCTCTTCCTTGGCTATAGTCACATCAAAAAGCCTAAATTAATAGGCTCTCTTTCCCTGACAATGGTATACTATAGTAATTTAGGTCAACTTAAAGAGCAAGTCACAATAAAGTGTTTAGTCTGTCATGAACGATAACCGTTTTCTTTGAAAGCTTACGTTTTCTTTTACCTTATTTCAGCCCTTTGTACGGTATAACTGATGACAATCAAAAAGGAAAAATTACTTTTATTTATTTATCTTTTTATATACAAAAAGATACACTGGATTATGTTAATACAGGTTTTGATGATTAATTGGTTCATTTATGAAAGGCCACCTACACGCAGAGCATTTCGGGCAAGTCTTAAAACTAACATTTAGAATGCTAATTTAAAATCGGAAGTCAATATTTAACACATGCCAATAAATATAACACTACCAAGGGATATACACACCGAAAGATGTATCCCTCTTCTCTGTGTATAAATATATATTGATAGTTTACTTTAATCCTGGACTATATACAGGAATAAAGCATATTTGCTATTGTGGTGGCATTATGTTATCACCCACCCGAGCCATTGATAGGCTATAAGCCCAAAACCCATACAAAATAACACCAGATAGGGGAAAAGGATGTATACACCGAGGGATTTACCTAGTTGTTTACGATTCAGCTACTGGGAACAAAAAAGTTCCAAGTAGCACGGGCTATGGTGAGCCTATAGTGGACTTACCCGGGACATTAGCGGGGCTGTAACTGTTTACCCAGCTTAACGGAGAGTATACGCTGAGTTTACTTTATTTCTGGTTATATCCAGGATTAAAGTATAGTTGTTGGTTGGTCAGAATAAACGTTAATAACTCTCCAGAGGTTGATAAGCCTTAAACCCAACAGCAACCCAAAATTATACTTAAAGTATACCCCCCCCCCCCATCTCTACTTGTATATACAAAGAGAGTTTACTGTAGTCCTAAATTATATATGTTCAAGACTTAATGTATTGGTAGGTCAGCTAATAATTATAATTTAGTTATAAAAAATACAAAGGATTGGATGCAGTTGTTACTTCTAATATTTACAGTTGAGGACCATTCAGGCTTGTTTGCATTTACAGTGTATATTTAGAAAATTGCGTTAAGCTACTATAATTACGCATAGCGTTTCAGATATTAAACAAAAACAATTTCCCGTGCCGGGAATCGAACCCGGGCCTCGCGGGTGAGAGCCGCGTATCCTAGCCACTAGACAACACGGGATACTGTCAGTTCGCCGAGGTAAAATAAGGAGCCTTTACCAATTGAGGTACATTTCTGTTTTAATATTGTACAGTAAAGGCAGTGAGTTGAACACTGCGAGATACTACGATGAGGAAATTAGATTTGTTTTACTTTTGAATAAAATATATGCTGAGATGTACTGGAAAAGGCTGCAGGCACATAATGGGATCACGAACTGAATCCCAGTTTCATGTACCTAAATTCACCTGAAGGCGTGAATCATTCTGTTAGTTTCGACGGGGACAGTAAGAACATAAGAACATAAGAACAAAGGTAACTGCAGAAGGCCTATTGGCCCATACGAGGCAGCTCCTATTCTATAACCACCCAATCCCACTCATATACTTGTCCAACCCGTGCTTGAAACAATCGAGGGACCCCACCTCCACAATGTTACGCGGCAATTGGTTCCACAAATCAACAACCCTGTTACTGAACCAGTATTTACCCAAGTCTTTCCTCAATCTAAACTTATCCAATTTATATCCATTGTTTCGTGTTCTGTCCTGTGTTGATACTTTTAATACCCTATTAATATCCCCCCGGTTATGTCCATTCATCCACTTGTAAACCTCTATCATGTCACCCCTAACTCTTCGCCTTTCCAGTGAATGCAACTTAAGCTTTGTTAATCTTTCTTCATATGAAAGATTTCTAATTTGGGGAATTAACTTAGTCATCCTACGCTGGACACGTTCAAGTGAATTTATATCCATTCTATAATATGGCGACCAAAACTGAACTGCATAATCTAAATGGGGCCTAACTAGAGCAAGATATAGCTTGAGAACCACACCAGGTGTCTTGTTACTAACGCTGCGATTAATAAATCCAAGTGTCCGATTTGCCTTATTACGAACATTTATGCATTGATCCTTTTGTTTTAAATTCTTACTAATCATAACTCCCAGATCCCTTTCGCAATCCGACTTCGCAATCACAACACCATCTAGCTCGTATCTTGTAACTCTATCATCATTACCTAACCTCAGAACTTTACATTTATCAGCATTAAACTGCATCTGCCAATCCTTTGACCATTTCAAAACCCTATCTAGATCAACTTGAAGTGATAGTGAGTCCTCCTCCGAATTAATTTCCCTACCGATTTTCGTATCATCGGCAAATTTGCAAATGTTGCTACTCAAACCTGAATCTAAATCATTTATATATATTATAAACAACATTTATATATATTATGCCTTGTAATCAATGATTACAAGGCAACTTGCCTTGATTACAAGGCAAGCGTTTCTGCCCGAAACGCTTTGCGTAATAGTGGCTTTAGGCATTGTATGTACTAGCTCTATCTACAAATCCATCAATGTTTGTATCTCACCTTGTATATATGTACTTTACCTGAATAAAAATTTGATTTGATTTTTATTTGATCGCAGATATAGTGTCGGAGAGTATATGTCCCAGCTCTTGTTCACATAGTATACAATTGGAATGTTCACCATTAGGGGATTCATTACCAACAGCCACCTGCCATAGATATCAATATACCAGCTCAATTCTGGCAATTACAATGTCTGGTGCATGTTTTATGTTGCCCGCACATATAATTCTCGGTTCTCAACATATGACAGCTCTTTATACTCGTGCTTTCTGCCCTTTGAGTGTCAGTGACTGTTCTTCTGTCATCCCTAATTTCCTGAAATACTGCGGCTTTTACAACAGAGATTGGAATGCCCAGATCTAACTCAATTTCAGGTTTATCACATGCAGTTTTAGCTGCCTTGTCCGTGTCATCATGTTGGACAACAAAACACCTATGTGAGATGGCATCCATACAAATGAGACTGAAACTCTTGTTGTGTATTAATGGTGTTATTTATAATGGATGCTACAACATTCATAGTATCTATTTTGCATGTTGGGGATTTACAACATTGCGGCTTGTTGAGCTGGAATTCAGTTGTTACCCCTCGTTTGTGTTACATTTGACCTTTTAAGGAAGTGGGTTCGTAGCACAGTTTGCTTCGTTCTAGACTCACACTCTGGGATCCCAGGTTCGATTTCCGGACGGGAGCATAAACGGCTGTGCAAGTTTCCTTTCACCTAATGCCTTTGTTCACCTAGCAGCAAATATATATAGGTACCCTGGAGTTAGGCAGCTGTTGTGGGGGTGGCATCCTAGGAAGGTTCAGTAGTTCTTCCTTGGGAGGACCGAAACAAGCCTGAAGCATATATATACACACGGGCTGTCTGTCTTCAACACGGGAGACATCTCCCGTCACGCAGGGTGCAGTCGCACCTCCACAGATCTCCAGTATCAGCTCTTGATACTGGTAATGGCTCAAAAGGGCCACCACTTATGGGCTATTCATGCCCGTGCCACCTTTTGGGTAGCTTAATCTTCATCAATCAATCAATCGTCTTCAAGAGAACACATTAACTTGTTCAGTATTTTGATGGTCTCGATGAGATGAGCCCTGTCATGTCTGGTGTGTATCGTTGTTAATCCTGTGGCCTCAACCGTTCCTGGTATGAAAACTGACTTAATTCTGGGGTGAATTTTATAGCTCTGTGCGGTACTTTCTCCAAAGAAGAAGATATTGCATGTCTTTTTGAAGGTGAGATCTCCATGGTTGCTCTGCTACAAAATATATTACATTTATTAATCATGACTTTTGCCTGAAACCGCGTTATTTCACGGTCACGAACTGTATGGTCTTCATATGCTTCACTGTTTCTCGTGTGGTTAGTGTCTCAGTACCTTGCAAGGGGGATGTATGTTAGGTACACTGGCCTGTAATTTAGTGCTTCTTCTTTATCTTTCTTAATGTTAAACACTGGTATTAGGCTATTATTTTCCCATGCCCGAGGAAGTCTCCTTGCCCCGGTATCACCACTAAACATACAGTGTGCTCCAATTCCTGCTTTACCTTCTCCTCTTATCACAATAACACTTAATTTCTAGCTTGTTATTCTTACTTCTTCCATGTCTGCCATTTATTTTGGTTCCCTTGTGTATACCGTCATGGAATCCCTGGTTAATGTCCGCCTGTCTGTGTCTCTCAATCAATCTCAAATATAAAACATGGTCTTTGGCGAGACAAAATGAGAATAATTACCGAGAAACAAGGAACCTGGGCTGTGAGAGAGCGACTAGCGGCCCACTGGCTCGTAAACGAGTCTACAGTCTAATTTGAATCACCTTGCTTAGCATAACAAAACGCCGGCCCACATTACCTGGGGCTGCTACACGGACGAATTTGAACTTTACCTTTCAAACATCGTCGACGTATTTTATGTATATATGATATAACAATTGAAGTGCGGTATATATAATTAGAAAAATGAAATTTGAGCATAATAATGAAAATTTATATTGGAAAAACTGTGATTCAAGCGAAATAATCAATGATATTTTAAGTATTTTATGTGAGGTGGGTAAGGAGGCGAGGTTTCGGACGAAGGTGACATCCTAATCCGTGCGTCGTGACCTCGGCTGGTTATGTTCGCCTGATGGCCATAATTTGTATACGCGAGCTTTGTGCTCTACCTAATGAAGATGTAAATGTGTGGAGGAGTCACGGCTGAGCCTCTCCTGTGTAGTGAGGTTGTGGCAGGTGGTGAGGTGGTTATAGGTGGTAGTAGATGGTGAGGTGGTGGTGGCAAGAGATGAGGTGGCGGTAGGTGGTGAGGTAGTGACAGGAAATGAGGTGGTGAAGCAGTGGTGGTAGTGCAACCCGTTCTCGCACTTGCTTATAGTCAATATTGGCTTATTTAATAAGTGCATATGTAACATACTAATTAATTGTAAATATTTTAGTTTACCTTGAAAAGCTTCATAGAAAACACCGACCTCACCTAACCTTCTTGAGGTGGTAGGCGGTGGAGTAGTAAGGTGGTGGAGGCAGGTAATGGTGGAAGGTGAAGCGGTACGTGTTTGTAGGTACTTACCTATCAGTACTTATCTATCAATGTCTACCGGGAAGTGAGGTCTAGCTGTTTATGCCCCGCCCTGTTGTACTTGTTGCATTACCATGCAACTATTCTGACGTTCAAATTTTTTTGTCGAATCTTGCCTTAAAGTTGAGGATGGAGGTGGCTTCCACAACTTCTTGTTTCAGGTCATTCCACTTGTTGACCACCTGTACAGGGTACGAGTGCTTCCTTACATTCCTTCGGCTCATTTGTCTCTCCAGCTTCCACCTGTGTTCTCTTGTCCTGCTTTCTCGCAATTTGAAATAGCTGTCTTTGTCCACATTATCTATTCCCTTCAGTATCTTGTATGTTGTGATCATAACCCTTGTGTTCCTTTTATCCTCTAGGATTGTGAGATTTAGTTCCATTAGTCTATTCTCGTTGCTTAACCCTCTTTTCTGTCATCAATCTTCTTGCAAACCTTTGTTTTTTTTTAAATTTTAGCTTTATAATTCACAAGGTGCGGATTCCATGCCGGTGCTGCATATTCCAGTATTGGTCTAACAAACGTTGGGTAGAGTGCCTTGCAGGAATCCTGATTTAAAGTCGTTTCTAAATGACGTTCTAATATTCCAGCGTCCCACATGCTGCTGATGTTACCGTGTTTATGTGTGCCTCTGGCGTTAGTGTTGTATCTATATTCACCCCTAAATCTTTCTCTTTCTCCGATTACTGTAGTTGTCTTCCCGTTATGGTGTGGCTACCTACTGGTCTCCTGTCTCCCTTTCTCGTCTTCATAACCTTACAATTGTTATGATTTATTTTCAGCAACCATTTGTTTGATCACTCCTGGAGTTCGTTAAGGTCCTTCCGTAACTTCCTGCAGTCCTCGCCTGTTTTTACATTCTTTTCTTCATCAGCTCTGCGTTATCTGCAAATATTGACATGTATAAGCTCATTCCCTCGGGTTACATAGGAAGGGATGGGTTGGGCTGGGGAGGGATGATGTTGAACAAATCCACAAGGGCCTCGATGAGGGTTCGAACCTATACGCTGGATGTTCCCAGACGCGCTCTAGTCAACTGTACAACATCATGGTAAAATAATTGCAACCTGGAGTGCTACTGCCCCCACGAGGACCCCGAGGCTTCCACTGAAGCCTAACCAGGGTTTCACACAATTCCCTCCATGCACTCTGGCTCTATCAACCAAAGAATGAGTTGTTGGGGGTGTTGTTGGGGGAGGGATGGGTGGGATGGGGAGGGATGGAGGGGGTGAGGAGGGACAGTGGGGGGGGGGAGAAGGATGGGGGGGGGCGGACATGGTCGCGTGCTCGAGGGCCATTTCCCAGCCAGGCTTGGTCTGTTCCGCTTAATACCGACCTAATTCCCTTCGATCGCAGGAATCAAGCTGAAACTATGTGATTACAGCCCTGTTAGCATTGACTGGGACTCAACCCGTGATTACCAATTGATTTAAATTTAGCAAAGGAACCGAATGGAGAAATAATTCAGTAATTTAGGCATCACTTAGATGGGGAAGAAAGGAACAGTGGACCAAAGGGAAGGGAGGAACAGTGGACCAAAGGGAAGGGAGGAACAGTGGACCAAAGGGAAGGGAGGAACAGTGGACCAAACGAAAGGAAGAAACGATGAACCAAAGGCAAGGAACGGTTCACGGAAAGTAACGAATGGGAAGGAGGGAAGAAACAGTACGCCAAAGGAAAGGAACGGGGCACAGAGGGAAGGAACATTGGCACGAAGGGAGGGGAGTACATAAGGGAGCAAACATCACCTAGATAGTGTAAAAGCCTAGCGTGTTAGCCCTATTTGTTACAAGCCTAAGTCTTTAGTTTATTCTCGCTAGTGGGAGATTAATCTGTATTTAATTCTTGTTAGCATAAAGTTATTTTTGGGTTCGTATTCTCTTCGTTCTTGATATAACGCATTTTATTTCTGTTTGGTGAAGACTATATTTGAAGTTAAAATTGCATAATTTTAATTTTATTTAAGGTTTTTGGGCTGGTGCAGACAATGTAGTTACGTCTGAATGTTAGTTTATGTGTGAACGTTTTTTTTGTTATGTCCGAGTATTAGTTTGTTGCTAGACTATTAGTTTATCACGTCTAACGTTATTTTTTTTTACGTCTAGACAGTTTATAACGTCTGAACGCAGGTTTAAATTTATTTGATTATTTAATAATCTGTTATAACCTTTTCAATATGTTATATTTAAATGCACGTTACTGTAACTAATTTACTGCCACTAGATACTGTATACTACACACAATACCAGACTCCATACTCACACACTGGTCACCATACTCACACACTGGTCACCATACTCACACACTGGCCACCATACTCACACACTGGCCACCATACTCACACACTGGCCACCATACTCACACACTGGCCACCATACTCACACACTGGCCACCATACTCACACACTGGCCTCCATACTCACACACTGGTCACCATACTCACACACTGGCCACCATACTCACACACTGGCCTCCATACTCACACACTGGCCTCCATACTCACACACTGGCCTCCATACTCACACACTGGTCACCATACTCACACACTGGCCACCATACTCACACACTGGTCACCATACTCACACACTGGCCTCCATACTCACACACTGGCCACCATACTCACACACTGGCCTCCATACTCACACACTGGCCTCCATACTCACACACTGGCCACCATACTCACACACTGGCCACCATACTCACACACTGGCCTCCATACTCACACACTGGTCACCATACTCACACACTGGCCACCATACTCACACACTGGCCTCCATACTCACACACTGGCCTCCATACTCACACACTGGCCTCCATACTCACACACTGGCCTCCATACTCACACACTGGCCTCCATACTCACACACTGGCCACCATACTCACACACTGGCCACCATACTCACACACTGGCCTCCATACTCACACACCTGTATATTGTATAGATAAGTGTTTCCTAACTATGATCCAGTCCTCCCATTCTGTGTCTACTCAGTATTATAAACAACTGTTGGGTCGTGTGATGTAGTCATCACCAGCGGAGTAGCAAGGGGCTCATCATCGTAACTGACAGCCTCGTTATCTCCTAGGCACTTGACCTGACCTGACCCCTGATAAGCGCCTGAGGTGTGAGTTCTCACTATATAATGCTGGCCTCAGCCTGGGCACTCCCAGACTTGTTCCCCTTGTTGAACTGCTCTGTTCTTGTGTCGTGTTCTCTCTTGTTGAACACAGGGGTGTATGTGTGACACATAGGGGGGGAGGTACACATGTGGTACACAGTGGAGGTGCACATGTGGTACACGGGGCAGGTGCACATGTGGTACACGGGGCAGGTGCACATGTGGTACACGGGGGAGTGCACATATGGGACACGGGGCAGGTGCACATGTGGTACACGGGGCAGGTGCACATGTGGTACACGGGGCAGGTGCACATGTGGTACACGGGGCAGGTGCACATGTGGTACACGGGGGAGTGCACATGTGGTACACGGGGCAGGTGCACATGTGGTACACGGGGCAGGTGCACATGTGGTACACGGGGCAGGTGCACATGTGGTACACGGGGCAGGTGCACATGTGGTACACGGGGCAGGTGCACATGTGGTACACGGGGCAGGTGCACATGTGGTACACGGGGCAGGTGCACATGTGGTACACGGGGCAGGTGCCCATGTGGTACACGGGGCAGGTGCACATGTGGTACACGGGGCAGGTGCACATGTGGTACACGGGGCAGGTGCACATGTGGTACACGGGGGAGTGCACATGTGGGACACGGGGGAGGTGCACATGTGGTACACGGGGCAGGTGCACATGTGGTACACGGGGGAGGTGCACATGTGGTACACGGGGCAGGTGCACATGTGGTACACGGGGCAGGTGCACATGTGGTACACGGGGGAGGTGCACATGTGGTACACGGGTGAGGTGCACATGTGGTACACGGAGGAGGTGCACATGTGGTACACGGGTGAGGTGCACATGTGGTACACGGAGGAGGTGCACATGTGGTACACGGGTGAGGTGCACATGTGGTACACGGAGGAGGTGCACATGTGGTACAAGGCTTATGTAAACATATTTTCTTGACGCTTTTTTTAGCTTGATTTTTTATGGGTTTAATGAAGTCATTTGTACCTTAATTACGGGTTACGTTGATGGGAGAGAAGCAATTACTGCCGGCCCGGGTGTTGGAGGAAGGGAGGGAGGGATGGGAGAGGGAAGAAGATGGTGGAAAAGTCAAGTCGGGGGAAGTTAGGGAGAAGTTAAGGGAGGAGAGGAAGGGGGAGTTAGGTTGGGATGGGGGAATAAGTTAGGGTGGCAGTGAGTGAATGAGGGAGGGGTAGTGAAGGAGGGGGAGAGACAGGGAGAGGGAGGGGTAGAGAGAGAGAGGGAGAGAGTGAGGGAAACAATGGCCACCACCAACAAAAAATGGTTGAAGCATTCAACATCCGCTAAATAATTTACCCTTCCCCCTTGTTTCTCATGTATTACTTCTCCTTCATCCTGTCACTCCTTCTCCTTCTCCTCCCTTCCTGTCACTCCTTCCTTCCCTCTGCTCTCACTCTTCACTCATGCTTTACCCGTTGTCTCTTCCCTTCCCTCCTCCGTTACCCTCCTTCCAGTCTCTCTCATTTCTTTGTTGTCAAACCGTCCCTTTCACACCTCTCTTCGTCTCTCCTACCTCTCTTCCTTTACCATCTCTCATACCCTTCCTCTCCCATATCTCTCACCTATCCTTCCCGCATCTCTCACGCCTCCCCTCCCACCCCCCCCTCCCAGCTTGAGTGACAAGGTCACTAATTAAAACATTCTCACCAGGGTCGCCGCTCGACCGTCGCCGCCCCTCAGCCCGCCCGACTCCTTCATTCCCACAATAATTAGTAATTCCAATCATAATTTATTCGCAGCAGGAGCCCGGTGGCCCCGTGTTGCTGGAATATTCCCGCTAGGAATGTCGGCCATCAGGTGGGGGGGGGGGGGGCATGCGTTCTCTGAGGGCACGGGGCTTTGTGTCTGTCTGTCTGACCGTCTGTCTGTCTGACTGTCTTGTGTTATATCAGAACTTAAACTACGATAACAAAAGAATTTTTCTCGTGATTATTAAGCTGTTTCTGAAATTTGATATTCCAAATGTTCGGTTTGTTCATGACACTCGAGTCACCGGTCAAGATAGTCTGAGTGATCACCACAACAGCTCCAGGAGTCAACTAGTGACCTTCTCGAGTATGCGTTTATGATTATTAACATCTTTAGGCAAAATTTTAATTAATTTTGTCAATAATCTAAGGATTTCAATTAATTCTGATTAAAGTGAGGATAATTCACTGACACGCAGGACAGAGGGTCATACACAAGACAATAGGTCTAAACTGTAGGCTGAAGCACGTATATATATATCATGGTTACAATCAATGCTTTAATGTATGAATATGTGAAAACAGCTTTCTATTGTGCACTGCCACACAAGGGCAGGGATGGGTTCATAAGTGATGCAGCTTAGAATATAAATAGAATTGTTCTTCATTCTTTAAAATGGACAAGCAAATTTTGGATAAATTGTTAGGCTGTCGAGTGTGCGGCACTTCCTCAGAGGCCTCACCTCATGAGACGAAGAAACAGAGAAGACATGATCACCACACATAAGATCATCAGATGAACAGACGGGGCAGAGGACAGACTATTCGGCATAGTTGGTACACGAATAAGGGGACACAGATGGAAAATGAGTACCCCACATGTGTCACAAAAAGATTAGAATGTCTTCACTATCAGGATAGTGAAGATATTCACTATCCTTATAAATAGTGAAGACATTCACTATTCTGATAGATAGTGAAGACATCCTGATAGATAATAAAGTCAATGGAATGCGCTAGGGGAAGTAGTGACGACAAACTCCACACACACACACACAGCTTTAAATGTGGATATGACAGAGCCCAACAGGCTCTGAAACAGCCCCCCCGTCGATTGCGAGTTGAGAAGCGAAACCAAAGATGGAAAGGCGGGGACCAAGATTTGTAGCTCGACTCGAGAGGCACAACTAGTGAGTATAGGGACACAACCTAGCCAACAGAGGCATAAACGAGACACTCCAGATATTAACCTGGCCAAGTCCTCCTTGTGGTAAGTAATTATCAGAAGAAAGCACCAAGTCAGGAAGGTTATGTAGCACCATCAACTGTGCAGGATATTCATAGGCTGCTAAATATCACTAAGGAGGCCACTACGAGAACAAAAGTGCATAAGGCGTACGACATCAAAGGTATCTGATTCACCAAGGACTCATCGAGAGAGAAGTGACCGCGAGGGACGGTCGGGAAGCAAGACACACGAGCATCTTGGAAGTTCGAACATTCAACAAAAATATGCACGACCGTAAGAGGGACAATACAGTCCGGACAATAAGGAGCAGGGCGGCGCTCCATTAAGTGCCCACGAATTAAACGGGTATGGTCAATACGTAACTTCGCCAGAGCCGTTTCCCACCGCCGGTTACGGTGGTGGGAGGAACTGTGTGCTACCCTCAAGAGCACGCAGTATGTTACAGTAAGCCTCCTTGTGGTAAACATTCCTAATCTGGCCAGTGTTTAGTGTATAAAATACAGCCAAAATAAAGCCAAATAATATATAAATGAAAAAGAACAAAGGCACTGGAGGAGAGAGAAGCGCTGCGCGGGTTGGTAATTAGCGGGAGACACTGGGAGTTGAAGGAACAATTACTGGCACGGCCAGACCCAAACACACACTCATTAGCAGATCCATCAGCCTCCTCCACCTGTCAAACGATCCAAATGAGTTAATTAGCGATTCTGAGGCTAATCACCTGAATCTCATAGTTGCAAGATTGCCCGAGAATTTTCTTGCCTGGCCAAACTCTCGTAAACTCCGCACAATGGCTGGAATTCCACCAGTTAATGACAGAGAAGGTGCTTAATGACTCTCACAGTTGAATTGCAGATTCCCACCAGATGGCAAAACTTTGCCGATGGATCACTAAAAAAGAGTTATTCACCCTTTCTCCTATTTCCCCCGTCGTCGTTATATGGAAAATAATCCAGAGTAAACTTCGGCAAGCTTTGTTTGAAACTCTTGATTTCCATTCTGTAAGCGTCGTCATCAAGTGGATGGTAAACACGGGTGTGGACACAGGTTGTGGACATGGGGGAGCGGACACGGGTTGTGGTAGAGGGCCGGGCCCGGAGACCCGGACCCTCCCGGCCACAGTCCACCTCCCACCACCGGGAAAATGGCCCGGATTTACATATATATATATATTTTCGCCAACCTGTAGTTCGTGAGCGTGGGGTAGTAGTTCTCAGGTCCTGGTTGTCTTGGAAGGTGTAATTAGAGGGAATTTATATAGTGATTTAGATAAGGGATCGTTAATGTATTTTGTTTTATGGTGATGAACAGAAAGGTGTTTAGATAAGGGCTCATGAATGCTCATGTAAAATTTATTAAGGGAATTTAACATTCATAGTGAGTGATAATGCAGGAAGAGACGGAGACACCATCAACACCTTCACGGGGAGAGACACTAACAGGACTAACAGGAAAGCACTTCAAAAAAGCACTTCAAAAAAGCACTTCAAAAAAGCACTTCAAAAAAGCACTTTCCTTCACTAACAGGAAAGCAGAGATGAACATTTTCACATTCTTGTCATTTTAGAGGACATTTTTAATGAGAATATTTGCAAGACGTGGAATAATTAAAGAGAAGCTCAATACACCGAAGAGCCAAGAACGTCGAAGCAATATTGCATAATAAGATGAATACAAGACACAGGAAAAACAGGAGACCAAAGACAACTCTGATCTTACAAAGCTAATATAAAACAAATTCCCAAGGTAGGAATATTTTATTATACCAGTCTCAGACCAACACAAATCATAAAGCAAAAACAAGTCAGAAAACTTACAATAAACAACTATAAATTATTATAAATATTTCTACTATTATTAATAATATTATTATTACTTCTACTACTACTCTTACAACTACTACTGTTTCTATTACAACTATTGTGCTACTATTACACACATAAATCACACTAACATGATATATATCAATGAGAAAATCCAGCGGGGCTGTGAAGGCAACTCGAACCTGCGACCACTGCCAGACAGTGTGTGGCTGGCGCCGCCCTGGTCGCTGGGTCGCGCCACCTCACAGCCCGTGTGGATTTTCTTATTAATAATAATAATAATAATAATAATAATAATAATAATAATAATAATAATAATAATAATAATAATAATAATAATAATAATAATAATATTATTATTAGTATTATTATTATAAAGGTGCTGAACAGACGGACATATTAAAAAGTTAACAAAACAAATAACATTTAAAATGTAGCTGTTGTATAATACAATTACTCCAAGGCCAGTGTGCTCTGGAATAGCGTTACGAAATTACATAGTGATGAAACAAGCAACAGATGAAAGCAATGCGTTCTATTAGTGCATGGCCTGTGTGCGCGCACGCACGCACACACACACACACACACACACACACACACACACACACACACACACACACACACACACACACACACACACACACACACACACACACACGGAAGAACTTTGTAACAAAAACATCATCATAGGTTCAGGGATGGCAGATCATGCCTAACAGGATTGATTGAATTTTATGACCAGGCAACACAAATCAGACAAAAAAGAGGGTTGGGCAGACAGCATATTTTTGGATTGCCAGAAAGCCTTTGACACAGTACTACATAAAAGACTGGTGCACAAACTGGAGATGCAGGCAGGAGTGACAGGAAAAGCACTCCACTGGATAAGGGAGTACCTAAGCAACAGAAGACAGCGAGTCACTGTGAGGGATGAGGTCTCGGAGTGGCGAGGCGTCACCAGTGGAGTCCCTCAGGGAATAGTTCTTGAACCTATATTGTTCCTGATATATGTAAAGGATCTCCCAGAGGGAATAGACTCGTTCCTGTCAATGTTTTCGGATGATGCAAAAATTATGAGGTGGATTAGGACGGAGGAAGATAGTTTGAGGCTACAAGATGACCTAAACAAACTGAATGAATGGTCCGACAAATGGCGACTAAAGTTCAACCCAAATAAATGTAAGGTAATGAAACTAGGGAGAGGAAACAGGAGGCCAGACACTGGATACAGAATGGGAGATGAAGTCCTTCAAGAAACGGACAGAGAGAAAGATCTAGGAGTTAATATCACCCCAAACCTGTCTCCTGATGCCCACATTAAAAGAATAACATCGGCGGCGTATGAGAGGCTGGTTAACATCAGAACTGCCTTCAGAAAGCTGTGTAAGGAATCATTCAGAACCTTGTATACCACGAATGTAAGGCCAATCCTGGAGTAAGCGGCCCCAGCATACCTTGTCAAGCACAAGACGAAGCTGGAGAAAGTTCAGAGGTATGCTACTAGGCTAGTCCTAAAACTAAGATGCATGAGTTACGAGGAAAGGCTGAGGAAACTGCACCTCACGACACTGGAAGACAGAAGAGCTCGGGGTGACATGATCACCACATACAAGAGTCTCAGGGGAATTGACAGGGTAGACAAGGATGAATTATTTAACACGGATGGTACACGCACAAGGGGACACAGGTGGAAGCTGAGTACCCAAATGAGCCACAGGGACATTAGAAAGAACTTTTTCAGTGTCAGAGTAGTTAGTAAATGGAATGCATTAGGCAGTGATGTGGTGGAGGCTGACTCCATACACAGTTTCAAATGTATATATGATAGAGCCCAGTAGGCTCAGGAACCTGTACACCCGTTGATTGACAGTTGAGAGGCGGGACCAAAGAGCCAAAGCTCTACCCCCGCACCCCCTCTCTCTCTCTTACCTGTGAATATACACAATACAACGAGAACCGAACACA
Organism: Procambarus clarkii; assembly: GCF_040958095.1. Taxonomy (NCBI): domain Eukaryota; kingdom Metazoa; phylum Arthropoda; class Malacostraca; order Decapoda; family Cambaridae; genus Procambarus; species Procambarus clarkii. The sequence continues at coordinate 15,768,521 of NC_091173.1, forward strand.
CCCAAACAAACACACGCACAACAGTGTATACAACAGCGCCAACTTCACCAGTGACAGTGACGTCCGTCCATAAGACGGGCGGCACTGTCACTATAATGTAACCCGTGAAGGTGTTCCGTCAGCACCTTGCCTCACCCTGGGTGCTGGCCTCACCCTGGGTGCTGGCCTCACCACTCACCCTGGGTGCTGGCCTCACCACTCACCCTGGGTGCTGGCCTCACCACTCACCCTGGGTGCTGGCCTCACCACTCACCCTGGGTGCTGGCCTCACCACTCATAATTCTTCAGTGTTTGTTAAACACAACTGATTATACACACAGCGTCCGCTAGAGGGCCACTTAACAGTCATGAATAATTAAAACACTATTTTTGAGTGCGTCTTCTGTGTTTGGTGTTTGTTTTGGTGTGTGTGTGTGTACTCACCTAATTGTACTCACCTAATTGTGCTTGCGGGGGTTGAGCTTTGGCTCTTTGGTCCCGCCTCTCAACTGTCAATCAACTGGTACCACACACAACTGTGTGTGTGTGTGTGTGTGTGTGTGTGTGTGTGTGTGTGTGTGTGTGTGTGTGTGTGTGTGTGTGTGTGTGTGTGTGTGTGTGTGTGTGTCACGTTAATTTACCAAGATTGAAAAAAAAACATTAACCAAATCGTACAGGCTTACTTAACAGAGCAGTGAACGCGATCACTATCAAAACAATCTATCCGGCTTGCTTTCATGCGACAAGATATATATTAAAAAGTCCTCTTTTATATCAAGAAAAAGTATCGTAGTTATAATTGTGGTCAATATGTTTCCATGTTCACAAACAGTGGTACTGAAATACGATGGACGACCATTGGAAGAATGTTCAGCTGAACAACTTGCAATGCGTCAATGAGCATTGACGCTAAACCCTCAGAAGCACAACTAGACGAGTTGTTTATTAAACATATCTACTCTCATATATGACAAACGTTACACATTCCAACATGTGACAAGCGTACAATATGTACGCACTTATCGTACCAAAGCGTGCGAACTTACACACAACACATCGACGTTGTTACTCAATAGTACTCAACAATAAAGCGAACATTTCCGATGCTTTATTGTTTCTCACATGCGTGATGTTTGTGTGTTTGTGTCCGTAGCTTACACACACACGAGACAAAGTGTGAGGACAGGTCAGTGCCTGGGCAAGACAGGAGTATTACACTGTAATATGACATACAAGTATGGCAAGAATATTAAGCTTATAATACACTCTATTAATGTTTTATAAGTTCATTAAACCAGTGTTAGTCGCCTCTCACCCCAACACTACGCCAACAATCAATTCTCTATCTTTAACACTTCCTCCACCACCCGCCAACACTTCCTCCACCACCCGCCAACACTTCCTCCACCACTCGCCAACATTCACAACTTTGCTCTCTGAGAACATTTCAAAACTAGCATAAATAATAGAAAAAAGGCTAAGAGTTCTTGTAGTAATTTTTTATTGTGGGGGAGTTGACGGTATGATGGTGGGGAAGTTGACGGTATGATGGTGGGGGAGTTGACGGTATGATGGTGGGGGAGTTGACGGTATGATGGTGGGGGAGTTGACGGTATGATGGTGGGGGAGTTGACGGTATGATGGTGGGGAAGTTGACGGTATGATGGTGGGGGAGTTGACGGTATGATGGTGGGGGAGTTGACGGTATGATGGTGGGGGAGTTGACGGTATGATGGTGGGGGAGTTGACGGTATGATGGTGGGGGAGTTGACGGTATGATGGTGGGGGAGTTGACGGTATGATGGTGGGGGAGTTGACGGTATGATGGTGGGGGAGTTGACGGTATGATGGTGGGGGAGTTGACGGTATGATGGTGGGGGAGTTGACGGTATGATGGTGGGGGAGTTGACGGTATGATGGTGGGGGAGTTGACGGTATGATGGTGGGGGAGTTGACGGTATGATGGTGGGGGAGTTGACGGTATGATGGTGGGGGAGTTGACGGTATGATGGTGGGGGAGTTGACGGTATGATGGTGGTGAGATGACACCTTCCACTCTCCCACAAGAGCCAAAAGGTTCACAGAGTGTAAGTCAACATGCGACATAATATTGCCACACCTGCCCCCCACACCTACCCGCCACACCTGCCCGCCACACCTGCGGCCACCAACTACACCCGACGTTAACAGCGTTATTAGTGGGAAGGAACGGCATAAAGCGCCCAAATTTACATGTAGGAGGGTGAAGTGATAAAAAGGTGCGGACGTTGAGGATGGCGGTGGAGCCAGAGACGGCCACTAGGGGCCAGAGACGGCCACTAGGGGCCAGAGACGGCCACTAGGGACCTGGGAGGCAAATATGAGGAAGGTGAGGTGTTTGTGGTCCATACATCCGCCTCCGCTACCCGCCCACTCACACAACACACACGCTGTTTGCTAGTGTAGTTTGTCATACTCGGCCCTCGTTCCTCCCTCACTTCCACAACGTTTGAGAAGTGGGAGATTTTGACTAGTCCCCCCTCCATGTTAAGACTGGAGGGGGGACTGCTGTAGTGTGGAGGTATACTCCGGGATGACCATCATACTAAACAGTATGATGGACAGCATACTATTTAGGCATGTTATGCGCGGTATGCCACACCACGGTCAGCACGGTGAGCATGGGAACATGTGCAGCGCGGGAAGCGGGGCTGAAGCACCTCGCTATATTTAAGAGGATTTTACATATTTTATGTTTTCGTAGTACTTGTATCTTGCTTGTGGTTGTGTGTTGTGATGGTGGTGTTTGTGGGGGAGTGTTGCACCGTAGCTGTCTGGCTCCTGCCGCCTAGTTACACCCTCCATATATGACTACACTTTACAAGTGATGTGGCACTAACATCTAAAGTATTGAGTACTCGGAGGGGTACCCGGCGGTGCCCGGGATAGTGTGTGTCTTCCCCGTTCCCTATTCCACTCCTCTTCTTTTCTCCTCTCCCTACATCCCCCCTCTTCCATTCAAACATTCCTCTTCTTCTCCTCTGCCCCCATCTCCTCTCCTCCCCCACCCCTAGTGTCCCTCTCATCCCCCCTTGTCCCCACCCTCCCTTTCTTCCCTCAAACCTCGAACAGAAAAACATTTTCATTTATGTATATGGAGAGAATACCCTTCCTCTTTCTACCTTTTCTCCCTCTTAACACTTTATTCAATCTCCCTTTTCATCCCCCCCCCCTATTCCCTGTCCACTTGCTTTCCAAGTCGTTCCTTCCCTCATTACCCCCCCCCCCCCTCACTTTCCCAACTCTATTGTGTCCCTACTCTTCCTCTTTCTCAGAAAATATACTAAAAAGCATTGAAATAACTGCTTGGGGTCTCTCAGAAAATATCTTATTACGATCACTGAAAAGTCTAGGGAAATAGCACCAAACATATCACACGTAATTTTATAAAGTTGCAGAGATCTAAATAAATGCAAATATTTATTAAAGCATTTTACCTAGGCCTACCCCGACCAGCCCATGTCCGTCCCGTACCCCAGACCATTTCCCTGCAAAGTTGGATGAGGCTAGCCCCAAGTGGATTGCGGCTGCCTTCAACTTTGGACAAACAGACATTCTCACTTATACGGTGCCCAGTTAGACCCTATACCCAGGCCTCTCCGACACGCCCTCACAGGTCTCCCCCTAAACCCCCCTCCCCCTGCACACACAAATCCTCCCCATCCCTTGCAACATATTGCAACATATACACTCCCCCCCTCACCCTAGTTCCACACCTTGACAGTCATCTGTCATCACTGTAACCATTATCACAGCACACTGTCTCTATCACTGTAAATGACCCGGACCACACTCTGAGGCCCCATAACTAAACCAGTCACCATGTAGACGTGTGTGAGTCTACTGGCCTCAGGCCAGTACTCACCTCAACCTTCAACCTTCAACACACAAGGAAACAGACAGACATTCTCTTTTATAGATAAATGGGAAGCCCATCGGTGCCCGGGTCCTGTCATCTCCCATCCAAACTTACAGGTCTTCCTCCCCCACACCACACTTCTCCGTCTCCACCCTCCCCACCCCCATCACCCCCCCCCCCCCCTTCACCCGTCGCCCTTCCAGTCTTCCCCTCTCTCTCTCCCCCCCCTCTACCCACCTCCTTCTCAGCACTTCCATCCCATCTCCCTCCATCTTCCCACTGTAGTCACTTTCCCTACACTCTCCCTCCATCCTGCAACTAAATGGATGCCTCATGAATGTAAACCCGTCATGTTATGCAAAACCTAGAGTCTATGGACTTTGCACCGAATATTTCACATCCGCAGACTTCGTGAAGGCAGTGTGCCGACCCTCCCCCCCCCCCCTCATTATGTCACTCCAGTTAAAATCACCCATTAATCCTGCAAAGTTTAATGAGTCAAGCCCCAAGCGTCTGGTCTCCAACCTCGAACAGACAAGACAGATATTCTCTCTTATACAGATTTTTGGATTGTATATCCGTTCGAAGCATGATATTGATACTTGAATTGTGAGGGTCGTTTGTGACTGTCAAGGATACGACTGTCATCACACCGGAATAGCCTGGACACAGAGAGGAACGACTCCACGTCGTTCTACGTCGACTCCACGTTCCACACGGTGTTGGCTGGGCTCCCTGCATCGTTTGCGTAAGGTTGGTGTTGACTGTTATTAAGTATGATCCTCCCTTGATGTCCATTAGGAAGAAAGAAGATCCAAGGGAGTTACTGTCGACGTTATTGTTTTCAATTTGTTATTTTATCTAAATTTCTGTACCACTGCTATTTTATATTTTATATTTTCATGAATTAGTTTTCGTGATCTATATTAGGTGGATCTCAGCTCTGCAACACCTGCAAATTCATTGCCTACCACCTTATGGGTTCTCACTCTCACCCCACATCAACTGCAGGAAAATGCCAACTCTGAGTGCATACGCGGCAGTGCCAAGTCGTCCTCCGACCTGGGCAGACCGTTCTGATTGGCCCACTTATTACAGAAAATGCTCTTGTGCTGAGTCTAACACAAAGAGGAACTATGCCTCTTGTCTAAGATTAGCTGATGTATCGGTATCTTGATAACATATGAGACTACAATTGGGAAATACTAGGAGGTAATATAAGTCTTAAGACTCCAAAAGTCTTCAATGTTTATCATTAAGGAATATGAGTTATGAGTCTCATTAAGGAGTAGTGCTTGGAGCACTACTGAACTAGGGCAGTCTTGCGTCACCCAACTATCTTCTCCATGCAACTCGGTCTTAGTGTTGCATGTAATAAGCTTTTCCTTGCAACTTGCTCTTGTTGAAGCACATAACTTACTCCTCCTTGCACCTGGTGTATGCTGACACCACATAATTCAGCCCATCCTCCTGCTTTGAAAGTTAACGATGAGGACCATAGTACATATCCCGACGTACAACGAAATTAGAAAATAGAAATCAGCACTATTAAGTTGGACAAACTGGAAAACTATTTTGTACTTATGTCAGAAAGACAAACTAACCTAACCTAACCTTCCTAGGCCTTATACAAGATATCTGAGGCCTAATACAGTACATATGTGTACTATACTAGGCCTAGAAATATTTAAGTTTGTTTTTTAGCTTCATTTTTCCCTACTCTATAATGTGAATAGTACAAAGTTCTACTATTTAATGGCTTAGACCGGCAATCTTTGTACTATGGAGCACATACTTACAAAAACTGCCGTCTAAACAGGAAAATGGGTTGCATAATTAACTGCTGGCAACTTGCTTGTTGCAAAACAGAATTAATTCCTCCTTGCCTTGAGTGCTTATTGCCCCACACACAACCTCTTGGAGCCAGCAAGACGCAGAACAGCAAGCGGAGCATGAAGAGGCATTTGTCGCCTCACCCACCTGCCTCACCCACCTGTCTCACCCACCTGCCTCACCCACCTGTCTCACCCACCTGTCTCACCCACCTGCCTCACCCACCTGCCTCACCCACCTGCCTCACCCACCTGCCTCACCCACCTGCCTCATCCTCCTGGGCTTCCCACCTGCCTCCACCCACGAAAAAAAACTGGACTCTGATCTCGTGGGATAGTGGTGTACAAGAGAACCAGCCAGGAGACTGTGACAGCCAGTGTGATGACAAGATGATAGCAGGTGTTGTTGGTCCTGGGTAGCCTCTTGGACACTATAGACCCGGTGATAGCAGGTGTTGTTGGTCCTGGGTAGCCTCTTGGACACTATAGACCCGGTGATAGCAGGTGTTGTTGGTCCTGGGTAGCCTCTTGGACACTATAGACCCGGTGATAGCAGGTGTTGTTGGTCCTGGGTAGCCTCTTGGACACTATAGACCCGGTGATAGCAGGTGTTGTTGGTCCTGGGTAGCCTCTTAGACACTATAGACCCGGTGATAGCAGGTGTTGTTGGTCTTGGGCAGCCTCTTGGACACTATAGACCCGGTGATAGCAGCTGTTGTTGGTCCTGGGTAACCTCTTGGACACTATAGACCCGGTGATAGCAGGTGTTGTTGGTCCTGGGCAGCCTCTTGGACACTATAGACCCGGTGATAGCAGGTGTTGTTGGTCCTGGGTAGCCTCTTAGACACTATAGACCCGGTGATAGCAGGTGTTGTTGGTCTTGGGCAGCCTCTTGGACACTATAGACCCGGTGATAGCAGCTGTTGTTGGTCCTGGGTAACCTCTTGGACACTATAGACCCGGTGATAGCAGGTGTTGTTGGTCCTGGGCAGCCTCTTGGACACTATAGACCCGGTGATAGCAGGTGTTGTTGGTCCTGGGTAACCTCTTGGACACTATAGACCCGGTGATAGCAGGTGTTGTTGGTCCTGGGTAACCTCTTGGACACTATAGACCCGGTGATAGCAGCTGTTGTTGGTCCTGGGTAACCTCTTGGACACTATAGACCCGGTGATAGCAGGTGTTGTTGGTCCTGGGCAGCCTCTTGGACACTATAGACCCGGTGATAGCAGGTGTTGTTGGTCCTGGGTAACCTCTTGGACACTATAGACCCGGTGATAGCAGGTGTTGTTGGTCCTGGGTAACCTCTTGGACACTATAGACCCGGTGATAGCAGGTGTTGTTGGTCCTGGGCAGCCTCTTGGACACTATAGACCCGGTGATAGCAGCTGTTGTTGGTCCTGGGTAACCTCTTGGACACTATAGACCCGGTGATAGCAGGTGTTGTTGGTCCTGGGTAACCTCTTGGACACTATAGACCCGGTGATAGCAGGTGTTGTTGGTCCTGGGTAACCTCTTGGACACTATAGACCCGGTGATAGCAGGTGTTGTTGGTCCTGGGTAACCTCTTGGACACTATAGACCCGGTGATAGCAGGTGTTGTTGGTCCTGGGTAGCCTCTTGGACACTATAGACCCGGTGATAGCAGGTGTTGTTGGTCCTGGACACCAACAAATAAATAGAACACAACATATTCATCGCGCCTCTGAACAGTCATCACCGGATCTTCACCAAAAAGTGATGTTCACTGGTCATCAATACACTACAATTAGACAGTTAAAGTCAATAACCATAATTGCGGCTGGTAACAAGATAAATATCAAGCTATCCTCTCCACACTAAAATGTGATAACCAGATACTAACCCTAAACAGCACTTGTCTCTCCTCACTACATAGCGACAGAAATGATTGCGCGGTGAGAACTCCCACGTTCCCACTCTTGCCACTCTCATCCAGTGTTGTGACTTCTCACTAATGTCTGGGTCATCACAACAACTTACACAGTCTTACTCAGCTCAGGAAGACCTGCCTGTGATCCCGGCTGACTCCTGACCAAGCTGACCATGCCGCCCTGCCCTCCCTCAGATGACAACACTGCAGCTGCCCCTCGACCATGGTAAAACACAACACACATTCTGCACCCACTAATGTTTGAGAAGATCCCTCGCTCGCCGGCTTGAACTTTACTGTACTTCCCGCCAAACACACACCGAAACTACGACGTTGGTACAACGTTCGAACAAGTTTTAACACCTCCTAACCAGTTATAACAACCAATATAGCAAGTTGTAACAACATTCTAATACGTCATAAACACGTTAAGCGAAGATATAACAACTTTATTACAAGTTGTAACAAGCGGAAAACAGAGACAGGTTACGGTTTGTGTTTCCAGGGTTACAACCAAACAAAAATATATTAGACAAATTGCATTAGTTTAAAAAATCGCCTCGTATATTATTTGCTAATGTACCTCTGATAATTTACAGTGTGTGTGGACATGTTTTCCAAGGGCGAGTATTGAAGGCCTCGCAGATATAATACGAGAAAAACCCACCCTCTCTGAATAATAAATGACACATAAAAGGCTTTAAAACATGCAAGAGATCGACATTTATACAAAAACCTCAAACAAGGGGAGCAATCCAGTGCTGAGCAAACTAGGTGAACAAGTGAACTTTAAGGTTGGCGCCTCCGGGCCAGCGTTAAGTAATTATAATCTGGTAATTAGGAGGTGGACGTGTTGACTAATTCTCGTGTGACCTTTAGACCACAGCTGTAGGTGTTGTTCTTTCTCGTTGATGAGGACATTTACTTGAGTAAGAAGACCCAGGGTGAGTACCTGTGTTTGTGCACCCTGTAACACTTGAGTAAGATGACCCAGGGTGAGTACCTGTGTTTGTGCACCCTGTAACACTTGAGTAAGAAGACCCAGGGTGAGTACCTGTGTTTGTGCACCCTGTAACACTTGAGTAAGAAGACCCAGGGTGAGTACCTGTGTTTGTGCACCCTGTAACACTTGAGTAAGATGACCCAGGGTGAGTACCTGTGTTTGTGCACCCTGTAACACTTGAGTAAGAAGACCCAGGGTGAGTACCTGTGTTTGTGCATCCTGTAACACTTGAGTAAGATGACCCAGGGTGAGTACCTGTGTTTGTGCACCATGTAACACATGAGTAAGAAGACCCAGGGTGAGCACCTGTGTTTGTGCACCCTGTAACACTTGAGTAAGAAGACCCAGGGTGAGTACCTGTGTTTGTGCATCATGTAACACTTGAGTAAGAAGACCCAGGGTGAGTACCTGTGTTTGTGCGCCCTGTAACACATGAGTAAGAAGACCCAGGGTGAGTACCTGTGTTTGTGCATCATGTAACACATGAGTAAGAAGACCCAGGGTGAGTACCTGTGTTTGTGCATCATGTAACACTTGAGTAAGAAGACCCAGGGTGAGTACCTGTGTTTGTGCATCATGTAACACTTGAGTAAGAAGACCAAGGGTGAGTACCTGTGTTTGTTCCACCCTGTAACACTTGAGTTATAAGACCCAGGGTGAGTACCTGTGTTTGTGCGCCCTGTAACACTTGAGTAATAAGACCCAGGGTGAGTACCTGTGTTTGTGCGCCCTGTAACACTTGAGTAAGAAGACCCAGGGTGAGTACCTGTGTTTGTGCACCCTGTCACACACTAATTGCCTAGCTCTACTTGCCCGAGTTAAAGTCTGTTATGACTCTACACCTTCATTCTGTAGGTTATTTCACGGACACGTCAAAATACCAATCTTCGTTTACATTGTCAATTTACCTGAGTATTTTGTATGCCGTGATTATGACTCACCCGTTTTTCTCCTCCATCGACTTGAGGTTTATTTCATTCAGTGCGCTCTCGCAGCTCATGCCTCTCATATACGGTACTAATCTGGTGGCATAGTTCTGGACTTTCACCAGTAACAATTAAAGCTGGAGGAGATCTACGCGCTCTACACAGCCTGTCTCACACATGTGATATATAATGTTCTCGATGATTCCTAGCTGTGAGGGCAGTTCTTTTATTGGGCCAGGAGGCACATGCCGCTGACGTTGCCTAGTGTGTGTGTGTGTCTCACGGTACATGCTGGGTGCGACGTCTGCCAGCACGAGACCACTGTAGCCACGACTTCCTATACCAATGATACAGATTATCAAGGCCTTCCTGCACCTACTTTAGTCTTCCTCAGTGTTGATACATAATATTCGCATCATCTCTATCCCTTGCCTTCTCCTACTCCTTGTGTCTTGCTGTGAGGAGTAGCAGGCTTTCCCGTCCGTCTTCATAGCCAAGACGTGTAAGGAAAGCGTCGTTTCTTCCTTACTATACATATCAGGCCAGAAGCGTCATAATGGAACTTTATCATGTGCAGCCAAGATGAGAATTCCGACTTCTCTTCTGAGGTGCTGGCCACTGTACTTGATCACACACAAACAATATATCTCTGAAACATATGAGATCCTATAATAAATGAAAATTATATATATATATATATATATATATATATATATATATATATATATATATATATATATATATATATATATATATATATATAATAACGATCACAAAAACACTGAGCCATATATGCGGAAAAACTCACATTTGAAACATAGAGAATGCTGAACGCGTTTTCGGCTCAATTCGCCTTCATCAGAGCATTTTAGAATGAAGAAGGAAACGTGGATGGCAGCCTTATATCCGCCAGGGAAGGTCACCTGACCACCGAGAAAATAAGAATAAAGACCTATTGACCTATATACAAGTAAAGAGAGTGAAGAGAGGGGGATGAAACCAGCGGAACCTCATGTCCAGGTTGGCAGTGTTTTCCGGAATGTTTCTCAGAGCTCTGAGAGTTTGCAACCCGGAATATTTTAATAAAAAAATAACAAAAATATTTGAAAGTGGGAAGAAGCTAAAATACCCAAAATCGGTCTTGGATTTCGCGTTTAGTCAAACAAAAAAGACGTTCTACAAACCAGCTCCAAAGTGTAAGCCAGAAATAAAAAGCTCATTGGTATTACCATATTCTGATGGACTAGTGAATCTTGTCCCAGACCTGAAAAAACTTAATATTAACCCAGTGTTCAAAAATAATAATACAGTTAAGTATTATTTATATACATTAATATAGTTTCTTCCTTTATTGTCTGACACTGTCATACATTATATATATATATATATATATATATATATATATATATATATATATATATATATATATATATATATATAAGGTGAGAAGTAATATAAGTTTGTACTTTTTTATAAAATTATTTCAAAACATATAGAGCTTTTACGAATACCTTACTTGATTTATAGACCCGATGATAGAATGACTTTCAAATAGAAAGTAATAATGTAAATCACTACGATTACAATAAGAAAACAAAACTGATCTTTTTATGTTGATAAAAATTAAATTACTCAGAATTACTCCTATTGCAGACTAAGATCAATACACCAATCACTACCTCCTGTTATACCAAACTACAAAAGAACAATCAGTACTGTGCATTTAAGAATTCATAACACAAAAAACCACTGGATATTTTGTGTTAAGAATTCATAACACAATAAAAGCATTGGATATTTCGGACAGAAAAAAATAAATATTGTTAACATTTTAAGATAAAATGATAAGGCATAAGTTGTATCTTCACTCTCAGAATATGTTATGAAAAGGGGGGCTAGTAATACCGTTATCTGTTATTATTAACTCTCCCTTCCTTTATCCGCGTGCTTCTCTTACACTCTTTCTCCTTCACATCTCTTCCTTTCTGCTCCTGAACCCCACGTTCCCTGCTACCTCCATTCCCCGCCCCTTATCCCCTCCATTCCATGCCCTCTACTTCATCTATCACCCCCCCCCCCTACCTCCTCCACGCCACGCCCCCTTCCCCTCCTCCACGCCACGCCCCTCCCCCACCTCTCCGCCGCCTCCTTCACTGCCACTTGAGCCAGACCTCCTTGACTCAAGAGCTCTCGTCCAACAACTCATGTCCGTAATTTCACTTAAACATGTTAGCTCGCGCCATTAGCTGGCTCGTTTAGGGAGACAAGTCACTGTGGAAGAGGACCCGAGACGGGGGCCACTAGGACCCCTCAGGAACCTCGAGTGACCACGAAGACCCTTTACGGCCCATCAAGAGACCGAGAAGATCTTCAAAAGCGCCTCAGGACTCCTCGGAAGACTACGAAGAATCCTAAAATCCCAACAAGAATCTACGAAAACTCATCAGGAAGCTTTCAGAAAACGACAATTGACAGAACCTAAGACAAAAAAAATTAGAAGGACCACAAAGACCCTTTTTTCCATTGAGTCAATTCACAGCTCATGAAGAAGTTCCCAGGAGCCCTCAAACATCACGGACACCCTCACCAAGACCACAAAGGCCACTCAAAGCCTTCAAGAGAGATGAAGAGCCTTCAGTATGCCTGTGGCCGCCAGAAGCCCTTATGACCCGCAAAAGACCACAAAGGCTCCTTAGAGCCTCACAGGATCTTCGGAAACATCAGTACATAATTGAGCCCTTTAAGACTGTGGCACATTATGAGTCTTAAGAGCCCTTCGGGGTCCATTAGAACGTCTTGATGCTCGTTAGGTTGTTACAGGACTGTTTTGAACTCAAAAGCCCTTTGGATAATTGTGACTTCTTTCCAATCTTTCTGAAACCTTCGGGAGCCTTCAGGTTACCCCAAGGCTTTCCAAGAAATTTTGAATCTTCAATACCTTTTTAGAACTTGAGCACCTTAAAGCTTTCTCAGAAACTCTTCCGGATGAACCATCAGAATCCCTCAGGACCCTTTATGACCCATCAGGGAAATTGACGATCTCATAGGACTCCTGAAGACACTTCGTGATATCCTTGGGCTTATCAAAGCCAATCAGAAGACTCAAGATTTCTTAGGTTCCTTATGGTCCATCACGACTTCTCAAGACTGCTAAGAATTTTTGAAGAGCTCCAGAATCCCTTGGCACATCCCGATCTCTCAGAAAGGGAACTTTTTTAAAACCTGTTAAGACTTTAATGGTCTATAAAATCTGCGGGACCCCTACCCCCCTTACAATCCCTTCAGGTTCCAGCAGAACTTCGTGGAACCCTTCAGAATCCTCTAAAATATTTTGGGACCACTCAAAGCTCTTCAGAACCTCTCAAACCCCTTCAGAGTTCCTGAGAACTTCCACAGCAGAACACCCGGAGACCAGGAGCACTCGTCCGCCAGAAGAATCAAGATGTACAGACACACTCTTATGACAAGAGGCTTCGTGAGGAGCAAGTCTTCTGGCAAGTGGGGGGAGGGGGGGGGGCGCCGTGGGCTGAGTGTGTGTGTGTGTGTGTGTGTGTGTGTGTGTGTGTGTGTGTGTGTGTGTGTGTGTGTATGTGTGTGTGTGTGTGTGTGTGTGTGTGTGTGTGTGTGTGTGTGTGTGTGTGTGTGTGTGTGTGTGTGTGTGTACTCACCTAGTTGTGCTTTCAGGGGTTGAGTTTTGGCTCTTTTGTCCCGCTTCTCAACTCTCAAACAACTGGAGATCGACTGTGTGTGCGTGTGCGGTGGAAGGAAGGGAGAGTTGAGAGTGAAGGGCGGAAAAAAGAAAGATGTGTATGTGTGGAGGAGTACTTTTAATGAGTAAATATATGTAAGTTGAAGCGAGTGTGTATGTATGTGTGTGTGTGTGTGTGTGTGTGTGTGTGTGTGTGTGTGTGTGTGTGTGTGTGTGTGTGTGTGTGTGTGTGTGTGTGTGTGTGTGTGTGTGTACTTTCCGAGAGGTGCTTGGACGGTCCAACATTAGCTCCTAGCCCCGCCTTCTAGACATAATTTAATGCAATGACTGAATTCTTACGCTTTTCTTATCGTATCTAAATTCAATATTGTGGATTGAGTTAGCTTCACCCATTTTTATTGGAAGCCTTTCCACTTACTCGCAACTCAGACACTAAGAGTCTCTCACACGGGGCTGTATATAGATCCCATAAAGCCTCTGTAAAAATTTTAGAAGGAAATGGGTATGTTATCTAGTTTGTCACAGATGCTGAGGCTATTCTGCTAATGTGTGCTTGTGGCATTATGATGGGGGCTATGTCAACTCCCAGGTCCTTCTCCTTGTCTGATGAAAGAGTCTTTCTTCCCTTCATGCTATATTGTTGTAAAGGTTTCCTCACTTCCGTTCCTATATTCATAATTTTGAATTTGACTGGGTTAAATTACAGTAGCCAGTTTCAAACCATTTCTGGAGTGTGTCCAGACCTGTTTGCTGGATATTACAGTCTCTCTCTCTCTCTCTCTCTCTCTCTCTCTCTCTCTCTCTCTCTCTCTCTCTCTCTCTCTCTCTCTCTCTCTCTCTCTCTCTCCTGACTATTATTATTAGCTTTTGCATTGTCTGTATATGTGCAACAGGAAAGAAAGAAGAGAGAGAGAGAGAGAGAGAGAGAGAGAGAGAGAGAGAGAGAGAGAGAGAGAGAGAGAGAGAGAGAGAGAGAGAGAGAGAGAGAGAGAGAGAGAGAGAGAGAGAGAGAGAGAGAGAGAGAGAGAGAGAGAGACAGACAGACAGACAGACAGCCAGCCAGACAGACAGACAGAGACAGAGAGAGAAAGAGAGCATGTGTGTTTACGAAGACATAAATAATAATATTGAATGATATAAGGCACCAGAATAATATACGAGACATAAAATTTGAAATTAAGTAAATTAAGTTGAAAAAAAACTATATATGAAAATTAATCAAAATAAGCATCATTATATTCGAAGCAGGAAAATGAGAAATGAACAGATGAAAGTGTAATTTATTGATGGAATATGTGGAATATGAAATAGGTCAAATAAATCTATTTACTAGCCTATTAAATATAGTATATATATATATATATATATATATATATATATATATATATATATATATATATATATATATATATATATATATATATATATATATAATATACTATGTACCCCATATATTATAGGGGGTACCCCTCTAGTTGCGTTTGTAGAAACCCTCGGCCTCGAAGAAGACGATATGCAGCATCCGGAGGAGCCGTGTGGAGCACCCGCGAACACTCACATGTTGTCTTCTCCTACCCCCCCCCCCCCCCACTGCCCCCTTTTTTTAAATTGTATGAATGGTCAATTTCGATATTCGTTTGCTAATATCGGGTTAATTGGGTAAATGACTTACCAGCACCCGGTTAGCCTGCGAGACGACTAAACTCAAGTTATGGAGTCATAACTTGTGCATTTGTTTATCTGATATATTAAGTTATTGTGATCTGTGTGTGCTGTGTTCCGGAGACGTTGTTGCCAAGTTATAGTGTTGGTCACTGGTAACCTGCTTCTCAAACATTTTATCAAAATCTGGCGTTTTCAAACTCAATTATATATTTACGAGATGCCTTGGACAGATTACAGCTTTTGTTAGGTCCATGATTAAGATGTTTTTTTGTATTGTGAAGATATCGGTTAAGGGGAGCGTTATTACATTTTGGATATATATATCGTATTACAGCACAGTTCCATACGTAAGCATTAGAGACCACCGTTGTCATTCGTTATTGAAGCGGAGTTACCACACGTGACAGGATTTAAATGATAGAAAAATAAAAACAATGATTCTGAAAGAATATGCCGGCGTGGAACATCACAATGGAACACCAGATGCCCCCAGTGGAACACCAGATGCCCCAGTGGAACATTAGGCACCACAGTGGAACATTAGGCACCACAGTGGAACATTAGGCACCACAGTGGAACACCAGACACCACAATGGAACACCAAACACCACAGTGGAACACCAAACACCACAGTGGAACACCAAACACCACAGTGGAACACCAAACACAACAGTGGAACACCAAACACCACAGTGGAACACCAAACACCACAGTGGAACACCAAACACCACAGTGGAACACCAGACACCACAGTGGAACACCAAACACAACAGTGGAACACCAAACACCACAGTGGAACACCAAACACCACAGTGGAACACCAAACACCACAGTGGAACACCAGACACCACAGTGGAACACCAAACACCACAGTGGAACACCAAACACCACAGTGGAACACCAAACACCACAGTGGAACACCAAACACCACAGTGGAACACCAAACACCACAGTGGAACACCAAACACCACAGTGGAACACCAAACACCACAGTGGAACACCAAACACCACAGTGGAACACCAAACACCACAGTGGAACACCAAACACCACAGTGGAACACCAGACACCACAGTGGAACACCAAACACATTCTTGAATCGCCTGTACAAAATATACAATACCCCCCCCCCACTTTAGGCGTACTCTCAAAGAACTATGTATTCCAAAAGTAGGAACTTGTGCTTGAGGGCCAAATCGGTGGTGGGCCAGGTGTGGCACCCCTTGAGTGTTAACTATGAATACCATGCACCAGCAGCACACCCTTATCACCAAGCGCAAGTAATTGAAAGATAAGATAATATCAGAAAAATGGAGGACTGGTTACAGATTCTAAAATGATTCGGAGAGATATATTAAATTGAATATTCGATTCTATCTGAGCGGGAATCACGCCGAGAGTGAGGGAGCGAGGAGAGTGCCTCGTTAGTGCCAACTACCACCACCAGGCACACTGCTGGCACTTGTTAGTGCCAACTACCACCACCAGGCACACTGCTGGCACTCGTTAGTGCCAACTACCACCACCAGGCACACTGCTGGCACTTGTTAGTGCCAACTACCACCACCAGGCACACTGCTGGCACTTGTTAGTGTCAGCACCACCACCAGGCACACTGCTGGCACTTGTTAGTGCCAACTACCACCGCCAGGCACACTGCTGGCACTCGTTAGTGCCAACTACCACCACCAGGCACACTGCTGGCACTTGTTAGTGCCAACTACCACCGCCAGGCACACTGCTGGCACTCGTTAGTGCCAACTACCACCACCAGGCACACTGCTGGCACTTGTTAGTGCCAACTACCACCACCAGGCACACTGCTGGCACTCGTTAGTGCCAACTACCACCACCAGGCACACTGCTGGCACTTGTTAGTGCCAACTACCACCACCAGGCACACTGCTGGCACTCGTTAGTGCCAACTACCACCACCAGGCACACTGCTGGCACTCGTTAGTGCCAACTACCAGCACCAGGCACACTGCTGGCACTCGTTAGTGCCAGCTAACGGTAGGTCAGTAAGGTATTGTGGTAGCTTTAACCCTCCAGACGGTGATAGGCCTTACCCTTAGTACCAAACGAGGCTACATTAAACATGCAACCTCTATACCTTCAAGTATAGCTTTGTAAGATGTTCTTATGTATACTTTATTAATAAAAATGATTATTATTATTACAAAAATTATACTGCTGTAATTAAAACAATTCATTCTTGGAGGGAACAAAAATAATGTCACTAGAATATTTAAATATTAAATAAATAAACAAGAAATCAAACTTACGACAGTGATAAATTTTAATATGCAAAAAATTATTCATTTTAAAATTTCTTAGAATAACACAAATGGATTTTGAACCTCAGACAATTTTCCACCCAAAATTTGGAATAAAGAAAACTAATTAAAAATACAAAAGTATAAAATTGGACTGATGCGCCCGAAAAGCCACGTTTTGAGTTATTAGTTAATACAAGACATTATTAGTATTAATTAATACGAGAAAGTAGGCAACAATTAAACCTCCACTTACCTATTTTAGTTCAGGTGTGTATTAAAGGAGGTCTAAGATGGCGTATATTTGACCATTTTTAGATGATTTTGACCAGACCACACACTAGAAGGTGAAGGGACGACGACGTTTCGGTCCGTCCTGAACCATTCTCAAGTCGATCCCAAGTCGACAATCGACTTGAGAATGGTCCAGGACGGACCGAAACGTCGTCGTCCCTTCACCTTCTAGTGTGTAGTCTGGTCAACTTACTTTAGCCACGTTATTGTGACTCATCGCCTGCCACCATTTTTGGAGGCTGGGTTGCAAACATTCAAAGAGCCTGGAAGGCCTAGTTTGATTTATGGAACCAGTAACACTGGATGCTGTTATGTCAGGTGTGTTGAGGCAGATGTATAGTGACAGGCGTGTTGTGACAGGTGTGGCGTGATAAGTGTATTAATGGCAAAGGCGTGATACCTTTTTTGTGGGAAGGAATATTCCTGGGCGGCCCTGAGCCTCTGGCTGGCCCCTTAGGTGTTACTCATTTAATTAAGAGTCGGCGTGTTAACAGGTGATACTGAGGACAGGTGTGTTAACGAGGAAAGGTGTGTTAAATAGGACATATGTGCTAACGAAGACAGGTGTATTAATGAGAACAGGTGTTATCGAGGTAGACGTGTTAACGAGAACAAATGCGCTAACGAGGAGAATATTCTGAAAACTGGATGGCGTTAAAACACAAATAATTAGCGAATGCCACAGCCTCGTACCTAGCGAGACCCTCAAGGTGCCAGCCACCAGACACGCCTGTATAAGCACCCCATCACGCAGCATCACAACATATAAGGCACATTCAACAGTATACCAAAATACATCCACCCCTTAAAATCGGATCCTAAAATGAGATCTACCCGGCGTCCCAAGATGTGACCCAGAGACAAAATCGTGGAATTAGACTAAAAAGAAGTCGCTATGACGCGAGGTCCTCCGATACTGCCCTGTGTTCTTATAACGAAATGAAACTAATGAAAAATAAAGTATCGGAATAGAAAGGGAATAAAAAGGGAAGTGACAGAGAGATGGAGAAGATGAAAGACACGGAGGAGAAAACTATAAACACAGAATGGAAGTGAAATAAACAAGAAACATACAAGTCGGTAAATGAGACTGAAAAAAAGAGGAGAAAACCCCTGAAGGGACACAATAATTGTCGAGATATAATATAGAGGACCCGTGATGTAGAAGGAATACAATGGTTTTATATACAAAGTTAACCCTGTATCTGTTTAAATGTAGCGAACACGGACACATTAGTGTTCGATTAACCTTACGGTCATCATCGTTTATATATAAATATATATATTCCCTTCTTCGAGGTTTTGAGTCCCTACAATTACACCAGAGGTGGTCCCCCTATATATTTATATATATGTATTGGATATTTTCCATTCTGCGCAAATTACGTCGCCTTTCGCTCGTATGCGCTACGGACAAAAAAAAGACGTTATTTGAAAATAAATAATAACTGAAAATAAATTTTGATTTTTGTTCCAAAACAACATGTTAAGAGTCCTCTGGTAGGTTAGGAGGGCAGGAAGTTCTCCTAAAGTTTCAAAACGTCATGAAAACCATTAATTGAAAGTTTCCTCTCCTAACCTAACAGCCTAAGCCAGAGGACCCAAAACAGAAAACGGAACAGTACGTCACTTTCGTGAACCGATTTCATTTTGATTTACGTCCCTTTTTTTTAGCATGAGTGCGCATATGTGCGAAGAGCGACGTAATTTGTAAGAGGACGGGTGGCAGTGGAACCCTCAGTAGACTCTCGTGTATTCAGTAGAACACCAGGTTGTAATACCTTTGACCATGTCGTGAACTATTTGTCAGGGGCGTGTGTGTGGGAATATCCACCGCATAGGTTCGAATCCTCATCACGGCTTGTATTATTATTATTATTATTAATGCTGAGTGTTATTATTAGTAGTAATAATAGAATTATTATCAGCAGTAGCATGACTAGTATTGGTAAGAATAGTAGTAGTAGTCGTAGTAGTAGTAAGAGTGTCAGTAGTTATATAAAGAACTCACACAGACGGGAGAAGGTGCGCGGCTGGCAGTACTTTGGTCGCTGGTTCGAGCCGCCTCTTGCTCTAACTGAAGTTCTCAGTATAAGTAGTATTTGTAGTAAAAATATGACTTTTGCCATGACTGGTGTCATTTGTGCTCGAACTGTACTACCTTAATAACGGTATAATATATGAGGATAATTATAACTTTAATAACATTTACGAAAAAGTTTATTATTATTATTATTATTATTATTATTATTATTATTATTACAGAAATGACTGCAAAAAGAAAAAGATAAATAAAATACTGGAGAGAGAGAGAGAGAGAGAGAGAGAGAGAGAGAGAGAGAGAGAGAGAGAGAGAGAGAGAGAGAGAGAGAGAGAGAGAGAGAGAGAGAGAGACAGAGAGAGAGAGACAGAGAGAGAGAGAGAGAGAGAGAGAGAGAGAGAGAGAGAGAGAGAGAGAGAGAGAGAGAGAGAGAGAGAGAGAGAGAGAGTGAGAGAGAGAGAGAGAGAGAGAGAGAGAGAGAGAGAGAGAGAGAGAGAGAGAGAGAGAGAGAGAGTGAGAGAGAGAGAGAGAGTGAGAGTGAGAGAGAGAGAGAGAGAGAGAGAGAGAGAGAGAGAGAGAGAGAGAGAGAGAGAGAGAGAGAGAGAGAGAGAGAGAGAGAGAGAGAGAGAGAATCTCTCAGAATACAACCATTACCGTCAAATGCGACTTGTTAATTCAGTTAGTTCTGGCCGGGTCTGTGTTTACCCTGGTGGAGAGCTCGGCAAACACACCAGGCCCCTACCACACCCCTCCTCGCCCCTCCACACCCCCACCTCGCCCCTCCACACCCCACCACCCGCTCTACCACACTCCCACACTTTTTTTTTTTAATCCGACATATTTGCTCGTCTTGGCGTGTTGGCTGGCCTGTGCGCTTAGTAAATATCCTCTTTACACTGTTTCAACCGCATCCCCTCACGCCGGTGTTGTGGTGTGGTGTGTGGTGGTGTGGTGTGGTGGTGTGGTGGTGGGGTGGTGTTGTGGTGTGGTGGAGGGGTGGTGTTGTGGTGTTGTGTGTGGTGGAGGGGTGGTGTTGTGGTGTGGTGGAGGAGTGGTGTTGGGGTTGTGCTTGTGTAATCACCTATATGTACTCACCTAAATACGCTTTTAGGATCAAACGTTAGTCCTGCAACCCGTACTCGACTCAAGTCCATTACATCCAGCGGTCGACTCCACAGATGCATTCATAAATTGTTACATGCTGTTCATTTAAAACGGGAATTTTCTTAAATATAAACTAATATTATAATATATTAGTATGTTGTGCATATATAGGTTAGGTTAGGTGTTTAGGTTCTGTTGGCGATTATTTGTATTTGTAGTACGCGGGTGAAGCATTTACAGCGTTGTGGTTCGAACAAAATTCGTCAGTGAAGCACTTGTTCCGGAAGTGTTCGAACGTCATCAGTTGTGAGTCGTGCAGCCCGTCCTCCAAACAAAGACCCAAAAGTGATTCCATGCACCCGCCAAACCCCCTGTTTATGAATGAAAAACGGTTTACACACGACTCATAACTGATTTCGTTCGAACACTTCCGGAACAAGTGCTTCACTGACGAATTTTGTTCGAACCACAACGCTGTAAATGCTTCACCCGCGTACTACAAATAAAAGTAATCGCCAACAGGACTTAAACATCTAACTTAACCTATGCCTATATATGCACAATATACTAATATATAATAATTTTAATATATATTTGAGAAAATTCCTGTTTCGAATGAACAGCATGTACAAATTTATGAATGCGTCTGTGGGGTCGACCGCTGGATGTAACAACCCGTCCTCGACTCAAGTCCATTACATCCAGCGGTCGACCCCACAGACGCATTCATAAATTTTAACATGCTGTTCATTCAAAACGGAAATTTTCTCAAGTATAAATTAATATTATAATATATTAGCATATTGTGTATATATAGGCATAGGTTAGGTTAGGTTAGGTGTTTAGGTTCTGTTGGCGATTATATGTATTTGTAGTACGTGGGTGAAGCATTTATAACGTTGTGATTCGAACAAAATTCGTCAGTGAAGCACTTGTTCCGGATATGTTCGAACGTCAGCAGTTGTGAGTCGTGTGTAAACCGCTTTTCATTCATAAACAGGGGGTTTGGCGGGTGCATGGAATCACTTTTGGGTCTTTGTTTGGAAGACGGGCTGAGTCCTTACTACTAGTTGTCGGTTTAATGACTCCAGACTCTCTGGCTTCCTGGCATACCTGTTACTGAAACAACTTATTGTAAAATATTGTACTGTCTCTCCCTCTAATCCATGTAATTTGCTCACTACTCTTACGCTAAAAATGTTCTTTCGAACATTCCTGTAACTCATCTGCGCCTAAGATATTTACTCAGGATGACCCAATCAAATCAAGGGACCCAGAATGTGGAATGACCTTCCCAATCATGTCAAAGGCTGTACCTCGCTCAACCAGTTTAAGAAAAAAAACAAAGAACTACCTAATAATCTCTACGTAACCTACCTTACCCTCTAAATGTCAACTCATGTCTTACTATTTTTAAACACTACTGTTTCTTGACCAACTTGTATAATTGCTGATTTCTGCCATGTTCCCCCCCTCCCCCCATTTTTTTTTTCTTTACACAATTTATACTTTAATCTCAATTAGTATTAATTGTTGTCCCCTAACTCCCCTTGCCACTTCGGGGGGGAGGGGGGTATAGGGTGTTTATGTAGCTTCAGAGCACCAATCCCCCCAGCCACAGGGCACCAATCCCCCCAGCCACAGGGCATGGCGAGAAGGCACCCCTAAGCATACCTAATACCCTATCAAAAACACAAACTAAAATACACATAAATGGCAGATCTCATCACAACCCACAAGAGTTAAGATGATACTAATAACACACAATACTAATAACATACACAAAATGGAAAATTCTTCTGTATTTTTTTTCTTAAATGGGATAACTTTAGTCTGTGTTTTTTCCCCCACACCTTGCCTGAAACGTTGTGCGTATTAGTGGCTTTAAGTTTTGTATGTACTAACTCTATCTAGAAATCTAACATTATATTTGTAACTCATCTTCTACGTATGTACTTTTGCCTGAATAAACATTTTTATTTTAATATGTATATATATATATATATATATATATATATATATATATATATATATATATATATATATATATATATATATATATATATATATATATGTATATATATACACGGCTCCTGCTCTGGGTTCAGGGTCCTTGCCCGCCATCTGAGGAGCTGGAGGAACTCGACAACTTATGATAATCATCTTTACACCCAATATGTAACGCCCTTTTTGTAACAAAGTTTAAATAAAACAAACATATATGTGTATATACAAAAGAATGGGGGTGGTAGGAGAAGAAAATATTAAAGTGTTCAGTGAGAATCCACAAGGTCTTCTCTGAATACTTTTTATTTTCTTCTCCGAGGATATGGATCCCCATATTTGCACCAGAGGTGGTACCCTCACAACTTATATATATATATATATATATATATATATATATATATATATATATATATATATATATATATATATATATATATATATATATATATATACAATACAATAGGCGACACACTGGACACACGGGTTACAACAAGAGGAGCACTTGTGCCAACAATAATACACTGGTCCTTATGTGTCAGGGAACAACACACAAACACGAGGCAGACGCCAAGAAGATGTCGCTAAATATGATAATAAAAATAATGCAATATTGTATTTAATATAAGATTTAGAATTAATAATAATAAAATGTATATTCTAAAAAGTTGTTGTTGTTGATTGAGGGGCGACGACCATCGTTCGAAAAAGTTGACACACTTATAAGAGACCGGATACAATACAGCAGTCAACGGATACAGCCGGAGCACTATACCGGTGCCTGTTGTAACCGGTGGGTCGACTCTTACAGCCGGATGGGTGTCCCTACAGTACTGTTCAATTAAGAAATAATAATAATATATATATTTTTTGCGCTGGTATTCTTCTAAACTTTTGTCGTGGGTTGATTAATCGCACTTCCCGTTTTCTTCAGGTGCAGCTCGCTGATTGTATGGGTGTCAATTACATATCCTGATTCACACTAAATGGCCAATTTCTCTGAGTAATTGATCCCTGTTTCTCACCGCCTCTTGCGATTTATGTTCTATATCACGCAAAGTTTCGTTCAGACACATTTTATATCGTCTTATAACACTGAGGGAAGGAATACCAACCCCATCTGTGAGTAGCAGCCGAACTCTGCTTATAGAAAATGACGATACACACACACACACACCACCAACACTTATATTTAATATCAGATGACGTCCCCTAATCCCTCCCCCAGAAGCCAATTCCCAAATCCGGCCAAACACACCGGGAAAAGTTTACCTCGGGCGCGAGACAATTCAATAAGCTATGACAAATGAGTCTCGCTTGGTCGCTGGTGCAGGACGTCGCTTGAGAGACAATACGACCAGCGTCCGGCTCCCCGCCCGACCCCACTCTCCTGCAGCCCACCGGACCCCTCTCTCTCTCTCTCGGCTCCACCAGTTGGGCCATATTCACAGGTTTCCGGTGGGCTCTGGCGCTTTATATGGCGCTCATTTATCAGGAATTATGACTGTGTGATGGCCGGGGAGACGACGTCCCTCCCCCCATGGTCGACTCCCAGGACCACTAATGGGGCCTCGCTCCTGAGGAAGTGTGCTGATGGGTACTGTGTACTGTGCTGCTGTGTTGTTGTGTACTGTGTTGCTGTGTACTGTGTTGCTGTGTACTGTGTTACTGTGCACTGTGTTGCTGTGTACTGTGTTGCTGTGTACTGTGATGCTGTGCACTGTGCCGACGAGGAGTCACCTACCAGCCAATTGTACTGTACATTAATTTGTCTGATGCGCCGAATACAAATTCCAGCTCCCCATTTGACCAACTGTCAACTCTTATTCTGCGACTATCAAGCCTCCTTTAATAATAATAATAATAATAATAATAATAATAATATAAAATATACAATACCAATAATAAAAATAAAAAATATAAATATATAATAAAATACTAATACTAATAATTTAATATATAATAATAATAATAATAATAATAATAATAATAATAATAATATATTCATATTAACGTGAACTTTACCGAGAGAGAGGAATTGTTAGTCAGATTTAGAAGAGGGAGGGAGATAATTAGGAACACGGGGAGGGAGCTCGGTCACGGGTGGAGGGTGGCCTAGACCAGGCCGTAGAGCAACTGGCAATGAATGACCATCGAGGGCAATTGGTATCAACTGCCAGCTGACACAATATTGCACGTCAAATGAATACTCGTTCATTGGCAACTGGGAAGGGGAGAGTAGTCAAGGTGTGTACTGGGAGGGGAGAGTAGTCAAGAAGTGTACTGGGAGGGGAGAGTAGTCAAGATGTGTACTGGGAGGGGAGAGTAGTCAAGAAGTGTACTGGGAGGGGAGAGTAGTCAAGGTGTGTACTGGGAGGACGAGAGTAGTCAAGGTGTGTACTGGGAGGGGAGAGTAGTCAAGGTGTGTACTGGGAGGGGAGAGTAGTCAAGGTGTGTACTGAGAGGGGAGAGTAGTCAAGGTGTGTACTGGGAGGGGAGAGTAGTCAAGGTGTGTACTGAGAGGGGAGAGTAGTCAAGGTGTGTACTGGGAGAGGAGAGTAGCAAACCTGTAAGGAGGGATTGTATACTAAAAGATTTACTAAATGTAACAGAGACAGGTTGTACTAAGCACCGCTGTACTCTAACAGTACATTACACCAGCAGCACGAGCACTGGAAATACAATAGATGAGTTAGGAGCACTTGTGTGCCTAAATAGTAGAAGTTATTGCAATCACAGAAACATGGAAGAATGTTGACTCCAGGGAAGTATTGACGGAATTTCAAGCTAACGTAAATAAATGGTTTCACATTTAAATACAGGCTCACATAAACAACTTTTTTTAATTCAATTAAGGCAATGAAACATCATAAAAATAGTTACCAAGAGGCTGCCAAACTTGGACAGCTACTGTAATCTAGTCCAACAACCAGGAGGCCTGGTCGACGACCGGGCCGCGGGGACGCTAAGCCCCGAAAGCACCTAATTGCTTTATCAAACTAGAAATGTCAAACAGAAGTAAGGAAATACAACACAAATTAGGAAGTATGGATACCAAGATAAGTAAAGTCAGTTCCCAAGATGTTGTTCCTGTCGTATCTGCGCCAGGGCGGGAGACTGTCTCAGCCTGTCAACACACCTCATCTAACACGTAATATTGGAAATATTTCTGTGATTATATAAAAAAAACTTTTATCTCAGTATGTACTTGAGTATCATTATTACCACAGTTAATAACATTTACAGAGAATGGAAATAACAATTAAACTAATAATTATTAGATAAGCCATTAGAAATATAATAACAAAATCAACCCAAAACCTTCTCCTGTCCCCCTACATGGTATTTACCTGGCCTGCGGTGTTAAGAATGTCAAGTGGAGCTTAGTAAACCACTGTCAAATATGTTCAGTAAATTATCAAAGCTGGACACTGCCAGAGTTGTGAAAAGTTGTGAATACTATACAGATTAACAACGTCAACAACAAAGAGGGGATTGATAGATTAGTGGCATGAAACTGTCGTTTAATAATTCTCATAAATTGACTTACATTCTTTTCAAGCACTTTTGAAACACTTTGTTGTGGTACATTTTAAAATATTAGAAGGATATACCTAGCAGTGTCTGGGTCTGTTGCTCTCTCTCTCTCTCTCTCTCTCTCTCTCTCTCTCTCTCTCTCTCTCTCTCTCTCTCTCTCTCTCTCTCTCTCTGTCTCTATCTCTCTCTCTCTCTTTCACTAAATGAAATAATTAAAAAAGATAAAAATCTGTTCAAAAATTTCATAGAAATAAAATTCCACGATTGTATGAGTTGTGTGACCCACCCAACCCCACACCACACCCCTCCCCACACCACACCCCTCCAGACCACCACACCCTGGAGTCAGTATCCTCTCCCCCCCTCTCCCCAACCCACCAATTAGCGACCCTCACCACCACAATCCCTCCCAATTTCTGTCACCACCAGCCCATTTCAACTGAGATTTGCCCTTGCATGACAACACATAATTACTAAAATGAAAACAATCGTCATGCAATGTTCCTGCTGGTCACGCCATCAGCGGGGATTAGTGGGGGAGAGGTGGGGTGGGGAGAGGTATGGTGGGGTGGGGAGAGGTATGGTGGGGTGGGGAGAGGTATGGCTGGTGGGGTGGGGAGAGGTATGGTGGGGTGGGGAGAGGTATGGTGGGGTGGGGAGAGGTATGGTGGGTGGGGTGGGGAGAGGTATGGTGGGGTGGGGAGAGGTATGGTGGGGTGGGGAGAGGTATGGTGGGGTGGGGAGAGGTATGGTGGGGTGGGGAGAGGTATGGCTGGTGGGGTGGGGAGAGGTATGGCTGGTGGGGTGGGGAGAGGTATGGCTGGTGGGGTGGGGAGAGGTATGGCTGGTGGGGTGGGGAGAGGTATGGCCGGTGGGTGGGGTGTAGTGGAGGTAAGGAATAGTGGCGTGGGGAGTAAACTGGGAAGTAGGAATTTGGGAGAAGAGTATTTTTTAGTTATGTTGTTGTTGAAGATTCGCTACTTGGAACAAAAAGCTCCAAGCAGCACGGGCTATGGTGAGCCCGTAGGTACTAAAGTATCAGGGCTAGAGGTAAGGGAGAGGAGGGGTCAAAGAAGGTGGGAGAGGCGAGGGAATAGAAGAGAGTATTATTATTACTATTTTCTACCACAGACGTGGCCTCACATTTACAATGCTAACCAGCATATATACATTTTCTTCAGTCTTCCTTGGACAGGGTGAGAGATCTGTTAAACATATAGTTCAGGGATTTATTGAACAATCAACCACAGAAGGTGATTGTAGTGCTTTTAAAATGCTAATTTAACCTACAGACATAAATACATAGATACGCAGAATTACGTCTGCCCTACATAATGTGGTCGATGTGTCTTTTACATAGTGTCATTAATGTGCATTAGCAAAGGTGAAATGTAATTCTGATCAGCTTCCACATATACTTTATACACATACATACATATACATACAAACACATATACATATATATATATTATTAAATATGACCGAAAAAGTAAGATTAATAATTCTAACACGAATTTTCTCAATATTTCTTATATTTCTTTTCACTGTTGATAGTAACTGAAAAATCAATTCTCCAAAAATCATTTTTATTTTGGAGAATTGATTTTTCAGTTACCATCAACAGTGAAAAGAAATATAAGAAATATTGAGAAAATTCGTGTTAGAATTATTAATCTTACTTTTTCGGTCATATTTAATAATATATGTCTACAGGAAAGACTGCTACCAAAATATACTAACATATATATATATATATATATATATATATATGTATATATATATACGGATAAACCTCAATACCACTTTAAGAGGCAATAGTCGCCTTGTAATTCACTGTAAAATACAAAGACCAACTGTAAGTCTTCCAATGACATGTATTTACCACATGTCAGACATGGGCCAGCTATGTTAATCTGTCACTAGTGAAAACTACACAGATATGCTAGACATGATCAGGCTCTCCGCTCGTCTCTTTGTGTTCTTGCCAGTGTTAATTCCTAATTTACAACTGAGAGTACATCCTCGGGCCGCTGGGACCTTACTGACAGTTATTGGACCTTACATTTATTGGTATAATTCTGGCGCAATAATCTCAAGATTAAGTACATTTGCACGTTAATTAAGGAAGCTGAGATGCTGGCGTAAGAGCAGTAGTGTGGGAGAGGGCGGGGGAGAGACCTGATCTTGTCGTGCATCATAAGTGCCACAAGTTTTTTACCCAGTGTGTGTGGAATTCTCTCCTGCTTGTGATCCAACCCTCTTAATTGATACCGGATTCCTTAAATACCCGCCGACCTGCGCTAACTTGTTGGGCGCATTCCGCTGGCCAATTACCAATACCCCGCTGTGAGCGACTCTTGTACAGCCCGGCAACTTATGTCCGCACTAGATAATCACCGATATTCCCATTGTTAATTAAAAAAAAAACACGAATTCCATACATGCTATAAAACAACATAATAAACGTATACCAGCAAAATAATATGCGCATATGTCTGTATGTAAATATGTGAACTTATCTATGTGTGCTTGTAGAGCGAGGATTAGCGCCTGGGACCCGCCTCTCAGTCGCCGCCCCGTCTCTTACAATAGCTCCTTACCCTCTTAAACTGAACATTATTTGTATAAGTTCCTAGTTACCACCTGTGCCTGCTCCTTCTACACACAACACCAGAAAATGTAAAAAACGAACACATTAGCATATAACATTTTTTGGCATTATCGCGTAGGATCTTGGGAGGGTTAAAACATGCGTAATTTCTGGCGTATCGCTAAAATCTGGGAGGACGGGGGGGGGGGGGGGGAAGGGGCATGTTACAGATACTCTGTTAATTAATAGCGATAATTGGGTGAGTAAGGAGCTACC
This sequence comes from Procambarus clarkii, assembly GCF_040958095.1. Taxonomy (NCBI): domain Eukaryota; kingdom Metazoa; phylum Arthropoda; class Malacostraca; order Decapoda; family Cambaridae; genus Procambarus; species Procambarus clarkii. The sequence continues at coordinate 15,797,544 of NC_091173.1, forward strand.
AGTGTTCAGTGTAAGGGAGCAGCCTACACGACACACCGGCCTCGCCTGCACTACTGGGCCGCCACCACCAACAAACCGGATGGATATATATGAATATTTGGATGGATACATAATGAAGAATAAATACGTATGTAGACGAAACTATATATATATATATATATATATATATATATATATATATATATATATATATATATATATATATATATATATATATATATATATATTATATATATATATATATATATATATATATATATATATATATATATTATATATATATATATATATATATATATATATATATATATATATATATATATATATATATATATATATATATATATATATATATATATATAATCATAATAAGAAAGGTAAAACGCCTCTGAAGAGTCAACCTCTGAAGAGTCAACTAACACAACACATCTACCCTCTATTAGACTATTTTACAGGAACTTCTTTTCGACAGCTCATAAAACGGAGGAAAGGGTCCTGAAAGATATTGTTAACAGGAACGTTATCCCTACAGACAAAAATCAGAAAATACAATTGACGATTTACTATAAAACCAAAAAAACGGCCAACCTACTCATGAGAAACTCTCCAGACACAAAGAAGAACGCCTTGAAGGAAACCAACGTCGTCTATGCCTTCAAAAGCCCACTTGGGTACTGTAAGCCCCAAAGAACTCAGTATATAGGCAAGACAACAACGTCTCTTTCCAGGCGATTAATAATACATAAACAACAGGGCTCCATAAAGGAACATATAATCTCCTCTCACAACAAGACCATCACCAGAGAAATCTTAACAAACAACACAGACATTATCGATAGATACAGCGATAGCAGGCGGCTCGACATCTGCGAGGCACTACACATCAACAAGTCAACACCAGCAATCAACAGCCAATTAATGCACAACTATATTCTACCCACTTCAAGACTCCGAACCAATATAGAAGCATCAAGAGGAAGTATGGGCCAATAGGCCCTCTGCAGTTACTTCCATTCTTATGTTCTCATATCCAATTAATACCCATAGTTTCGTGTTTTGTCTTGTGTTCGTCACAAGTTTGTTCACCTCACCCAAAATGTTGTACCATATCACCTCACCCAAATGCTAGTATAAGTATGACGGATTAGCGTGTTTACAGGTTACAGCTGCGTGTGTAAACTAAAGTCTTTGAAAATGTAATAAGTTATTACGAAACGCGTTCAGGCGTCGCGTCAGACTAGAAATAAAAATGAATTTTGGAGAATTGATTTTTCAATTACCATCGACAGTGAAAAGAAACATAGAAATATTGAGAAAATTCGTGTTAGAATTATTAATCTTACCTTTTCGGTCATATTTAACAACATATATATATATATATATATATATATATATATATATATATATATATATATATATATATATATATATATATATATATATAGATACATATATATCTATATCAACCCATTCTCCTGTTTAGATGGTAGTTCTTGTAACTATGTGCTCCATAGTACAAAGATTGACGTTCTAAGCAATTAGACAATAGAACTTGGTACTATTCACTTTATAGTCTGAAAAAATGAAGCTAAAAAAACTAACTTAAATATTCCTAGGCCTAATATAGCACATATATGTACTATATTAGGCCTCAGATATCGTGTATTAGGCCTAGGAAGGTTAGATTAGGTTAATTGGAAATGGAATGGAAATAATGGAAAAATTCTAATTCAGTAATACAAAACCATAAATATGAAATAAGACTAAACCCCAGTATAACATGAAGGCAAATATAAATATAATTAATATAATAGAAAATAACGTTGAAATTTAAAGATTATAAATAAAAAATGATTTGATATAGAATAAATACAAATAATTAACCAAGATATAATGAAAAAGAATAAGTAACATAATTTACCGTATTTCATGACAATAACAGAAGACGCGACATCTGGACTCCAAGCTGGAGGTGACGCTTGGCTGGTGACGTCGCTGTGTGTTGGTCTACAACACCACCACAACCACCATCAACACCACCACCACCATCATCAACACCACCACCACCATCATCAACACCACCACCATCAACACCACCACCACCATCATCAACACCACCACCAACACCATCATCAACACCACCACCATCACCATCATCAACACCACCATCACCATCATCAACACCACCACCACCATCATCAACACCATCATCAACACCACCACCACCACCATCAACACCACCACCACCATCATCAACACCACCACCATCACCATCATCAACACCACCACCATCACCATCATCAACACCACCATCATCACCATCATCAACACCACCACCATCACCATCATCAACACCACCACCATCACCATCATCAACACCACCACCATCACCATCATCAACACCACCACCATCACCATCATCAACACCACCACCATCACCATCATCAACACCACCACCATCACCATCATCAACACCACCACCATCACCATCATCAACACCACCACCATCATCAACACCACCACCACCATCATCAACACCACCACCATCACCATCAACACCACCACCACCATCACCATCATCAACACCACCACCACCATAATCAACACCACCACCATAATCAACACCACCACCATCACCATCATCAACACCACCACCATCACCATCATCAACACCACCACCATCACCATCATCAACACCACCACCACCATCACCATCATCAACACCACCACCACCATCATCAACACCACCACCACCATCATCAACACCACCACCATCACCATCATCAACACCACCACCATCACCATCATCAACACCACCACCATCACCATCATCAACACCACCACCATCACCATCATCAACACCACCACCATCACCATCATCAACACCACCACCACCATCACCATCATCAACACCACCACCACCATCATCAACACCACCACCATCATCAACACCACCACCATCATCAACACCACCATCACCATCATCAACACCACCACCACCAACACCACCACCAACACCAACACCACCACCACCACCATCATCAACACCAACACCACCACCACCACCATCATCAACACCAACACCACCACCACCATCAACAACACCACCACCATCAACAACACCAACACCACCACCATCAACAACACCAACACCACCACCACCACCATCAACAACACCAACACCACCACCACCACCATCAACAACACCAACACCACCACCACCACCATCAACAACACCAACACCACCACCACCACCATCAACAACACCAACACCACCACCACCACCATCAACAACACCACCACCACCACCACCACCACCACCATCAACAACACCAACACCACCACCACCACCATCAACAACACCAACACCACCACCACCACCATCAACAACACCAACACCACCACCATCAACAACACCAACACCACCACCACCACCATCAACAACACCAACACCACCACCACCACCATCAACAACACCAACACCACCACCACCACCATCATCAACAACACCAACACCACCACCATCAACAACACCAACACCATCACCATCATCAACACCACCACCACCATCATCAACACCACCACCACCATCATCAACACCACCACCATCACCATCATCAACACCACCACCATCACCATCATCAACACCACCACCATCACCATCATCAACACCACCACCATCACCATCATCAACACCACCACCATCACCATCATCAACACCACCACCACCATCACCATCATCAACACCACCACCACCATCATCAACACCACCACCATCATCAACACCACCACCATCATCAACACCACCATCACCATCATCAACACCACCACCACCAACACCACCACCAACACCAACACCACCACCACCACCATCATCAACACCAACACCACCACCATCATCAACACCACCACCATCACCATCATCAACACCACCACCATCACCATCATCAACACCACCACCACCATCACCATCATCAACACCACCACCACCATCATCAACACCACCACCATCATCAACACCACCACCATCATCAACACCACCATCACCATCATCAACACCACCACCACCAACACCACCACCAACACCAACACCATCACCATCATCAACACCACCACCACCAACACCACCACCAACACCAACACCACCACCACCACCATCATCAACACCAACACCACCACCACCACCATCATCAACACCAACACCACCACCACCATCAACAACACCACCACCATCAACAACACCAACACCACCACCATCAACAAAACCAACACCACCACCACCACCATCAACAACACCAACACCACCACCACCACCATCAACAACACCAACACCACCACCACCACCATCAACAACACCAACACCACCACCACCACCATCAACAACACCAACACCACCACCACCACCATCAACAACACCAACACCACCACCACCACCACCACCATCAACAACACCAACACCACCACCACCACCATCAACAACACCAACACCACCACCACCACCATCAACAACACCAACACCACCACCATCAACAACACCAACACCACCACCACCACCATCAACAACACCAACACCACCACCACCACCATCAACAACACCAACACCACCACCACCACCATCATCAACAACACCAACACCACCACCATCAACAACACCAACACCATCACCATCATCAACACCACCACCACCATCATCAACACCACCACCACCATCATCAACACCACCACCATCACCATCATCAACACCACCACCATCACCATCATCAACACCACCACCATCACCATCATCAACACCACCACCATCACCATCATCAACACCACCACCATCACCATCATCAACACCACCACCATCATCAACACCACCACCACCATCATCAACACCACCACCATCACCATCAACACCACCACCACCATCACCATCATCAACACCACCACCACCATAATCAACACCACCACCATAATCAACACCACCACCATCACCATCATCAACACCACCACCATCACCATCATCAACACCACCACCATCACCATCATCAACACCACCACCACCATCACCATCATCAACACCACCACCACCATCATCAACACCACCACCACCATCATCAACACCACCACCATCACCATCATCAACACCACCACCATCACCATCATCAACACCACCACCATCACCATCATCAACACCACCACCATCACCATCATCAACACCACCACCATCACCATCATCAACACCACCACCACCATCACCATCATCAACACCACCACCACCATCATCAACACCACCACCATCATCAACACCACCACCATCATCAACACCACCATCACCATCATCAACACCACCACCACCAACACCACCACCAACACCAACACCACCACCACCACCATCATCAACACCAACACCACCACCACCACCATCATCAACACCAACACCACCACCACCATCAACAACACCACCACCATCATCAACACCAACACCACCACCACCACCATCAACAACACCAACACCACCACCATCATCAACACCAACACCACCACCACCATCAACAACACCACCACCACCACCACCATCATCAACACCAACACCACCACCACCACCATCAACAACACCAACACCACCACCACCACCATCATCAACACCAACACCACCACCACCATCAACAACACCACCACCATCATCAACACCAACACCACCACCATCAACAACACCACCACCATCATCAACACCAACACCACCACCACCATCAACAACACCACCACCATCAACAACACCAACACCACCACCATCAACAACACCACCACCATCATCAACACCAACACCACCACCACCATCAACAACACCACCACCATCAACAACACCAACACCACCACCATCATCAACACCACCATCACCATCATCAACACCACCACCACCAACACCACCACCAACACCAACACCACCACCACCACCATCAACAACACCAACACCACCACCACCACCATCAACAACACCAACACCAACACCACCACCATCAACAACACCAACACCACCACCACCACCATCAACAACACCAACACCACCACCACCACCATCAACAACACCAACACCACCACCACCACCATCAACAACACCAACACCAACACCACCACCATCAACAACACCAACACCACCACCACCACCATCAACAACACCAACACCACCACCACCACCATCAACAACACCAACACCACCACCACCATCATCAACAACACCAACACCACCACCACCACCATCATCAACAACACCAACACCACCACCACCATCATCAACAACACCAACACCACCACCATCAACAACACCAACACCACCACCACCACCATCAACAACACCAACACCACCACCATCAACAACACCAACACCACCACCACCACCATCATCAACAACACCAACACCACCACCACCATCATCAACAACACCAACACCACCACCATCAACAACACCAACACCACCACCACCACCATCAACAACACCAACACCACCACCACCACCATCAACAACACCAACACCACCACCACCACCATCAACAACACCAACACCACCACCACCACCATCAACAACACCACCACCACCACCATCAACAACACCAACACCACCACCACCACCATCAACAACACCAACACCACCACCACCACCATCAACAACACCAACACCACCACCACCACCACCACCATCAACAACACCAACACCACCACCACCACCATCAACAACACCAACACCACCACCATCAACAACACCAACACCACCACCACCACCATCAACAACACCAACACCACCACCACCACCATCAACAACACCAACACCACCACCACCACCATCATCAACAACACCAACACCACCACCACCACCATCAACAACACCAACACCACCACCACCACCATCATCAACAACACCAACACCACCACCACCACCATCAACAACACCAACACCACCACCACCATCATCAACAACACCAACACCACCACCAACACCAACACCACCACCACCACCATCAACAACACCAACACCACCACCATCAACAACACCAACACCACCACCACCACCATCAACAACACCAACACCAACACCACCACCATCAACAACACCAACACCACCACCACCACCATCAACAACACCAACACCACCACCACCACCATCAACAACACCAACACCACCACCATCAACAACACCAACACCACCACCACCACCATCATCAACAACACCACCACCATCAACAACACCAACACCACCACCACCACCATCAACAACACCAACACCACCACCATCAACAACACCAACACCACCACCACCACCATCAACAACACCAACACCACCGACCATGAAAGGTGTCAGCCCAAGAAGGATACAATAGGTAGTGGATTGAGTCCCCTCCATCGTCAACTCAGATGATCTGAATAGATGTAGTAATTGATAATAGGATTAAATTGAATAGATAAGGTAATGAAGAAGGGCCGGGACCCTTTCATGTTACTTAAACTCCTCCCCGAGGCCCGCCTGGGTACGTTGGCCATCGTTCACGGCGGCCGGCTTGTGGTCAGGGGGGGGGGGGCGATGTGGGGCGGGGGGGGGGGGTCTTGGGGGCGTGGGGGGGGGGGTTGTGTGGTGGTGGGGGGCGAGAGAGGGGTGGAAAATAGTGATGGAGATGATGGTGGAACAGCCCGTCCTCTCGTCATTAAAATGATGTTCTAAATTGCCCGATCCTAACGTAACCAAGGACCCACCAATAGAAAACGGGACGTCACGTCAGTTTTGCGAGCTGCTATGATTTCGAGTACAATATTTTTCGGTCTATGGGGATTTATATGTCAAAATGCGATTCTAGAGGACGGGTTGGGTGGTGGTGGAGTGAGGGAGGGAGAGGGTAGTGGAAATAGTAAAGGAGATGGCGGTGGTGAGGGAGATGATGGTGGAGATAATGAAAGAGATGAAGGATATATAAGGACTTAAGGAAAGGGAAATACGGCAGTGACGAAGATTATGAGGGAATTAAGGAAGATGAGAGGGAGATAAAGAAACAGAGAGAAGAAGGCAAGAAAGGTGATAACAGAGATGACGAATAAGATGAAGGAAGGAGGTAAGGATGATGATGATAGTGATGGAGACAAGACAAGAAGAAACAAGCAGAGCCTCACTAACCTCCCTCACTCCTGGGGTTTGGTCTGCCTTTCCTGAGGCATAAATCCGGGTTAACCCTTCTGTCAATTCCGCCAATCGCGTGTCTGTTCGTCTGTCAACTTTCCTGACAGTCGTTAGTTTGGCTGTTTGGAAACAGCCAAAAAAAAAAACTGTTTGGAAACAGGAGTAGACTGTCCCTTCTACCAGAGGTACACTGCTACCTGTAGCATATTTTGAGTATACTTCGGTCTTCAGGTGGCGTGTATCTCATCCAAAGACAACGTCAGAACCTGTATTTGTAGTATATCCAGCTTCGAGAGTTTGACTGATGATAACTTGATCAGTAAGGCTGTTGCTTGCAGCAGCCAGCAGGCCCGCGCATTCATTACAACCCGGTTGATCCAGTACTTCCTGCAGGTAGGTACCGGATCAACCGGTGCCTACTTGCTGGCAGAGCAAGCCTTAGCTATTGGACCCCGCCTTCAGTAGAGACTGTGCAGCAGCGTCATCACAATAGAAAGTTTAAGATCAAACAAAACAGAGGAATAGTGTTGTTAGTAACAAGAGGCATAAGAGGTTATGCCTTGTTACTAGCAGAGGTTAGTAACAAGAGGCATAAGAGGTTATGCCTTGTTACTAGCAGAGGTTAGTAACAAGAGGCATAAGACGCAATGATCTTAACGATTAGGTAGCAAGTCGTTGGGAAATACCGCTGCACTCTTACCCATTTCCCTTCTGTGACCTCTTACCCAATCCGTGTTATCGCCAATAAAGTCAACAATAGCGTTCATAACCAAGTGTTCCCTCAGTTGGTGAGTGTGAGTGTAGGTGCTGAGGACCTGCGCCTGTTGCACGCGTCCTAATGCCTCCACCTCAACGAAGAATTCTGCGAGGGAGTGAAAGGCTGAGGGAAGGCCCGAGTGTGTTGGCACGCTTGCTCCAGGGTGCCCCAACATGGCCGCTGCCCACCCTTAATGTGCCCCTTGGAGCCCTCTCTTGGCTCCTGCTCACCTTACACTGATTATTGTCGCACCTAGCAGCAGATTACGTTTTATTTATATTTATATTCAGCGATTAATACTGGAATTAGAATCATCGGAATTTAATTCAATTGAGAAGAGCAATTGTTGCGTCGGGTCAGTAAGGGAGCGCGAAGCAATGGTCCGGTGGATGAGTGTGACCATCAATAACGAGGCTGGGATCACAGCCCGCGGTTGTTCCATCGGCCGGACGATATTGTGAGGACAGAGGAGGGGGCCACCTCCCGCCGTCTGGGATATAATTCTCAGAGAAATGCAGCCCATCTACCTTCTTATAGGAGGGCGGCGGCGGCGACACCTCGGCAGCCATTTAGCCTCTTTGTTTACTGTGGAGGCGCGCCTGGCCTCGTGACTCTCCTCCCCCGGCCTAACTCACACTCGAATTTGCTTGAAACATAAATTATTGTTCCCAAATGTAAAATACATTGACGGTGTGATGAAAGATACGCATCGGATATTTGCGTATATTGGCAAGGAGATATAAAGCGTATTTGAGCGTATCAGAGGCGCTTTCCGAAGTAGGGGAGTGAATAGGAGGTGAACCCGGCCAGAATGCTGGCGTGAATGCTCCCTAATTGGGCCCGGCGGGGGGCACGGGCCTATTTATATTTGCTTCCTCTTTATCTCGGATTAAACGCCCGGCACTCATATGTGAAGAGAAGGTCAAAGATAACTCCATATCCACGAGCTCTTAAAGTCGAGTGTTGCAAATATGGGTGGAGGATTTTAGCCCATAGAGATCCAGTGGGTTACTCGTGTTTACATCCGATCACTTTGATAGCAGAGCAGCCGGCTGGTAAAATAGACTTACGCTCCTCGGTTAATAAAAGTCATGTTACTATCGTTTAGGCGGCGGCTTTCGACGTTCTTGTTGGCTATTATAACGGGTGTTCATGTTGGCGGAGACCATACAGGTAAAACTTATGAAGGGGAGAGAAACGTAATATTTTCTGGTAGTTAGGAAGTATTGAATATTTTGTCTCACCGTTATCCTTTTAAAGAGTTTCATACACTCAGTGATACAGAGACCAAGACATTATTTCTGGAGAGATTCCGTCGGCCTCAGCTCCTGTAGCACAGGATCAACTATTGTATACTTCAATATTTATCTTCCTTCGGGTTGCTATGTATATCAATAGATAATTTCTAATAGAATATATATATATATATATATATATATATATATATATATATATATATGCAGAATAACCACATATGAAAAATAGAAAATGCTTAACGCGTTTTCGGCTAATTCGCCTTCATCAGAGCAAAGTAGAATCAACTTTGATTCTACTTTGCTCTGATGAAGGCGAATTAGCCGAAAACGCGTTAAGCATTTTCTATTTTTCATATGTGGTTATTCTGCATACTTGGATCAGTGTTTTTGTGATCATTGTTGCATATATATATATATATATATATATATATATATATATATATATATATTAAATCCTTAACGTTTCTTTATATTTCCTCGATTTTAAATATAGACAAAAATAAATATAGACATTTATATACCACAGAGATTATCACAGATTAAGAAAGTAATTAGAAATGGAGCAATGCAAAAGATGTACTGTGACCACAACACAGCAGTTGCAACATCAGGATCTGCGGGTTGGTACAAGAATTCAACCAACTACGAACCACTTAGTTTGATGAAAGGGAACAGTAGAGAAACAGAAGTACACTTACATCGCATCAGGCTTGGATACCCATGTGCATGGGAAATAGGCTTGCAGGTTCCAGAAGATGAGGAAATGTCAGCACTGTGGAGAAATGCGCGACAGACCACTGGAACATTATCTAACACAGTGCACAGTTACAAACCCATTAAGAGTTCAACTTAGATTCAACAGAGCAGAAGTTGTTAAACACATGGGACAAAATCTTACTGAAGCGACCATACGAGTCATAAATACTCATACTCCGCCTAAGTAAAAAAGTAAAACAGAAATAAGCAACATTTAGTGGGCCAGCCAGAGGCTTAGGGCCCGCGCAGGAATTTCCCTGAAAAAAATCTAGGCTCCTAACTTAGGCCGCCAGGATAGCAGCCCAGTATTATAAGGACGCAAGTAACGATTGTGTCATCTTACGGGTAACTCATGCCCGTGCCACCTCTGGGTGGCGTAATCTTCATCAATCAGTTGATTGCGTCATAAGTACTGGAAGAATGGCCATCGTTACCTCATCAATTCTTGAAGAAATACCGGCATCTGTAGCCGCCAGTCAGACCACACTGACACTCCAGCTGCGGCACTAACCACTCCAGCAACAAGTCACACACTAACCAACTGCGGCACTAACCACTCCAGCAACAAGTCACTCACACACTAACCAACTGCGGCACTAACCACCCCAGCAACAAGTCACACACTAACCAACTGCGGCACTAACCACTCCAGCAACAAGTCACTCACACACTAACCAACTGCGGCACTAACCACCCCAGCAACAAGTCACACACTAACCAACTGCGGCACTAACCACTCCAGCAACAAGTCACACACTAACCAACTGCGGCACTAACCACCCCAGCAACAAGTCACACACTAACCAACTGCGGCACTAACCACCCCAGCAACAAGTCACTCACACACTTACCAACTGCGGCACTAACCACTCCAGCAACAAGTCACACACACACTAACCAACTGCGGCACTAACCAACTTGGTCTCACCAATTACACACTCCGCCGCTTCAAGTCACAATCCGTCAATAGCACTTACTCTAATTTTACGGCGTTGGGCCCACCCCTTAAATGATTGGGTTCCATAATGGCGCCCTAACAGGTAATCTATACCCCAGCGAGCACCAGCACGGTAACTCTCTCAAGACAGTCACATGCCTCGCTGTTGTAATGCTTTATAGTTGGAAATTATATTCTTTAGTTGTACTTAGTTGTACTCTAGCATATTTAATGCTACCGAATAGTATCGTGTTCCCTGTTTACTGAGAACTTTCAAGTTAACATTAGTAACTTTTAGTGGTGTTATGAAGCCTTTGATCACTTTCCCGCTCCCACTCTTGTATGGCCGACTAAGGTATAGCTAAGATTAAGATAGGTATGGTTTGGTTAGGTTAGGTAACGGTAGATAAGATTAGGTTAGGATAAGGTTAGACTAGGATAAGGTTAGATTAGGCTAGGTTAGGTTTGGTAAAGTTAGATTAGGCTATCTTATAATAGATTAGGTTAAGTTATCCTGCTAATGACCCAGCACAAACCCTCTAACCTAATGTTCTTGCTCTTAATCTGTCCTCTATTTTTTTTTCATTTTGAGAAATAAGTAATTTTTTTCCAAATGCATAACTTTTGCAAGTGCCTTCATAAAATTTTGATTATTTTTACATACATTAAGCGAGAAAATGGTTTAGTGTGGGAAGGTTGGATTGAGGTGTGCTAGGCTAGGTTTGGTTGAAGGTTGTTAGTTTTCGCTAGATTAGATTGTGGGTTCTTAGATTATATTGTGTTGTCTTGTGATTATTAAATTAGGCTGAATTAGGCTATTAGGTTAAGTTAGAAAGTGTAGATTTCTACAATAACTAACAGGTCATAATTGTTTTGGTAAAAGCTATTTCACTGAAGCAATACATTCAGGTTTTTGGTTTGTGGTCCCAACCGTCGGGTGGTGGTCCCAACCGTTGGTTTGTGGTCCCAACCGTTGGTTTGTGGTCCCAACCGTCGGGTGGTGGTCCCAACCGTTGGTTTGTGGTCCCAACCGTTGGTTTGTGGTCCCAACCGTCGGGTGGTGGTCCCAACCGTTGGTTTGTGGTCCCAACCGTTGGTTTGTGGTCCCAACCGTCGGGTGGTGGTCCCAACCGTTGGTTTGTGGTCCCAACCGTTGGTTTGTGGTCCCAACCGTTGGTTTGTGGTCCCAACCGTTGGTTTGTGGTCCCAACCGTTGGTTTGTGGTCCCAACCGTTGATTTGTGGTCCCAACCGTTGATTTGTGGTCCCAACCGTTGATTTGTGGTCCCAATCGTTGGTTTGTGGTCCCAACCGTCGGGTGGTGGTCCCAACCGTTGGTTTGTGGTCCCAACCGTTGGTTTGTGGTCCCAACCGTTAGTTTGTGGTCCCAACCGTTGGTTTGTGGTCCCAACCGTTGATTTGTGGTCCCAATCGTTGGTTTGTGGTCCCAACCGTTGGTTTGTGGTCCCAATCGTTGGTTTGTGGTCCCAACCGTTGGTTCGTGGTCCCAACCGTTGGTTCGTGGTCCCTACCGTCGGGTGGTGGTCCCAACCGTTGGTTCGTGGTCCCAACCGTCGGGTGGTGGTCCCAGTTGTTAGATAATTTTTGTTTGGTGATTTTTTTGAAGGGGGGGAGGGGGGAGGGGAGGATTAATTGTAGTAGTTGTTGGGCGACCTATCTTTTATCCCCACTGATTTCATGAGGACAATGGGGCTGCTCCAACCCTCCTCCTCTCATAAATGTCCTCCTATCCATACCCGTTATCCCCGCAAAATTGTGTGAGGCTAGCCTTAAACATCTAACCTCTAACTGTTGACACAAACAGACAGTTCCTTTTATAGATACACTAGAAGGGATACTTGTCTGTGTCCGGCTCGACACCCCAAAAGCTTGCACTATTTATTTGTTGGGAGCCCCCAGAGTGATGTTGGGAGCCCCCAGAGTGATGTTGGGAGCCCCTAGAGTGATGTTGGGAGCCCCCAGAGTGATGTTGGGAGCCCCCAGAGTGATGTTGGGAGCCCCTAGAGTGATGTTGGGAGCCCCCAGAGTGATGTTGGGAGCCCCCAGAGTAAAGTTGGGAGCCCCCAGAGTAAAGTTGGGAGCCCCTAGAGTGATGTTGGGAGCCCCCAGAGTGATGTTGGGAGCCCCCAGAGTGATGTTGGGAGCCCCTAGAGTGATGTTGGGAGCCCCCAGAGTGATGTTGGGAGCCCCCAGAGTAAAGTTGGGAGCCCCCAGAGTAAAGTTGGGAGCCCCTAGAGTGATGTTGGGAGCCCCCAGAGTGATGTTGGGAGCCCCCAGAATACAACTCTGCTATAGTATTATGAAAATATAACTCTTAACACAAAAAATCAGACAGTGGAACCCGCACTGTCCGATTTTTTTTTTATTTGAGTGATTTTTTCTAATTTTATTTTAGTTGGCAATACTAGCCGACTCTTCCTTAAGGAGGGCAATAGGGCCCAACCCGATCCATGTGTGATAGTTCCCATCAATCACCCCTGCTGTTAAGTTGGGTAAAACTACCTCCAAGTATCTGGCCTCCAACCTTGATGTTCATACTGTATATACAGTATATGTGCACGTGTGTGTGTGTGTGTGTGTGTGTGTGTGTGTGTGTGTGTGTGTGTGTGTGTGTGTGTGTGTGTGTGTGTGTGTGTGTGTGTGTGTTGGTGTCCGTGTGTCCGTGTGTGTGTGTGTGTGTGTGTGTGTGTGTGTGTGTGTGTGTGTGTGTGTGTGTGTGTGTGTGTGTGTGTGTGTGTGTGTGTGTGTTGGTGTCCGTGTGTGTGTGTGTGTGTGTGTGTGTGTGTGTGTGTGTGTGTGTGTGTGTGTGTGTGTGTGTGTGTGTGTGTGTGTGTGTGTGTGTGTGTGTTGGTGTCCGTGTGTGTGGCAGTACACTGTACCAAAATAACTTGGGCAATATTTTATATTCTAAATACATTCTGTATAAACGACATAATTACTGTAGTTTAGCTGATAATAAATGATATTTCGTGACTTCAGTGAATGGTCAAGTCGATGTTAAATTACGCAGACATAAAAGAGTGACAAATCATGGATAAGATCCGGGGAAAGTGGATCGTCCTAAAAAAACGGCAACATCGATCCCGCCTTCGTCACGAACGTAAACAAAGAGATTTATCGGCCGTCTTGCTAGTCACGAGAGTTCCTGACGCGGCCAGTGTCCTGATAATGTCGTCTCAGAGCTACTGGTATGCAACAACTACCCTGGGTTTCTACTCCACGACTGCCACGACCATTGCTTTTAAACCCCATGATTGCTACGACCACTGCTGCGATACGCCACGACCAAGGGTCTGATACCTCAAGGCAATTGCTCTGATACTAGACGACCACTTTGACCCTCTTTCCCCAGCCCCCACACAGTCCCTCCGCCTCCTCCCCCCCCCCCTTTCCTCTAATCTTTCCCCTCCCCTGCCACCCCCACCCTATCCCCGCCCACTATCGTGAGGGCGGGCGGGTGTGCGGGTGAGTTGGCACCAATGGGCGTGAGAGTGACCCGCGGAGCTGGTGTCAGTGTCATCCCGCCACCAGGACCCTGGCAACGCTGGCAACTGGCGCCACGATGAGGGCAAGGGGGGGGGGTGAAGTGGGGGTTAGATTGGGGGTGAAGGGGGGGTTAGGTAGGGGGGTGAAGGGGGGTTAAAGGGTAAGGAATAGAAGAGGGGCAGAAAATACCAGTGAAAAGTACTGGTGAGACGTATGACAAAAAAGAGAAGTCCGATAAAGTGAGAGGAGAGAAGGACAGGAGAGAGACTTTTTTCTTTTTTTTTAAATTTTGCCCCGAGGGGCGAGTTTATTGGGCAGCGCCACTCATCCTGTGAGTGGACACACTGTCATAGCAGCATGTACAACACTCCCCAATAAGAAGAAAACCCGCTGGGTTGTTCATCCTGTCACTTGCACCAAGACGCAGCTGGGACTTGCTTAACTGTCTCAAGTGAACAGCTCCTCAAACAAGAAGATTAACATCTGTCAATCCTTAAGATCTTACGTTGTCTTGCGGGTGCAAAATGGGGGGAATCTTTTAAGAAGAGTATCAATATTTGACAAATAGTGTTTTCCTAACTCAAACAATGTGGGGGTAATTATTCTACACATATTTCTGATGAAGCAGACAAATAAAGGGAGGCATGAGAGGAAGTAAGTAATTATGAAAAGAAAGCGGTAGAGGACATGGGGAAGAGAGACAGGGGTCAGGTGGACTGGGACAGGAAGGCGCCAGCAGGTCACCAGAGGTCACATTACTGGGTCACAGTTTGTGCTCGCCTCGACGACTTAGCTAAGTGCCGTAAAAATGCACTTTAAGACCTCTTAACGTCCAGAATGAAGAATATCTTAAGGGGGGGGGTGGGTCGGGGAGAGGCGAGAGGAGCGGGGAGGGGTCGAGAGGGGCGGGGAGGGGTGGAGAGGGGCGGGGAGAGGCGAGAGGAGCGGGGAGGGGTCGAGAGGGGCGGGGAGGGGTGGAGAGGGGCGGGGAGAGGAGAAAGGGGCGAAAGAGATTGGGGGAGGGAGTGAGGAAAAATTAAGGGGTTAAGGTTTTATACTTCAAAATTTTTATTTTTTGTACTATACTTAAGTATTTGCTATTAGGATTGAACATTTGTTATAAGAGTCAGCGCTCCCACCCTTACTTAACCCCTACCAACCCTACAGTCATGGGCCTGACGGCTGAGTGGACAGCGCTCGGGATTCGCAGCCCTAAGGTTCCGAGTTCGATCCCCGGCGGAGGCGGAAACAAATGGGCAGTTTCTTTCACCCTGATGCCCCTGTTCACCTAGCAGTAAATAGGTACCTGGGAGTTAGACAGCTGCTACGGGCTGCTTCGTGGGGGTGTGTAGACAAAAATAAGTAAACCAAATTAGTGTATATAACGAGCTGTATACTAAAATTAGTTAGAACACTTGAGACAAAACTTAAGAAAGACAACCCCCCATAATAATGTTTCATCAAGATGGCCTCCTGCTCCTTCTCTTACAGCCATCCGATCTTACCACTTAAAAATCCATTATTTAAAAAAAAAATTGTCTGGTGTTAAAATAACATTTTTGTATAATGTTTTACCATTTTTTCTTATCTTCCTGTGTGAGACAGCGGGTACAGCGATGATAGCGGGTACAGCGGTGACAGCGATGATAGCGGGTACAGCGATGATAGCGGGTACAGCGGTGACAGCGATGATAGCGGGTACAGCGGTGACAGAAACTTTCCGGGATCAGAGTAAGTGTACGTATAACCCAGACTATTACACCTGAGAAACACATTAACAAAATAATGTCAGCAACATACACCAAACTGGCAAACAACATACATAAAACCAAGCCTTAATTGTGCAGCAGGAGTCCACATCTTATATAAAGTCTAAAATCAACTAAGACAAGTGAAGAATGATAGGTCAAGGCTTGTCATGGACACTTAACTTCATGGACCAACTGAGAGAACTCAGCCTTACGACAACGGAATGAAGGACAACTAAGGGAGATATGATAACAACATACAAGATATTAAGGGGTGCGGACCGAGTGGTGAGAATGGTGTGATAATAATGAGGACGGGACCAGCAGGAGTCACACACGACCCGGGAACACCACACCAACACCCGCATGCAAGAGTCACACATTAAGGAAAGAGCTTACGAGAAGAACAATAAGGAATATTAAAATCAAATAAACGTAAAACATGAACATTTGGGAATTAAGAGCTAATACTTAACCCTGAAAGCACATGTAGGTGAGCACAGATGAGTAGACACTAACTCAATAAACATTTCCCAAAGAATGTGCGATTAGAAACGGGAGATTCGCGGGTTATTAAACTAGACAACTGACAGTTGGTAGAGGAGGGACCAGGAGCTAGCACTTGACCCTACACGGCCATTCAAGGTTGTTCACACACAAACCAAACACAGGCCGCTCTTGGCCTGAGATATATGACTCCATAAGTAGACTCCATAGTGGTGTGATGGAGGCCACAGCCAGCGAGCACTGGGCCATCAGTCTCAGTGTGGGGGTGCTGTAGGGGGCGCCCCCCCCCCGGTGTGTGGGGGGTGCTGTTGGGGTCGCCCCCCCCCGGTGTGTGGGGGGTGCTGTAGGGGTCGCCCCCCCCCACCCCCCGGTGTGTGGGGTGCTGCACGTTACAAGGTAACACTTAGGTATGCTTCTAACTCTTCGAACTGGAGATAAAGCTAACACGCTGCAAGTTAGTTAATTATAGATAAGATGGCGACTTAGTTAATGAAGTCTGAAGCATCATCACGGGGACCTTTATACATGTGGGTATTGTTGGTCCCTTCCTTACCCTTAGTCCTAGCCCCACCCTAGCCTTGCCCCAGCCCTGCCCTAGCCCTGCCCTAGCCTTGCCCCAGCCCTGCCCTAGCCCTACCCTAGCACTGCCTTAAAGCAACCCCCACCCTGCTACTTCAATACCCACTAACGACTCTCCTCAGCCACCCTAACAGCCACAAGCCCCACACCCCCAGTAATTATCCCCGGAGCCTAGTGTGGCCGGGTGTGGTGGGTAGTCCACTTAAAACCATTTACCTAGTCACGGAGGTAAATTAGCAACCAGTAGTGACGTAGTCCAGCTACACACCCGAACATCTGGGCGAGTAGTCCCATAGTCTGGTAACAGGCCAGAGCCCTTGAGCTCTCAGAACTACCTAACATTATGCTCCCGTGACCACTGGTAGCCCTGGATGGAATGACCTCTTGAGAGATACTGAAGAGAACAGGACTCAGTGGCTGGCTGCCTTTGACCCGGACCTAATTACGTGACCCCGGGGGACCAGGTCAACCCGCTGACCAATATTGATGACCTCTCCCTCGGCTACAGTGGTTGGAGGATGTGTGTGGGAGGGGGGAGAGAGAGAGAGAGAGAGAGAGAGAGAGAGAGAGAGAGAGAGAGAGAGAGAGAGAGAGAGAGAGAGAGAGAGAGAGAGAGAGAGAGAGAGAGAGAGAGAGAGAGAGAGTGAGCTTAAGCGCAACAGCTTTCATTGTAAATACAAATTATTGTTTTCTATCGTCTTGCTCTTGTTAGAATCCCTCATCCACCTCTGCCACCACCACTGTCACCACCGCTGCCACCACCACTACCACCACCGCTGCCACCACCGCTGCCACCACCGCTACCACCACCGCTGCCACCACCGCTGCCACCACCGCTGCCACCACCACTACCACCACCGCTGCCGCCACCGCTGCCACCACCGCTGCCACCACCGCTGCCACCACTACTACCACCACCGCTGCCACCACCGCTGCCGCCACCGCTACCACCACCGCTGCCACCACCACTACCACCACCGCTGCCACCACCGCTGCCGCCACCGCTACCACCACCGCTGCCACCACCGCTGCCACCACCACTGTCACCACCACTGTCACCACCGCTGCCACCACCGCTGCCACCACCACTGTCACCACCGCTGCCACCACCGCTGTCACCACCACTACCACCACCGCTGCCACCACCGCTGCCACCACCACTGTCACCACCGCTGCCACCACCGCTGCCACCACCACTACCACTGCCACCACCACTGCCACCACCACTACCACTACCGCTGCCACCACCACTACCACCACCACCATCACTACCGCTGCCACCACCACTATTACTACCACTGCCACCACCACTATTACTACCACTGCCACCACCACCACCACCGCTGCCACCACCACTACCACCACCACCACCACCACCGCTGCCACCACCACTACCACCACCGCTGCCACCACCGCTGCCACCACCACTACCACCACCACCACTACCACCACCACCACCACCACCACCGCTGCCACCACCACTACCACTACCACCACCTCTGCCACCACCGCTGCCACCACCACTGCCACCACCACCACCACCACCACCGCTGCCACCACCACCACCACCACCACCACCACCACCGCCACTGCCACCACCACTACTTCCACCGCTGCCACCACCGCTGCCACCACCACTACTTCCACCGCTGCCACCACCGCTGCCACCACCACTACCACCACCGCTACCACCACCACCACTACCACCACCACTACCACTACCGCTGCCACCACCACTACCACTACCGCTGCCACCACCACTGCCACCACCGCTGCCACCACCACTGCCACCACCGCTGCCACCACCACTGCCACCACCGCTGCCACCACCACTACCACCACCACTACCACCACCGCTGCCACCACAGCTACCACCACCGCTGCCACTGCCATCACCACTACCACTGCCATCACCACTACCACCACCGCTGCCACCACCACTGCCACCACCGCTGCCACCACCGCTGCCACCACCACTACCACCACCACTACCACCACCACTACCACCACCGCTGCCACCACAGCTACCACCACCGCTGCCACTGCCATCACCACTACCACTGCCATCACCACCACCACTACCACTGCCACCACAGCTACCACCACAGCTACCACCACCGCTGCCACCACCGCTGCCACCACCACTACCACCACCACTACCACCACCGCTGCCCCCACAGCTACCACCACCGCTGCCACCACAGCTACCACCACCGCTGCCACCACAGCTACCACCACCGCTGCCAGCACAGCTACCACCACCACTACCACCACAGCTACCACCACAGCTACCACCACAGCTACCACCACCGCTGCCACCACAGCTACCACCACAGCTACCACCACCGCTGCCACCACCGCTGCCACCACCACTGCCATCACCACTACCACCACCGCTGCCACCACAGCTACCACCACCGCTGCCAGCAGCAGCAGGGGGCGGAAGCAGCGGCCCCAGGGTAATAACAAGGCGGGCAGTTCGCGTGATATTCGCCCTTGACAAATGACCGATCGGGTTTAAGGAAATTGTAACCCTGTCTAATGACCAGGGAGAGGGGACGGGCAGTGAGGGTTGTGCACTTGGGAGAGGGGACGGGCAGTGAGGGTTGTGCACTTGGGAGAGGGGACGGGCAGTGAGGGAAAGTGCACAGGGAGAGAGAGCAAAGGGAGATGGGAAAGGTAGTGAAGGAAGGGCTGTAGGAGGGAGGGGGCAGTGAAGGGGGGGAAGGGCCGATGGAGAAGGGCAGCGATGAGATCACTGGAAGAGAAGAACAGTGACAGGAGATGGAAGGGAAAGAACGTCTATTTAATCTCCCCTTTCCTTCTACACCTCCCCTCACTCTGGGGGAAGATGCATTGGGCTCGGGAGGGGGGAGAGGGGAGAGGGGGAGGCGAGAGAGGAGGGAGAATGGGACAACAGAAGGGGTAAGGGAATAGTGAGGGGAAAACTGTTTGAGAGAAATGTGAAAGGGTTTGTAAAGGTGATGGGAGAGAATCGAGGCGGAAAGGGAATGGCGGAATGGCGGTGAGAGGAATGGCGTGAGAAATAGAAAGGATAGAAATGGGAGAGAGAGAGAGAAAGAGAGAGAGCGAGAGAGAGAGAGAGAGAGAGAGAGAGAGAGAGAGAGAGAGAGAGAGAGAGAGAGAGAGAGAGAGAGAGAGAGAGAGAGAGAGAGAGAGAGAGTAAGAGAGAGAGAGAGAGAGAGAGAGAGAGAGAGAGAGAGAGAGAGAGAGAGAGAGAGAGAGAGAGAGAGAGAGAGAGAGAGAGTAAGAGAGAGAGAGAGAGAGAGAGAGAGAGAGAGAGAGAGAGAGAGAGAGAGAGAGAGAGAGAGAGAGAGAGAGAGAGAGAGAGAGAGAGAGAGAGAGAGAGACGGTGGGGGGGGGGGGAGCCCCACTTAGGGGGAGGTAATCCCCTTCGTTAAACAATCATTCCACAAAACTGCTGCCGTCAAAACGAGGATTAAGGATCACGCATAACGTATACATATAGGGAGGCACGGACGCTAGCCCGGCCTGGTACACAGCTGGGTGGCCGAACTCTAGCAGTACCCATCAGCACTGGTTCGAATCCACGTCATGACTCCTACTGATTTCCTCGTTGTTACATCACGTTACTGTGATTTCTATGTGCACTCAAGAGGAAGCGTTAGAGCCAGAATTCCTGGACAACCAAGCCAGTGTGCAGGGGGGGGGGGAGGGGGAGAGTTAGGCTTCAGAGAAAGCCTCAGGACCCCTTGAGGATTCAGTTGAATCCCAGGTTGCACTGCTTTTTACCATGCCGTAGTGCAGTGGTCTAGGGGGGCTGGCTGGACGGTAGAGCGACGGTCTTGCTTAATTCATGCAGGTCGGCGTTCAATCTTCGACCGTCCAAATGGTTGTGCACCTATTCCTCCTCCCCTCGTCCCATCCCAAGTCCCTATCCTGATCCCTTCCAAGTGCTCTATAGTCGCTTCCTCCTGATAGTTCCCTTACCGTATTACTATTGGATTGCATTGGGAGTACCAAGTGACCGGGTTCGAATCCTCCTCATGGCTCCTACTAATTTTTTAAATGATACATTACGTTAATGTGATTTTATGGGCAATAATAATAATAATAATAATAATATTATTATTATTATTATTATTATTATTATTATTATCATTATTATTATTATTATTATTATTATTATTATTATTATTATTATTATTAGCACTAGTGTTTATCCCGTAAAGCTGCACTCAACTGTAGCAAAGCAGCACCCAGCTGTCGTGGAGCAGCACCCAGCTGTCGTGCAGCAACACCCAGCTGTCGTGGAGCAGCACCCAGCTGTCGTGGAGCAGCACCCAGCTGTCGTGCAGCAGCAGCAGCAGCAGCAGCAATATGTGTTGTGTGTGACATGAAAGATAAAGAAGTAGTTTCGTCAGGTTCTAAGACAGGGCGAGGCAGGAGGTGTCACTGGGTGCCACGTTGTTTGTCTTCCTCATGTGGCACTGTAACCTGGCACTCCGCCCCGCCGCGGCCACGGGTAAGGGGCAGGGGTGGGGGTACAGGGGTAGGGGCACATAATAGGGGAAATGGAGTAAGGGAGGTATTTAGGGGGGGAGTTGGGACAAGGGCCAGCTTGGCGGGTCAGAGATAGCACTCAGCTCCCAGACAATTGAGTAGACAATTAAGCTGTTTGTTTCTTCGTGTTTACCTTCTGATTATATATGTTGAGGCGCCCCGTCCGAGGCATGCTGTTTACACTCGGCCATTTTCACTCATCATTGCTTTCCAGAGAATGTATGTCCGACCTGCAATATAGTGATGAACAATGGCCGCCGTGATGCAAGTATGGGGCCCACTAGAGCACGGCAACGCTTTAAGATAACACAAGTATTCCTCTCATTAATGCTTCTAAATATCAAAGATCACTTTCGCAGTCGAATTTATTCAGTCTTTATTGCTGATGAGACATTACGACCTGAAATGTTTCCCAAGCTTAAACTTTTACACTTGTTGACACTGAACTGACTTGTGACGTCTCTGTCTAGTCCTTGAGCCTCCCTGGGCTCCCTGTCTCCCTAGGCCCTACACTACTACAGTGTTCAGTTTAATTTATAACACGTAGTAATTTACTAGTGTGTATATTATACTGATACATCAGTATTAATTATGCCTTTAGTGAGCTGAATAACCATCAGGTTCCTGTACCATAATAATAATAATATTATTATTAATGTTACTTGTATTTATATTCTAAATTAAGATTTTACTTTTGTTAACCAGATCAGATATCTTAACTTACACCATAATAGTGATCTTGTATTCATGTTAAGAAGAGTAAAGATGCTAGGACAGAAGCCTAGGGCGCTCCACCTGTCACACCTTACCTCACGTTACCCCATTGATGGCAACTATATAACTCTTAGTAGTCAATCTAGATATAATCCAGTGTAGCATTTTGCCTCCTTTGATACGAGGTTAAACTTTCTTGGTGAACCCCGCATGCCGAATAGGTCTTTCTTTACACGGGTGGGTACAGGAGCAGGCGACTTCTGACTCGTGTTAGCCGGCTCATCATGCATCATGACTCATAGCAAACCTTACCCAATAGTTTTCCCTGGAGCACGACACGCAAATTGGTTAACAACCAAGCGCCGAATTAATGCTGGGGTGGTCGAACAGTGAAGGCTTGGCGCTCAGATAGTCCACCCTAGCCATGACTCGAACCCAAGACCCAATAGTTTGCGAGGCGCGGGGCGAGTGTGTTACCGCTGCGCCACCATCGATGAAGGTCTTGCTGAGACTAAGATAAAAAACATTATAAAGTTCTGTTGTAGATATACGTGATGGAACGAGTATAGTTGTAAGGAACATGAGCTCTCTGATAAATCTGCATTGAGAGCCATTGTAATATTTTTTCAAGGACGTTATAAATGGAGTTTGACTCAAGTAGCATTAATAGGTTGGGGAATATCTTACCTTGAGGTTATCTTGAGATAATTTCGGAGCTTACCGTCCCCGCGGCCCGGTCCTCAACCAGGCCTCCTTATTGTTGCACACCCCCAGGAAGGAGCCCGTAGCAGCTGTCTAACTCCCAGGTACCTATTTACTGCTAGGTAACAGGGGCATCAGGGTGAAAGAAACATTTTGCCCATTTGTCTCCGCCTCCACCGGGGATCGAACCCGGAAACTCAGGACTACGAATCCGAAGCGCTGTCCACTAAGCTGTTAGGTGCCGTATGTCCCATTATTTTTTTAGAACTGTGACTATGAGAGAGAGAGAGAGAGAGAGAGAGAGAGAGAGAGAGAGAGAGAGAGAGAGAGAGAGAGAGAGAGAGAGAGAGAGAGAGAGAGAGAGAGATAGAGAGAGAGAGAGAGAGAGAGAGAGAGAGAGAGAGAGAGAGAGAGAGAGAGAGAGAGAGAGAGAGAGAGAGAGAGAGAGAGAGAGAGAGAGAGAGAGAGAGAGAGAGAGTATACTATGAAGTATACTGTGAGGGTCGTGTTACTGGTGGTGGTGTGAGCGGGGGACAACGTGGCGGTGAAGGCTGCTTACTGGCCTGATGGATGGTCCTCCGCCACCACTGATTGTTTACATGTGTCGGCGACAACCCGCTGCCTCCAATGAGTCCACTGTCAGCTGATGGAGACCTTTCTGCTTCCTGCACGAATCACCTGCATTATGCGAGCGTTGCAATATTTACAAGTAATATAGCTCACCAAGATGTGCTTGAGGAGGGTGAGCTACGGCTCTTACGTCCCGCCTTCCAACCCTTTGAACGGGGTCAGAATAGCTTCAGCTACCTCATCCCTTTGTGTGTATTTTACCTCAATAAACTTATTTCAATTTCAATTTCCAACCCTTAACTGACTGCTGTATAATCTCCAGAGCCTGCTAGACCGTGTCGTATATATATGGGAAGTTGTGTTGCCGTCTGCCGTATCATTTAATACATGGACCAACCACTTGGGCTGGACGGTAGAGCGACAGTCTCGCTTCATGCAGGTCTGCGTTCAATCCCCGACCGTCCAAGTGGTTAGGTACCTATTCCTCCTGCCTCCGTCCCATCCCAAGTCTCTATCCTGATCCCTTCCAAGTGCTATATAGTTTGTAATGGCTTGGCACTTTCCCCGGATTGTTCCCTCCCTCCCTCCATCACCTAATTTTTAACGCAATTCATTTGTTCACTATTCTTAAACTGGAACGAAATCATTCTAATGTCTCTACCTTGCGGTTATCGTGCGGTGACTCAGAGGATCAACTTCCCCGCGGCTTGGTCTGAGTTTCTACTAGTGACCCTTGGTGCCTGTACCACCAATACCAAATAGTCTTTCCTTGTCTGAACTTCCCCTTGCTCTCCTGGGTTTTCATGTTGAGTCCTTTGAACACTTCATTGTCATTCTCAATGAATTAGTCTTGTCCTGTGCAAGAAAGGTCATTCTCACCTATTCACCCACTTTTGCTTTCCTTCTGATGTGGCAACTTGGGTAAGGTCTTGGTTTTATTTGCAAAGTCGTTTTCAAATTTTCTTTCTATTTCTCTACTTACACATTGATTGTTGCCGCCGGAGGCGGTTAGTTTATTGTGCACCCCATACTCATCCTGTGAGCGGTAGCGCAAAAAGGATTACATAGGTCACGAAAGGTCTTTATCAGACTTTAACGGAAATTATTACATTAACAATTTCATCTATCCTTCACACTTTATAATTGCAATATCAGCTAGTTACAGAGAATGTTCTATTTCAAGAGCTATATTTACGGTAAATCATGATAGATTAATGGTAGGTCTTATCGCTAATACATAATTGTCTGAGCAATAGAGACATTACAGTCATAGTGGAGCTGCTGTTTGTTATTCACAATACTTATATATTCACTGAATAACAATTTGTTATTCAGTTAGTCTTCACAATACACTACTTGTTTCTTAATCTCATATGTCGTTTATCTACTGGAAGCGAAATATGGATACAGTGCAAGGATTTTAGGTATTTTATCCTTGATAATAAGATAGGTTGCCATTGACAGAGGTTCTCTTTCCTGGCTCTCCGGTAACACTCTCTGCTCTCTATTGATATGTTGTCCTTGTTGCACTGCCACGCCATCTTGCTTATTTACTGTTGGTTCCTTGTAGGAGAGCAGGCGGTGGGTGGCCTGGTGTGGGTGATGAGTGTCCCGGGCGGAGGAGAAGTGTAGAGCCCGAGGGTGGCGTGTGAAGCCATACGTCCCGGCGGTGTGGTTTATGGTGGCAGTGTGGTGAGGCGGGCGGCAGTGGCGCTAACCGCTAGGCCACTACACTCACTCGCCGCCCCGTCCTCACCCAGCCAGCCAGGCAGGCAGACACAAGAATTAAGATTTATAGAGGGAAGTGGTGAGTGGAAGGGGGAGAAAAGAGGGGGAATAAATAGGAGGAAGAGAGGATTGAAGGAGCAGGTGAAGGTAAGGGGAGAAGTGGGGAACTCAGTGGAGAGATGGTGCCTAAATAGCCAGGAAGTTGCGGTGAGCGGACATGGAAGGGTAGATAGGATGGACAGCGACACAAGGTTCAGTTTAGTTCATTTATTATACACCTCATACCCATACTGTGGGTGGTGGAGGAAAGGGTTACAGAGGCACATAATGGGCTCAGGGACTGAACTCCACAATTCATTTAGCTAAGCAAGTTACTGTCTTCATAAGCTAGTTACAAAATGAAATGTATATTTTTACATCAACAATGGGATTGAGACCGCTTATAGACAATCCAAGATTATAATTAACTCCTTCTTTGAAGGCAGATAGATTCTTTAGCTAACTCATCAGCTCTATCATGCATTCACAGGCCAGCACGAGATGGAATCCACATGAAATGGATTTTATTACCGTCATTAATAATTGTGTTGTATTTGTGTCTAGCTTCAGACACGAGCATGTTACAGTTATGTCTTAGAGTTGAGAGCAATTAAGGATGATAATGAATCGCTTACAACTAATGTATCAAGTTTGGAGACTTGTACACATTTCAGTGCTCCTTGGAGGGGCCACCGCCCCCCTAGGCACAAAGTTGGTGTGAAGGGTAGAGGCCCAGTTATTATTCGGACTACCAACTCAAAATACAACCCGTCACCCATTGTCAGGACAACGGCACTTCCAGCCGCACCAAGGGAGAGGAGAGCCTTCACGAAGGGAGAGTAGATCCTTCATGAAGGAAGAGGAGATCCTTCATGAAGGGAGAGTAGATCCTTCATGAAGGAAGAGGAGATCCTTCATGAAGGAAGAGGAGATCCTTCATGAAGGAAGAGGAGATCCTTCATGAAGGGAGAGGAGATACTTCATGAAGGGAGAGGAGATCCTTCATGAAGGAAGAGGAGATCCTTCATGAAGGAAGAGGAGATCCTTCATGAAGGAAGAGGTGATCCTTCATGAAGGAAGAGGAGATCCTTCATGAAGGAAGAGGAGATCCTTCATGAAGGAAGAGGAGATCCTTCATGAAGGGAGAGGAGATCCTTCATGAAGGGAGAGGAGATCCTTCATGAAGGAAGAGGCAGCATCTTCTAGGAGGGAAGCCAGAATGGGGTACCTCTCTCTCCCTCTGTGAGAGGGAGGATTCTCACTGTGTGTGTGGACTTCCCTCTCATCCCTACCACCCTCACTAAGTGTGACAGGCCAATCTCACCTCATCCTGTTATCAAAGTGCCTGTTAAGACCCCCCATTACCTCCCTTCCCTTTACACCCTAGAAGGAGGGGAAATGCGTGGTGGAAGGTTAGAGAGATGAGGGGAGTGGTTAGTGGCTAGTGGCGGCTGAGAGAAGATCATCTACCCTATCCTCATGTAATTATCAGAATCTTCTTCCTCCTTCGAACAGTCTTCTCATTTTACCTTTCTCCCTCACCGGTCTCCTCATACCTTACATTTTCCCCTCCTTATCGTCTTCCTTCATCTTACCTTCCCCCCCCCTCCCCATAGTCTCCCTTTCATCTTACCTTTCCCACCTCCCATAATCTCCCTACATTTTACTTCATCTTACCTCCCTTGAGGTGTTTTCGGGGCTTAGCGTCCATGCGGCCCGTTCGTTGACCAGGCCTCCTCGTTGCTGGACTGGTCATCCAGGCTGTTGGATGCGCCTGCTTGCAGCATGGCGTATGACTCACAGCCTAGTTGATCATGGAATCTTTGGAGGTGCTTATCCAGTTCTCTCTTGAACACTGTGAGGGGTCGGCCAGTTATGCCCCTTATGTGTAGTGGAAGCGTGTTGAACAGTCTCGGGCCTCTGATGTTGATAGAGTTCTCCCTCTGGGTACGGTTACCTCTGTTACCTCTGAATTGGTTACCTCTGAGGTAACCAATTTATTTAAGTTTTTAGCAGACTACTTAATGCTGTTAAATTCTTAACCCTATCTCCTGCCCACGCCGTCTCGTCCCCACCATGTCTCCTGCCCACGCCGTCTCGTCCCCACCATGTCTCCTGCCCACGCCGTCTCGTCCCCACCATGTCTCCTGCCCACCATGTCTCCTGCCCACGCCGTCTCGTCCCCACCATGTCTCCTGCCCACGCCGTCTCGTCCCCACCATGTCTCCTGCCCACCATGTCTCCTGCCCACGCCGTCTCGTCCCCACCATGTCTCCTGCCCACGCCGTCTCGTCCCCACCATGTCTCCTGCCCACCATGTCTCCTGCCCACGCCGTCTCGTCCCCACCATGTCTCCTGCCCACGCCGTCTCGTCCCCACCATGTCTCCTGCCCACCATGTCTCCTGCCCACGCCGTCTCGTCCCCACCATGTCTCCTGCCCACGCCGTCTCGTCCCCACCATGTCTCCTGCCCACCATGTCTCCTGCCCACGCCGTCTCGTCCCCACCATGTCTCCTGCCCACCATGTCTCCTGCCCACGCCGTCTCGTCCCCACCATGTCTCCTGCCCACGCCGTCTCGTCCCCACCATGTCTCCTGCCCACGCCGTCTCGTCCCCACCAAAGCATCAACACTGAGTATCGTGTAAATCTCCCAACGTTTGCCTTCCCCTCAGACATTCTCGTGAATTTAGAGTTCTTAAATATTTCCCGCAATTTTCCCCTCCCCCTACACCACCTTCCCCTCCCCCCTCCACCACCTCCCCCCCTTTCCTCTCCCATTTTGAATATGTAAACTTTCCCGCCTCTTTCCCAACGGTGTGTGAACGCTGGGGTTTGTTGACATACTTGAAGGACTGGTTGGTGTAAACTATATGCACCAAACAATGGTAAGGAGCCTCTCTCCCTGCCAGTTTAGGCACACATCCTGCGGTAAATAACCATGGGCCGTCCTCACTAATGGGGCGTCTACATTCATTTTTACATTTCTGAGAATTTCTTCTCCCGGCTCAGATGCGTAACAGCCACACGATGGCAGTCACTGAGAACATTTGCTCCTCATTTCAGAATATATTGTTAACATTTCATATATATGCCACGATGAGTTAAATGATCACAACTCAAACGAAGGGAATCATTGTACTCATAAAACTTGTGAATGACATAAAAATAAAATTTAAAATTTACAAAAAACGAAAAAAACAGGCCAAATGCGAAAACGACGAGGCGTCTGTCCTTAATTGGTGTAAATCCCGGTGCTCAGCCAGGAGGCCTAGCTGTTTACAGTTTTTCTAATGTCCTAAATCCAGGCGCCAGGCGGCCGCGCCCCACGCCCTCCGCGACTCAAATTTCTCCTCAAAGACGCCGAAAAAATGGGATGTGGAAATCAGCCTTCAGCGGGAACTGTCAGCGTGGTGGTGGTGATGAGGCAGGTCAGTGGTGGTGATGAGGCAGGTCAGTGGTGGTGATGAGGCAGGTCAGTGGTGGTGATGAGGCAGGTCAGTGGTGGTGATGAGGCAGGTCAGTGGTGGTGATGAGGCAGGTCAGTGGTGGTGATGAGGCAGGTCAGTGGTGGTGATGAGGCAGGTCAGTGGTGGTGATGAGACAGGTCAGTGGTGGTGATGAGGCAGGTCAGTGGTGGTGATGAGGCAGGTCAGTGGTGGTGATGAGACAGGTCCGTAGTCATGATGCAGGTTAGTGCAGGTGGTCAAGAGACAGGTCATGGGCAGTGATCATGGGGCAGATCATGGGCAGTGATCATGGGGCAGATCATGGGCAGTGATCATGGGGCAGGTCATGGGCAGTGATCATGGGCAGGTCATAGATAGTAGTCATTAGGAAGGTCAGAAGTAGTTGTTATGGGGGCAGGTCATGGGTAATGGTCATTAGATGTGTAAAAAGATAGTGGTGGTGTTGAGGCAGGTCCATAGGAAAGAAAGGAAGTGGCTATGAGGTAGGACCTCGTAAGTTTCCTCGTAACTCATATGAACCTCTCAGCTCTGAGAATAGTCTAGTGGCATAACTCTGGATTTTCTCCTGCTTTTTGTGTTTACTGAGAGAAATAAACCACGCCGAAGCTGCACATTCCAGAATGTGAGTCTGAAATCATTTGAAAAGTCCTGAACGACTCCTTGTTCAGATGTCTAGAAGCAGTTCTAATGTTATCCAACCCGGTGGCTGATGAGGGTTTGACCTGCGACACTGGTGACAGGTTCTGTATAATATCATCCCTTATGTCTTTCTCTGTGTCCGATTCCAGGAGGTCTTCCTCCTTCGTATAGCACCTTGCTGCCGGCCTCCTGCTCCCACCACCCACCTTCATTACTTTACACTTGCTACTGTGTCATGTACTAGTCTCAAGTGAGGTACTGTGTCATGTGTTAGTCTCCTGTGAGGTACTGTGTCATGTGCTAGTCTCCTATGAGGTACTGTGTCATGTGTTAGTCTCCTGTGAGGTACTGTGTCATGTGCTAGCCTCCTGTGAGGTACTGTGTCATGTGCTAGTCTCCTGTGAGGTACTGTGTCATGTGCTAGTCTCCTGTGAGGTACTGTCATGTGCTAGTCTCCTGTGAGGTACTGTGTCATGTGCTAGTCTCCTGTGAGGTACTGTGTCATGTGTTAGTCTCCTGTGAGGTACTGTGTCATGTGTTAGTCTCCTGTGAGGTACTGTGTCATGTGCTAGTCTCCTGTGAGGTACTGTGTCATGTGTTAGTCTCCTGTGAGGTACTGTGTCATGCACTAGAACTTTATCAAGTTTGTGAGAGAGGATTTGCCGTCTGTGAACCTATGTTCGTAACAGCCTGCTGGACCAAACTCTCACAAGTCAAGCCTGGCCTCGGGCCGGGCTTGGGGAGTAGAGCTCCCAGAACCCATCAACCAGGTATCAAGCACATAGCATGATCGACACCACCATGAGTTGATCCTTCCCTCCAGATATTTCACTAGCCTCTTTCGTGTGATCTGGACCATCTCATTGTATAATATGCAAGTGAGGAGACACTAGCTTTTAGTTTAATGCCTCCTTATCTGCTTTATTTTGTGTATATTGGCACTACATTCTCTTTCTTTCAGTTATGTAGTTCTCTTATTATTGACGTTATATATCACAGTAAGCGATCAGCACAAGGATTCCGCTCATTCTCTTAGTATCTATGATGATATTTTATCTGGTTTCACAGCTTTAGTTGTGTCCAGCTCCATCAGGTGCCTTTTAACTGCTTGGGTTGATTCGGTTCTCTTTTCAAGAACTTCTTCCACTACTGTGAAGATCTGGAATCTGCTGTTTAGTTCCTCACACATCTTGTCTATTTCAATAAATGAGTCCTCCCTTATCCTCCTGTTTACCTCTTGTTCACTAACTGTTGTTTTCCTCCTGCTATGATTTAATTAATTTGAGATGAGGTTTTGTTTTATTTGCGTTCGTTTTAAAATTACCCTTCTGCTTGTCTTCTCACAGTTTACGAGGCAGGTTCAGATGAGGGCGGAAAGAAGGAACAAGGAATGAGACGTTGTATGTTAAGCACTAAGATGAAGGCGGCGCCTCACAATAGCGGAGGTACAGTGGGAAGGTGATGAGAGAGGATGAGGGCCTCGCTAGTAGAGTCACCTCACACTTAGACAATTACGGTGGTGTTGTCAGTGGGTGGGTCGCCGCCGCCCACACCCCCGTACAGTGGGCCTCGCCTCTCATAGTCTACCCTACAACACAACACTCAAACTCAAACAACCAAATATAAAATCATAAAAACGTTCAAATTACATTGGCCGATTCTGTGATTCTTAGTTGTGTTTAGAACCACATTTCTGAAGTTATATATGTTCTGAATAGCGAGGTCGGGCAGGTGCTATAAAAACAAGTGACGGTCAGAATTGCAGGTAATAATGTTGTGGAGATCCTTAACCTGGTGGGTCTTACTGGGAGGGAGCGGACAGGGGGCTCGGAAAGGCAGTCGGTTAATTAGTTACCTTGCTTAATGGAACCTTTAACTTCTACTACTACTCATGTCTTGCAGTTGTGATATACGTTAATTAGAATATCAATACACCACGTGGAGGCTCTCTCTCTTGGGGGACTTGAGAGCGTCTCTCGTGTTCCCCCGGAACCCTCATTATGAGGCAGGTAACAAGGAACAAATTGGCCCATAAAGGACAATGGTGAGCGGCGTGGCCATTGGTCGCTCGCGGCTTGTGGCGGGAAGCCTCCGACTCTCCCGCTTTTTTGTTGATCTTCTTACCTCATTTAGACGACATTTTGTGGCGGCCGGTAATGGTCGAGGACAAGAGTGTGGGGCCACCATTACCATGGTCGCTCACCTCACGCTACCATAGACCGCCACCATTACCATGGTCGCTCACCTCACGCTACCATAGACCGCCACCATTACCATGGTCGCTCACCTGACGCTACCATAGACCGCCACCATTACCATGGTCGCTCACCTCACGCTACCATAGACTGTCATTATTACCATGGTCGCTCACCTGACGCTACCATAGACCGCCACCATTACCATGGTCGCTCACCTCGCGCTACCATAGACCGCCACCATTACCATGGTCGCTCACCTCACGCTACCATAGACTGTCATTATTACCATGGTCGCTCACCTGACGCTACCATAGACCGCCACCATTACCATGGTCGCTCACCTCACGCTACCATAGACCGCCACCATTACCATGGTCGCTCACCTCACGCTACCATAGACTGTCATTAATACCATGGTCGCTCACCTGACGCTACCATAGACCGCCACCATTACCATGGTCGCTCACCTCACGCTACCATAGACTGTCATTATTACCATGGTCGCTCACCTGACGCTACCATAGACCGCCACCATTACCATGGTCGCTCACCTCACGCTACCATAGACCGCCACCATTACCATGGTCGCTCACCTCACGCTACCATAGACCGCCACCATTACCATGGTCGCTCACCTGACGCTACCATAGACCGCCACCATTACCACGGTCGCTCACCTCACGCTACCATAGACTGTCATTATTACCATGGTCGCTCACCTGACGCTACCATAGACCGCCACCATTACGATGGTCGCTCACCTCACGCTACCATAGACCGCCACCATTACCATGGTCGCTCACCTCACGCTACCATAGACCGCCACCATTACCATGGTCGCTCACCTCACGCTACCATAGACCGCCACCATTACCATGGTCGCTCACCTCACGCTACCATAGACCGCCACCATTACCATGGTCGCTCACCTCACGCTACCATAGACTGTCATTATTACCATGGTCGCTCACCTCACGCTACCATAGACCGCCACCATTACGATGGTCGCTCACCTCACGCTACCATAGACCGCCACCATTACCATGGTCGCTCACCTCACGCTACCATAGACCGCCACCATTACCATGGTCGCTCACCTCACGCTACCATAGACCGCCACCATTACCATGGTCGCCAACTCAACACTACCATAGACCGCCACCATTACCATGGTCGCCAACTCAACACTACCATAGACCGCCACCATTACCATGGTCGCCAACTCAACACTACCATAGACCGCCACCATTACCATGGTCGCTCACCTGACGCTACCATAGACCGCCATCACTACCATGGTCGCCAACTCAACACTACCATAGACCTAAAGTAACCAATCAGTAACTGTGCCTCGAGTCCATATTTTGGGTGCACAAAAGCATCAGTAAAATCTCACAAGTTGTAGTTAACTTGTGAAGTGTGATCTGCCGTTATGACACTTAAACAACTCCTGAGTGTGAGTGATCATGAACAAGAAGACCATGATTAATGTGAAGATGATTATAAATATGAAGATAACCATTAGTGTGAAGGTGACCATTAGTGCGAAGGTGACCATTAGTGTGAAGGTGACCATTAGAGTGAAGATGACCATTAGTGTGAAGGTGACCATTAGTATGAAGGTGACCATTAGTGTGAAGGTGACCATTAGTGTGAAGGTGACCATTAGTGTGAAGGTGACCATTAGTGTGAAGGTGACCATTAGTGTGAAGGTGACCATTAGTATGAAGGTGACCATTAGTGTGAAGGTGACCATTAGTGTGAAGGTGACCATTAGTGTGAAGGTGACCATTAGTGTGAAGGTGACCATTAGTATGAAGGTGACCATTAGTGTGAAGGTGACCATTAGTATGAAGGTGACCATTAGTATGAAGGTGACCATTAGTGTGAAGGTGACCATTAGTATGAAGGTGATCATTAGTGTGAAGGTGACCATTAGTGTGAAGGTGACCATTAGTGTGAAGGTGACCATTAGTGTGAAGGTGACCATTAGTATGAAGGTGATCATTAGTGTGAAGGTGACCATTAGTGTGA
The DNA here is from genome assembly GCF_040958095.1 of Procambarus clarkii. Classification (NCBI taxonomy): domain Eukaryota; kingdom Metazoa; phylum Arthropoda; class Malacostraca; order Decapoda; family Cambaridae; genus Procambarus; species Procambarus clarkii. The sequence continues at coordinate 15,832,374 of NC_091173.1, forward strand.
AGGAGACCATTAGTGTGAAGGTGACCATTAGTGTGAAGGTGACCATTAGTATGAAGGTGATGTTTGGTGAGTGTGCAGGGAGCGTGGCGGCTCCTGAGCTCCTCAGCCCCCTGAGTGACTCGCACCTTATCAGGTTACCTGGTTCATGCCCAGCACCCAGCCCCAGCACCCAGCACCCAGCCCCAGCACCCAGCCCCCAGCACCCAGCCCCAACACCCAGCACCCATCCCCAGTACCCAGCATGATCACCCAGCACTCAGCCCCAGCACCCAGCCCCCAGCACCCAGCCCCAACACCCAGCACCCATCCCCAGTACCCAGCATGATCACCCAGCACCCAGCCCCAGCACCCAGCCCCCAGCACCCAGCCCCAACACCCAGCACCCATCCCCAGTACCCAGCATGATCACCCAGCACTCAGCCCCAGTACCCAGCATGATCACCCAGCACCCATACTCAGCACTCAGCATACATAGCACCTAAGATCAGAATACATAGCACAAACATCAAGCACTCAGCATGCACATCATCCACACACAGCTCTCAGCATCCACACACAGCTCTCAGCATCCACACACAGCTCTCAGCATCCACACACAGCTCTCAGCATCCACACACAGCTCTCAGCATCCACACACAGCTCTCAGCATCCACACACAGCTCTCAGCATCCACACACAGCTCTCAGCATCCACACACAGCTCTCAGCATCCACACACAGCTCTCAGCATCCACACTCGTTACCCAGTGACAAAAAACAACTTTCATCGCCCACTACCTGCTTACCTAATCAGCATAATTCCCAGTATCATCACCTTACGCACCCAGTACCAGCATTACCACCCAGTATCCACGGGTGTTTGAGACGCTCGCTCGGGAATACCACGAGGGACGTTCAACTACCTGAAGGTAGGTAGTTCAGTCCTGTATATGCTTCAATACCTCATCTCTGGTACTCTCAGTGTACTTCAGGACACTGAGATTGCCTCTTTGATTAGACGCCCATCCTGGAGTAATTTGACTTGCAGGCGATGAGTCACAATAACGTGGCTAAAGTAAGTTGACCAGACCACACACTAGAAAGTGAAAGGACGACGACGTTTCTGTCCGTCCTGGACCATTCTCAAGTCGATTGTGAGATTTGAGGATGGTCCAGGACGGACCGAAACGTCGTCGTCCCTTCACTTTCTAGTGTGTGGTCTGATCAACTTAATTTGACATTACCAGACATGAAGCAGTGAAACATTTATTGTAATTTGACACGAGTAATGTAATTGGGCAAGACAAAATCTGACCAATTGTTATGATATACAAGTCGCTGGAAACTGGAAAGCTTCCAGAAAGCTTAAGAGGCAGCCAGCGTAGTGCCAATATACAGACAACAAATAAGTGTACAAGAGACAAATCAAGCCGCCAGTGTTGCTCGTATGCGTGCAGGAGAAGAGTATAAGAGACAAGGAGAACATGTGAAGAGAGGCCGTCAACACACCACCAGAATGTGCGCAGCAGTGACAAGTACTCTCTTCATTTCGGCTGAGCAATAATTAACTTCCGAACCCTGTATAACACGTACGTCAGCCTAGTTCTGGAATATGAGGCGAGGGGGAGGTGGGGGAGGATGTCATGTATAAGGAGGGGAAGGATATGCGGGTAAAGTTGTTGGGAAGGAGCAGGTGGTTGGAGGAAGCAGAGGAGGATAAGGCAGGGAAGGTGCAGCAGGTAGTGAGGCCGGGCTCCTGCGGTTTGACACTTTCCTCCCTCCTCCTTAGTTACGGTGGAGGTGATGAGCGGCCACCCTCCCCCCCCCACCCATCAACACCCCCCCCCACCCATCAACACCCCCCCCATCAACACCCCCCCTTACCCATCAACACCCCCCCCCACCCATCAACACCCCCCCCCCATCAACACCCCCCCATCAACACCCCCCGTCACCCATCAACACCCCCCCCCCCACCCATCAACACCCCTCACCCCACTCTCACAGAAGCTATAATCAAGAAGCTGATATCAATAAAGCCTGGGCACTAGAAAATAAAATGACGTTCAACGACAATAATTTCCAGTAGGTACGGTAAAAATTAAAAACTTAAACGAAATACAGGGTATAAGGCACAATCTGATCTCACAAAAGGACGCTTAAAGGTCGTCTAACATAAATATGTTGGACGACTTGACGCTTAATGAACATAACAAGTCAAACATATCGTCAGTCAGAAAATTATACGATGGATTATGCGAACATTCAAATCCAGGAATCCCATCACAAAGCTCATACTGTTGAAATCCCTGCTGCTGTTCCGCCTTGAGTACTCCTAGAAACTCACTTCCCTCCTTCAGAGCAGGAAAGATGTCTGAAATATAGGAATACAGAGAACATTGACGGCACGCACAAACCCGATAAAGCACCTAAATTATTGGAACCGTCTCAAAGCACTCAAAATGTATTTTCTACAAAGGAGACGAGAAAGGTATCTCATAATATATACATGAAAGGTACTGGAAGGCCAGGTTCCTAGCGTGCATAGCACAATAGCAGCAACATATTGGAGCGAAGGAAATGGTAGGAAATACAAAATAGACCAAGAGAAGAGTAAGGGTGCTATAGACACAATCAGAGAACACAGTATAAACATCAGCGGTCCGCGCCCCTTCATTATCCTCCAGCAAATATAAGAGATATTGACGCAACAAAACTAGAAATGCTCAAGAAACAATTAGATAAGTTCCTGCAGTAAGTGGCGGACCAGCCGGGCTGTAATGGATATGTTGGCCTGCGGGCCGCTCCAAGCAACAGCCCCCAAGATCAAGTTATCACAAGAAAAGCCTGGCCCTAGGCCGGGCTTGGGGAGTAGAAGAACTCCCAGAACTCATCACAGGTATACTCCACCCATTAACATCCCTCACATCCCTACTTTCCTCCCTCACTTCCCTACTTTCCTCCCTTACATCCCTACTTTCCTCCCTCACATCCCTACTTTCCTCCACCAGGCGTGACCCTCCTCCGTCAAGGGCGCGCTCATCCCACTCTCAGTGTCGACGTTAAGGTAATCACCTCAGGCGTTTTTGCTGATGTTTCCTGCTTTGGTTTGGCTGAGTTGTGGGTAATTTATGTGGGAAACCCGGCCAGCCTTCCCCCGCACACACCCGCTCAGTAGATAAAGATTTTAATTGTTTCTTGCCAGAGAGTGTGAGGGAGAGTGGGAGGGGGAGTGGGAGAGAAAGAGAGGTATGGGAGAGGGAGACATTCCTGGGGTCAGTGCATCTGTGTGCAGGTGTTGGCGGGAAAGTGCCGTACAGATATCTTTCTTATGCACCATTAACATTTCTTCCTGTCTTCTACACGTTTCTTATCTCTTCTATTCTTCTCTCTCTCTCTCTCTCTCTCTCTCTCTCTCTCTCTCTCTCTCTCTCTCTCTCTCTCTCTCTCTCTCTTTCTCTCTCTCTCTCTCTCCCACCACTGAATTTTTTGCTCAACTCACTCCGTCAATCATTTATATTCTTACTATTCTTATGACTTTTTTTTCACCTGGTCCCTCTCCGTCTCTTCCTCCCTCTCTGTCTGTTTGTACCGTTCATTTTCACCCATTCACTTCTCACTCTTGCCAACCCTTTTCTCCCATAATTTACAAAACCTCTCCTTCCTCCCCCCCCCTTCTACCGCCCACACCCCCTCTACACCCCCCCCCCTCTAAGATAAGGAGAGGCCAGTGTTCGTTCCTGGCTGGACCCCACACCTGGGGGAGGGGGGGGGTCGGTCAGCTGCTTCCTCACACACCTGTTTCTGAACACCAAACGTGGAAGGTGAAGCTAAACGCGACCATTATGAGGGACAAGTGAAGCTAAACGCGACCATTATGAGGGGCAAGTGAAGCTAAACTCCACCATTATGAGGGACAAGTGAAGCTAAAGTTAATGAGAAAGACCACGTGGTGATGACAATGAGGAAAGACGTGAGCAAGGGGATGAAAATGAGAATGACATTAGGAATGCAAGGTGTAAATAATGATCGAGTATCTTATAGGTGAGAATAATGAGGAAAATATGAGACAATATTAAAGAAAGAGAGAGAGAGAGAGAGAGAGAGAGAGAGAGGGGGGGGGGGCTTTAGGGGAGGAATGGGGAAGGATTTTTACTCCTTTGTGGAGATGAGATCATCACTCTAGCTGTACCTCAGGGGCTTTTTCTCGCACTTAGAAGTTATCACTGAAGACTTACACCTGCTGAACTCTCTTTCTCTCTCTCTCTCTCTCTCTCTCTCTCTCTCTCTCTCTCTCTCTCTCTCTCTCTCTCTCTCTCTCTCTCTCTCTCTCTCTCTCTCTCTCTCTCTCTTTATCGTCTGAGGCATTCATGATACTCATGATCTGCATAACATTAGTGTTTCATGAAATAGGAAATCTAAACAAGGAACGATTGATCGTGTTGTGCACCACGTATGTCACACCAGTTCTGAAGTATGCAGCGCATGGAGACATTCATCTTCAGCAAACAAAGATATTCGGTAATTTTTCAGATGCTGGCCACCATCAAACTTGTTTCGTAACTGACAGCCGTGAGCTTAAAGAGTAGGCATTAGCAGTGAACGTCACAACAGCTGAGAATCAACAAGACATGATTACGAAGTATAAGATCCTCAGAACAATCGTCATAGTAAACAATGAAAAATTGCATGACAGTTAAAAACTTCTTAAGCGTAAAGGATTGAAGCAGTAGAATGAACCGGAATGTGAAGTACACGGACTGTGTAGTGGTGGAGCCAGACTTCATACACGGACAGTGTAGTGGTGGAGCCAGACTCCATACACGGACAGTGTAGTGGTGGAGCCAGACTCCATACACGGACAGTGTAGTGGTGGAGCCAGACTCCATACACGGACTAGTGTAGTGGTGGAGCCAGACTCCATACACGGACTAGTGTAGTGGTGGAGCCAGACTTCATACACGGACTAGTGAAGTGGTGGAGCCAGACTCCATACACGGACTAGTGTAGTGGTGGAGCCAGACTTCATACACGGACTAGTGTAGTGGTGGAGCCAGACTTCATACACGGACTAGTGTAGTGGTGGAGCCAGACTTCATACACGGACTAGTGAAGTGGTGGAGCCAGACTCCATACACGGACTAGTGAAGTGGTGGAGCCAGACTTCATACACGGACTAGTGAAGTGGTGGAGCCAGACTTCATACACGGACTGTGTAGTGGTGGAGCCAGACTCCATACACGGACTAGTGAAGTGGTGGAGCCAGACTTCATACACGGACTAGTGAAGTGGTGGAGCCAGACTTCATACACGGACTAGTGAAGTGGTGGAGCCAGACTCCATACACGGACAGTGTAGTGGTGGAGCCAGACTCCATACACGGACTAGTGTAGTGATGGAGCCAGACTTCATACACGGACTAGTGTAGTGGTGGAGCCAGACTTCATACACGGACTAGTGAAGTGGTGGAGCCAGACTCCATACACCGTCCTTGAAGAAGCAAAGGTTGTGGGATCTGACAGGATGTCGCCTTGGATCCTAATGTAAGATGCTGAAGATCCTTGCAAGTGGATCACTGGAGACAGTGGTGGAGGAACATAACAGGCAGGGGACAAACAACTACACACCAGAGTCCTAACATGAACTTAAATCAAAGCACAAACACGGGTTCTGAGAAAGGAAATCATGTTTGTCAAACATATCTGAGTTTTACGACGGAATGATTGAGATCAAAGAAGAATGGGAAGGGTGGGTAGATTGGATGTTATTACATCAAAGGTTCTTATCCAGGGATGAATACCCGCCAGGGAGAAAACTTTATGTTTCAGAAGAAAAGTTGGGACCTCAGACTCAGTGAGAATATTGATCTTCCTACAAACTACAATTCTACAGATTGTATATAATCTACAGAACATCTCTTTACTGTAAGTCACATATTAAAATAAAAGCAAAGATAAATATTTAACTTGTATTATTTGAAATGCAATTTCTGGGTCAGTCATGTAAATAAAGGAATTGCATTCTGACATACGGAGAAAAAGGGTACATGGGACAAAAGGGTACATGGGACAAAACAATGTTGAGCACCGCTGTATTAGATTGTCAGACAGTATTCACCCCATTTGCCACGAAAAAGGTTGGTGTACAGACTTGACCACTGGTTCCCAAACTGGGGGTCATGGCCCCCTGGGGGGACTTTTTTGCAATATATAACTTACCATAAGTTGAGGCAATGTACAGGTTATGATCCCAGAGGCTACCAGGGGGTCTTTACTGAGTGTAGGGGCCAGTAATAAGGAAACCATACGAAAAAGAGGTAATTACTGTAATTCGTTTGGGAATCACTTGGTTAGACGCAAGAGAATCTGGTCGGAATAACTGACGTGAGATAGGCGTGAGATACTGTTAATGAGTAGAACCCTGTTACCCATGATGTAAAGGGTGGCGAGCAGGATAAGGTGTTAGCATGGTCGGACAAATGGCTAATAGACTTCGACCTAGATAATTGCAAGACTATGAGAATGGAAAGAGAGGCCAGGATATCAGAAAAACAACGCATATTGAAATGAAGGAACTTACTCGGCTCAGCGAAAGAAAAGTATCTTAGAATAGATATAACTGGGAAGATATCTCCGGAGGCACACAAACGTAGCATCACAGTAGTAGCATATGCTGAGCTGCAAACATCAGGAGCCTGGACAAAGATGCATTCAAAGCTCTTCATACAACACATGTTCAACCACTGCTGCAGTGTACAGCACCAGCACGAAGACTCAACCTCAAAAAACACAAAACAAAGATTGATAAATTACAAAGGTTTACTATAAAACTTGTGCCAGAAGTGACGGAGATACTGAGCTACGGGGACAGGCTGAGGGAACTAACTTTAACGACAGTGAAAGGAGAACTAGAGCAGACATGATCCAGACATATATTATACCCAAGGGAATCAGTAGAACAGAGATACAAAAAAGTTTGAGCCGGTACAGAGCGAGAGGACATGTATGGAAGTTACAATTGGGCAACAGGGACGTGAGGAAATGCTTGATCTGTGTAAGAGCAGTTAACTAGTGGAGCGAAATATTAGCGGGCATGCAATAGGTAACCCGCTATTACCTATAGGGTTGGGAATCATTGCGCTTGACGACCATCAGTTGTGAAGGCAGGGCACGGGAGCTGAATCCCGATTCTGAAAATTGTTTTGGTATGTACATTGCCATTCATGATAGGACTTAAAAAAAAAAAGATACACTCACACACTTAGACACACAATCCTAGCAAAATTTACTAATGGAAAGGAAAAGAGAAAAGAAAAGAAAAAATAAGATAGAATGAGATTACTAAGGAGAAAGAGAAACATGAATAGCTGTGAGAGTATAGAGAGAGAGACAGATGATAAAGACTGAGACAATCAGACACTAGATGGTTCCCACCGGAGTTAAAGAACCAACTTAACGACATATAATGCCATATAATCACAATCAAACACAGGCGGTACAAAAAATAGGTTTCACAAAAGAGATATAATTGATAAGGAGAGGTCACGAGGTCAAACTATTTTTTGTACCTTTACTTTATTACAAGGTAAATTAGGTGTGGTGTAAAAAGTTCAGTAAAGTGTATGTGAAGCTCTGAAGGGGCGAGGGCCAGGAAGGAAGGTCGCTCCATAACAATAATAAAACCCTTACCTGGTAACGAACAAATGTAAACATTGCTTTCTTTTATTGTTTGACCTCTTAGTTCACTGTGGTGTTTATTGTTGTGAAGATGCTGGCTCCTGGGGCTTGTTTACCTCCTCCTCCACCCACTTACAGGGTGGGGAAGTTGTGGGGTTGTAGTCACGTGGTGGCGGGGAAGTTGTGGGGGGGTTGTCACGTGGTGGTGGGGAAGTTGTGGGGTTGTAGTCACGTGGTGGCGGGGAAGTTGTGGGGGGGTTGTCACGTGGTGGTGGGGAAGTTGTGGGGGTTGTAGTCACGTTGTGGCGGGGAGGTTGTAGGGTTGTAATCACGTAGTGGGGGGGGAAGTTGTGGGGTTGTTGTCACGTGGTGGCGGGGAAGTTGTGGGGTTGTAGTCACGTGGTGGTGGGGAAGTTGTGGGGGTGTTGTCACGTGGTGGTGGGGAAGTTGTGGGGTTGTAGTCACGTGGTGGTGGGGAAGTTGTGGGGGTGTTGTCACGTGGTGGTGGGGAAGTTGTGGGGTTGTAGTCACGTGGTGGTGGGGAAGTTGTGGGGTTGTAGTCACGTGGTGGTGGGGAAGTTGTGGGGGTGTTGTCACGTGGTGGTGGGGAAGTTGTAGTCACGTGGTGGTGGGGAAGCTAGAGGTCCACCAATACACAATAACACCGACCATTATCAAGTCAATATAAGCCTAAACATTAACCAAGTTGAAAACAAAACCAAAATAAATGGAAGTGTTGAAGGGGCCGACAAGGTAAGGCAGGTAACCAGGTCCTTCTAATTATCACCCTAAACCACTAACAGGATCGTTCCTATATTATACCATAAATAATGTAAGTGCTTCAAGACATCTCTCAGACCTCCACTAATGACTTAACTGTCGGCAGTCAGTAAACGAGTCTTAATTGGCCCCTTGTGAAGCCATTAACACCTTCAGTAAACAGGTGGGACTCGCCTGGGGTAATGCCAGTAATGCTAACAAGCGCTCAACTACTTGCTCATTACCTTCATGTAATAATTACAAGTCTTACATCATATTAGCTACAACAACACTAATACAAATGTTAATAGTAGTGATAAAAATACTAATAATATTTATAAATTATGAACAGTAATATATATATATATATATATATATATATATATATATATATATATATATATATATATCTTTATCTATACATTAAAATGTCTGTCTAACTGTCCATTCAAGGTTGTATTCCAGACCCTTGGGGCTAGCCTCACCCAATTTCACGCAGTAATTGCTGTCGGGTACGTGTCCAACATGGGCGGATCGTGGTAGGAATAATTTAAATAAGTGCCCCGTAACACGGTCCCAAAGCTGGTATAACAACGTAGCAATCAGTTTTTAAAAGTGAAATGTTCTTTTGCCCTCCTGTTCACCACCTTCCCTACCCTTCACCACCTTCCCTACCCTTCACCACCTTCCCTACCCTTCACCACCTTCCCTACCCTTCACCACCTTCCCTACCCTTCACCACAGGCGCCTGACAGCTGAGTGGACAGCGCTTGGGATTCGTAGTCCTAAGGTTCCGGGTTCGATCCCTGGTTGTGGCGGAAACAAATGGGCAGAGTTTCTTTCACCCTGATGCACCTGTTCATCTAGCAGTAAAAAGGTACCAGGGAGTTAGACAGCTGCTACGGGCTGCTTCCTGGGGATGTGTAACAAAAAGGAGGCCTGGTCGAGGAATGGGCTGAGGGGACACTAAGCCCCGAAATCATCTCAAGATAACCGTCACCAGTGACGCTGTGTTCACCTGGCTGTCACCAGTGACGCTGTGTTCACCTGGCTGTCACCAGTGAAGCTGTGTGTTCACCTGGCTGTCACCAGTGACGCTGTGTTCACCTGGCTGTCACCAGTGACGCTGTGTTCACCTGGCTGTCACCAGTGAAGCTGTGTGTTCACCTGGCTGTCACCAGTGAAGCTGTGTGTTCACCTGGCTGTCACCAGTGAAGCTGTGTGTTCACCTGGCTGTCACCAGTGACGCTGTGTTCACCTGGCTGTCACCAGTGAAGCTGTGTGTTCACCTGGCTGTCACCAGTGAAGCTGTGTGTTCACCTGGCTGTCACCAGTGACGCTGTGTTCACCTGGCTGTCACCAGTGAAGCTGTGTGTTCACCTGGCTGTCACCAGTGAAGCTGTGTGTTCACCTGGCTGTCACCAGTGACGCTGTGTTCACCTGGCTGTCACCAGTGACGCTGTGTTCACCTGGCTGTCACCAGTGAAGCTGTGTTCACCTGGCTGTCACCAGTGAAGCTGTGTTCACCTAGCTGTCACCAGTGACGCTGTGTTCACCTGGCTGTCACCAGTGACGCTGTGTTCACCTGGCTGTCACCAGTGAAGCTGTCTTCACCTGGCTGTCACCAGTGAAGCTGTGTTCACCTGGCTGTCACCAGTGAAGCTGTGTTCACCTAGCTGTTACCAGTGAAGCTGTGTGTTCACCTGGCTGTCACCAGTGAAGCTGTGTGTTCACCTGGCTGTCACCAGTGAAGCTGTGTGTTCACCTGGCTGTCACCAGGGACGGTAGAGTTCCAGCGGTGCTCCTCGCCCCACCTGTGTTCACCTGGGCCTCATTTCCAGTCTCCCGCCACCAATTACAGTACTGCGGTAAGTGTAATGTCTCCCACTACCACACCGGTCATTACGATCACCATAGCTAACACCAAACTCTGGCAGACTCTCTTTACTGTCCCGCCCCGTCCCGCGGAACTCTACTGTCTATCCGGCGGACTCTACTCTCTGTCCGGCGGACTCTACTCTCTGTCCGGCGGACTCTACTCTCTGTCCGGAGGACTCTCCTAATCTTCCCTACACTCTGTTGCTGAGTCTTTTTCACTCTTTGTTTCACCCATTTTCCTGTGCTTGTCTTCCCGCCGCCAGAGGACAGTGGTCCATTGGTGGGCGTCCCGAGACTCGCCGCCTGCTGCTTCACACCCTCTCCTCTTTTGTCTCTCACTTTATATACGTTTCTGTAATTTAGTTAAAAAGAAAACAAAGATTCCAGGAGGGTATTGTGTTGGGAGGGAGGGAGGGCTGGTGGTGGTGGTGGGCTGGTGGTGGTGGTGGTGTGGCTCGTGGTGGGCTGGCTGGTAGTGGGCTGGTGGTGGTGGTGGGCTGGCTGGTGGTGGACTGGCTGGTGGTGGTGGGCTGGAGGGTGGTGGGCTGGAGGGTGGTGGTGGGCTGGCTGGTGGTGGTGGGCTGGCTGGTGGTGGTGGGCTGGCTGGTAGTGGGCTGGTGGTGGTGGTGGGCTGGCTGGTGGTGGACTGGCTGGTGGTGGTGGGCTGGAGGGTGGTGGTGGGCTGGCTGGTAGTGGGCTGGTGGTGGGACCCACATCATTAGCTGGGTCGTAACGATCCAGTGTGTCGATTGTTGCTTTTCCAGGCCCACTTACGGCCGCACAAGTATTCAACAGTTCTTCGTTCACTCCCTATATTCGCCTCAAACTTTACACATTTGCAAATTGTTGCTAATTAGATGCATTGTGAATGTAAATTAGAATATTATGAAGAACACGATTAGTTAATTAAGAGTTTAAGTAGATAAGCTGATGGCAAAGGTTTGGTGAACGAAAACTGGGGAGGGTTTTCCCAGATTGTTTGGTTCATGGCTGGCCTGTGAACGAGGGTTCGAAGCTCACAGTCTGGTAATTGACAATTAGTCGTGTATGTCTGACTTTTACCGTGTTGTTCTTGGCCACTGCTGACCCCTGCTGGAGGCGGCACCCGTAGGTGCTCCACGACACACGGTGCTCCACGACACACGGTGCTCCACCACGCACGGTGCTCCACGACGCACGGTGCTCCACGACGCTCGGTGCTCCACGACGCACGGAGCTCCACCACGCATGGAGCTCCACCACGCACGGTGCTCCACGACGCACGGTGCTCCACCACGCACGGTGCTCCACGACGCATGGAGCTCCACCACGCACGGAGCTCCACGACGCACGGTGCTCCACGGCGCACGGTGCTCCCCAACACAAGACAAAGTACTGTATGAAACATTACAGATGATTTACCGGTCCTGTACGCCCATTTTACGACGTAATACAACAGTGATGTGTGTTGTAATTGTAAGCCAACTTTGTGAAAGAGCTTTAATACCCTCCCGTGGCCGAGTGCTCCATAACTCACCATATAGCGTCATGGTTACAATTGTAATTTACATTTAGGCAAACGTTTACCAGTAACTTACTGTGAGTTGAGTCTTCAAGAACTCACTACACTATATGTAGTATAACAGTAGTATAATATAATACTATATATAATATGTAGTATAATATATATATATATATATATATATATATATATATATATATATATATATATATATGTATATATATATGTATGTATATATATATATATATATATATATATATATATATATATATATATATATATATATATATATATATATATATTATATATATATATATATATATATATATATTGTAACACCACTCTCTTGTATCACCACCCTAAAATGTACCACCATAATGGAACACAAAAAAATGGTTACTAATGTAAACACTACTTATCCTGAGTAACACTTCCTCATCGGTTGCACTTGATAACACTGTTATGAGCTGACATATGATGGTTACACCGGAACCAAAGGTACACTGCCAATAAGGAAATGCTAACACAGAGATTAAATACGCTGCCACCATCTGCCTGACCTCCGGTTTATCTTGTATATTGATTAAAAATTCCTGGGTTAGTCTTAGTCAGCATAGTTTCAAGTATGTAATATTTCATGCAAGGAAATTAGACTCCAGATTCTTATGTGTAAACATCCTTGGATCTCCCCCTTTTGGCCAGGTCAGAGGTCAGTCACACACGTAATTAATAACTCCTCTCTTGAAGAGTGTAGGGTGAATGTCAAACAAGCTTTTTGAAATATTTCTTGAGTGTTTGTACATTCTTGGTGGGTAGCAACAGCAGATCTCCCCCTCCCCCCTGTGGGGGTTGTATATAGAGGTCCTGGAGGGACTTAAAAAAGGCAGAGTGCAGTACACCGGGATCGAGAGCGGGGCTGTGAAGAACATCTCAGCCAGGGAGAGACAGATAGCTTAAGGTAATGTGTGTGATCTCTGAGTTTTTGTTCCATGTCCAAATTTCTTAACTTTTTGCCAGTGTTAGGATAGGATTTATAATTGGTGATTGACATAATTTTGGTCTCAATAAACTTACGTGAAATTTCCCGTCTGTGTCAATTGTTGAATCCTCTTAGCCTTTTGGATATAGTGGCTGACAACCGTTTTCATAATTAATGACAGTCATAGAAAGTACTCTCCAAGTCAAGCAATGTTTCTTGCCTCGTTGCTTGATATAGTTTCAATGGTCAAAGGCAGATGGTGGCAGCGTATTTAATCTCTGTGTTAGCATTTCCTTATTGGCAGTGTACCTTTGGTTCCGGTGTAACCATCATATGTCAGCTCATAACAGTGTTATCAAGTGCAACCGATGAGGAAGTGTTACTCAGGATAAGTAGTGTTTACATTAGTAACCATTTTTTTGTGTTCCATTATGGTGGTACATTTTAGGGTGGTGATACAAGAGAGTGGTGTTACAATATATATAGTGGATGGCCACTTCTGTGGTGAATCTTTGGCCATAATTTTTTCAGTGGTTAACAAATGGAATGCACTAGGAAGTGATGTGGTGGAGGCTGACTTCATACACAGTTTCAAATGTAGATATGATTGAGCCCAGTAGGCTCAGGAATGTGTACACCAGTTGAGAGGCGGGACCAAATAGCCGAAGCTCAACCCCAGCAAGCACAACTAGGTGAGTACACACACACTCGTACAGAGATGGTCATATAAATGGCTACTAAGAGTACAACAACCTGGTTAATACAAGGTAATGAGACAGAGATGGTGCAAGACTTCACACTGAGCAGTTCTGGTGTTAGGGAGACGACGCTCTCACAATCAACCATAGCGATTACTTCCCTAAATATGGTGTGTTAGAACCATCAAAATAACATAATAGATCACAAACTAAACAAATTAATTGAAAATAATCAAGACGATAAAGTTTCAAATGAGAAGCTTGCAGATAATTAAATGATTTATCTGGGTAATTGGTCATTGGAGAGAGAGATGAAGTGATAAGTTACTAAGAACAGTCGTCCCAGTGAGACGTTCACGCCGCTAGTTATTGCCAGTCGTTGTGTGTAAACTGTCAAACTACCGCTCAACAAATGGCCCAGGCCTCAAAGCTGTGTGTGTGTCGTCTGCAATAAGCTAAACTGATTATTCTTTCAACAAGGATTTATGGATGCAAATTGTCATTTTAATATTGTTATTAATGGTTGTGTTAATGTTGATATTTACATTATTAATGATAAAATACTTGATGGTTTATGTTTGAGCAACCCGACTTGTTGGTGGTGATAATATTATGGTGAATGGTTCTGTTGTTATGACTCTTGGTACATTATTAGTATTATGGCAACTGGCAGAGTCCCAGAGTAGTGCAACAGTGGACAGCTTCTCCACCCTGGTGGTGGCCCTTGAACACACTGGTGGTGGCCCTTGAACACACTGGTGGTGGCCCTTGAACACACTGGTGGTGGCCCTTGAACACACTGGTGGTGGCCCTTGAACACACTGGTGGTGGCCCTTGAACACACTGGCATGGCCCTTGAACACACTAGGATGGCCCTTCAACACACTAGCATGGCCCTTCAACACACTGGCATGGCCCTTGAACACACTGGCATGGCCCTTGAACACACTGGCATGGCCCTTGAACACACTGGCATGGCCCTTGAACACACTGGCATGGCCCTTGAACACACTGGCATGGCCCTGGAACACACTGGCATGGCCCTTGAACACACTGGCATGGCCCTTGAACACACTAGCATGGCCCTTGAACACACTGGCATGGCCCTTGAACACACTGGCATGGCCCTTGAACACACTGGTGGTGGCCCTTGAACACACTAGCATGGCCCTTGAACACACTGGTGGTGGCCCTTGAACACCCTGGTGGTGGCCCTTGAACACACAGGTGGTGGCCCTTGAACACACTGGCATGGCCCTTGAACACACTGGCATGGCCCTTGAACACACTGGCATGGCCCTTGAACACACTGGTGGTGGCCCTTGAACACACTAGCATGGCCCTTGAACACACTGGCATGGCCCTGGAACACACTAGCATGGCCCTGGAACACACTGGCATGGCCCTTGAACACACTAGCATGGCCCTTGAACACACTGGCATGGCCCTTGAACACACTGGCATGGCCCTTGAACACACTGGTGGTGGCCCTTGAACACACTAGCATGGCCCTTGAACACACTGGTGGTGGCCCTTGAACACCCTGGTGGTGGCCCTTGAACACACTGGTGGTGGCCCTTGAACACACTGGCATGGCCCTTGAACACACTGGTGGTGGCCCTTGAACACACTGGCATGGCCCTTGAACACACTGGCATGGCCCTTGAACACACTGGCATGGCCCTTGAACACACTGGTGGTGGCCCTTGAACACACTAGCATGGCCCTTGAACACACTGGCATGGCCCTGGAACACACTAGCATGGCCCTGGAACACACTGGCATGGCC
Source organism: Procambarus clarkii (assembly GCF_040958095.1). Taxonomy (NCBI): domain Eukaryota; kingdom Metazoa; phylum Arthropoda; class Malacostraca; order Decapoda; family Cambaridae; genus Procambarus; species Procambarus clarkii. The sequence continues at coordinate 15,847,632 of NC_091173.1, forward strand.
CTTGAACACACTGGCATGGCCCTGGAACACACTAGCATGGCCCTGGAACACACTAGCATGGCCCTGGAACACACTGGCATGGCCCTGGAACACACTAGCATGGCCCTGGAACACACTAGCATGGCCCTGGAACACACTAGCATGGCCCTGGAACACACTAGCATGGCCCTGGAACACACTGGCATGGCCCTGGAACACACTGGCATGGCCCTTGAACACACTGGCATGGCCCTGGAACACACTAGCATGGCCCTGGAACACACTAGCATGGCCCTGGAACACACTAGCATGGCCCTGGAACACACTAGCATGGCCCTGGAACACACTGGCATGGCCCTGGAACACACTAGCATGGCCCTGGAACACACTGGCATGGCCCTTGAACACACTGGCATGGCCCTGGAACACACTAGCATGGCCCTGGAACACACTAGCATGGCCCTGGAACACACTAGCATGGCCCTGGAACACACTAGCATGGCCCTGGAACACACTAGCATGGACCTGGAACACACTAGCATGGCCCTGGAACACACTAGCATGGCCCTGGAACACACTAGCATGGCCCTGGAACACACTAGCATGGCCCTGGAACACACTAGCATGGCCCTGGAACACACTAGCATGGCCCTGGAACACACTAGCATGGCCTTACAACACCGGTGCCCAGAGAAGGTGTGGAGGTGGTGTGGAGACACGGACCAGTGGGAGGTCGACAGGTCTACGACAGGTGTGGGATCAACGACACAAGGGGCCGGGTGGTAGTTAGCCTCATTAGAGATATTTGATTTTACAGGCCAATTGTGTGTAATGGCCGGCTTCCGGAAGTGGGAGATAACCACCCCCTTATTTGTTTGTTTTTGCATTCTTAGTATCGTGCCTTTGTTGCATCTTGTAT
>NC_091173.1:15853529-15973529 GCF_040958095.1 Procambarus clarkii
CATATACAGTTTCAAATGTAGATATGATAGAGCTCAGTAGGCTCAGGAATTTGTACACCAGTTGAGAGTTGAGAGGCGGGACCAAAGAGCCAAAGCTCAACCCCCGCAAGCACAACTAGGTGGGTACAATTAGGTGATTACAAACAGCATTACAAGAGCTTCCAAGATGGTAAACTGAAGAAAAACTTAACTACATCTTCCGCCAGGGTTTCATAGGTAGTACTAGCCTGTTTTTACAGAGCACTTTACTGGGGTTAAACTGGTTTAACTAATAGTGCCCTTGCATAAAAACCCTTTTACCTAACATGAATATTTGCATCAAATCATCCTAAATTATCCCACTGGACACAAAGGCCCGGAACATCCAACAAAGTGTAAAGAGAAGAACAGAACTTGTGCACCAACTCTAAATAAGGATCAGAATCTATATAACACTTCTCCCTATATGATGGTAACTGCTTTATCGCTTTAGGAGGTACCTCTCCTTCTACAAAGAACGTCGCTTTTCGCTCGTAGGCGTTACATAAGGCCAAACATTGTCGTACTAGAAAATGAAAGCGGCTAGCGAAAGTGACGTACTGTCCCGTTTTCTGTTTTGGGTCCTCTTTGTATAGGTTAGGAGAGGACACTATAACTTGTGCATGAGAGAGAGAGAGAGAGAGAGAGAGAGAGAGAGAGAGAGAGAGAGAGAGAGAGAGAGAGAGAGAGAGAGAGAGAGAGAGAGAGAGAGAGAGAGAGAGAGAGAGAGAGATAATAAGTGGTATGTTGGTCAAACAGGTAAACATCTTGACCAAAGAACAAATGAACACAAATGTATCATAAGGTTAGGTCAAGAGTCCAATTCATTGTTTGTTCACTTAAGACTTTGTAGTCATTTAATAGACTGCATCAATTCATGCAAAATTGTTGAGTGTAAATCCGATAGTGAAAAAATATATAACTGAATCTTCATTTATAAAAAGGAGTGAATTTGATAACATTTATGTAAATCCACGATTGTATAAATTAGATTATAATTTGATTAGATTTATAACTTTATAATTGGTAAGATTTGTGATAGATAAACAATTATGTAATGAACAGATATATGTGCAGTACATTCCAAGAATTAAGGGATGGCCTCTACCCATTCAATCATGCCACTCTCGTTTTTTTGATACCATGTTGCTGGATCTAAATATATAATAATCCCAAACCCATACCTTTCCTGTCTTAAACCTAAATGACTCAAACTTATGACCCCCATCAGGATTCGAACCCAGGCCGCCGCGGGTCTCCCCTGGTACTGTAACCTCTGCACCATCGATGGTCTGCAAATATTGGTTGGTGGCGGCACTTACACACACACAAGTTCCATGCTCAACACTCACCCGACGACACTGGTGGTTGGAGTCCAGTTATTTCATCAAACCTCTAAACATGCTGAGGGCCGCACTGAGTACACATGTGAACAAAACCAGAGTGGTCAGCATTGCCTGTAGTTGCTGGGTTCAGTACACTGAAGCGGACACAAATACAAATAACCTATAAAAATACTAATAATAAACTAATACAAAAACATATATTCTGATTCAAAATTTAACAAATTCAATCAGGATCATAAATCCCAAATAAATGTAACATTATACTACGCACATTGCGAGAAGCTCTTTTGTTAAGGCTCTTACCATAGTGGGCAGACGTGGCCAGCGTTGCATCAGGAGTGATCTCAGGGGTTGTGGGGCATCGCTATGCCTGGCGCTGCTCCGCCTGGCGCTGCTCCGCCTGCCTGACGTTCAACAACTTACGTCCCAAGGTCCAGATGGTCCAGCGTAACGTTCAGTCGCAGCGTATACAGCAACAAGAACAATTCAAACAAAAGCGATTATGATAATTATGCCTAAAAAATAATAATAATAATAGAATAATTATACAAATAAGACATTACACGAGCGCAGCCAGAGAAGTTCTGTATGTTAATATATATACCTTCGCTGAAGGTGGGGATAAACACCCCCTGAAATGCTGAAATGATTTCAGGCATAGAGTGCGCCTTCACACACTTCCAGCACACAGGGAGGAGCAGTGTGAGACGAGGGCCCCACCACACGCCCACACGCATCGTTAGAGAACTGTGGAAAGTAATATTTGTACTTTTTGTTATAAATTATACAGACGAGCGTATACCAACCGGAGAACAGGTTGTATGCCCGACCTCCTTGCTAATGAGTCACTTCCTAACACACTCTTGGTATGTCCGTTTTGAGGTCGAATTTCAGCTTCTGTGTCACAGTTTCAGGAGCCGTTCTCAGATGATCAACTTGTCTCATCCAGGTAATTGCTATTGTGTTCATGAATTTGAATTACTCTACTAGGGTTCAGTTCATCTTCATAAACATTGGCCAAATGCCCGTTAATCCAGCGGCTCCCTTTCCCACCAGCTTCTTAAAGAATTAAGGATGCTCTAGAGATGACTCACAAGTGTTTACTCTCAAGGTTTTCCTGGACAGAGTCTTGCTCACTTCCTCTCCCTCAAGAGCAGCTCTCAAAATGCTTCACCCACGTCCTGTTATACAAATAATTTATAACAGAACCAAAACACCTAAGCTATCCTAGGCCACACTGTACACATGAAGCTCGGTTTCCCAGACCTGGAGAGGGGTCTGAGAGTGCTACTTCCCGAGCCCGTCCAGAGGTCAGGCTCGAAAATCCATATAGCATTTTATACATTTATTATACTGAGGCAGACAGTGAGTATATTTACCATAGAGAAGTAGTTATCAGGCTCAAGGAGAAGGCTGTTGTATAGCAATTATTGTCCAGAAAACTCCGCTCATTACAACTGAGGAGAGGAGGGTAGGACTAAGACATACTGCGTTCTTAGTTATTACACCGCTCAAGACGACGTCTTATACATAGAGATAAACCTTCCCCACTGAAGCTCTAACTGCTTCAGAAGAGAGAATTATCGTATCAAATCACTGTCCCTCCCTTAGCATCGTGTTTGGTAAGACTCGCTCGACTGGAGTTAAACTACTTTAGCATTCAAGAAGAGAGTCGTTCGCAAGTAGCAAAATTATAGTTGTGTAAAGTCTGGGATGAGCTTAAAGGCTTCAAATTCAGACTTATCTGCTATTCATGGAGGTAAATAATTATAGCAAGTTATCTTACTAGGGTTAAGCTTGTGTTATCATCAACATGAGCCGTTATCCCTCCACTGTGCCTGGAGAGCCACTTACTCCCACAACATTAGGAAGTAACTCCATTTTGTTACTTTAGAGAGACACAGAATACCTGGGAGGCTTCATCACACCTCCCATGTTGCCAGCAGCTCCCATGTTGCCAGCACCTCCCATGTTGCCAGCAGCTCCCATGTTGCCAGCACCTCCCATGTTGCCAGCACCTCCCATGTTGCCAGCACCTCCCATGTTGCCAGCACCTCCCATGTTGCCAGCACCTCCCATGTTGCCAGCACGTTACTGTGCCAAACTTTGCTTGGTTTGGTGTTAGCCGTAAGGACTATCAACCTGTGGAAGGTTACGTAAGTCACCACAAAGACTTACTGACCACCTTAGGCATGGTTATTAAAACCACCATTAAGGACTTACCAACAAACAAGCTCCTTAGGAACTTAGTCTAAGACGAAAAGTAAACTGCCAAGTGTATATATACCGAGATGGGTGTACGTCTTGGTTTACATATATAGTAGAAGGTATCCATCAGTCTCAGGAGACTATGGAATTGTGCTCTGGTTATCGGTCTGAAGTGGCCTCTCCAGGGCGCAAAGCCAGGGTAGGTTGATACGGGGGCGAAGCTGTCACCCATGCAGCAGGTCCCCCCCTTCTCCACGGCGCCGAAAGTATCCAGTGGAAGGGGAAACTCCAATACGGATCTTCTTCTTGAGGTTATCTTGAGATGATTTCGGGGCTTTAGTGTCCCCGCGGCCCGGTCGTCGACCAGGCCTCCACCCCCAGGAAGCAGCTCGTGACAGCTGACTAACACCCAGGTACCTATTTACTCCTAGGTAACAGGTGCATAGGGTGAAAGAAACTCTGCCCATTGTTTCTCGCCGGCGCCCGGGATCGAACCCGGGCCCACAGGATCACAGCCCAGCGTGCTGTCCGCTCGGCCGACCGGCTCCCAGCGCCGTCGCAGGAACTGTCAGACGAGGTTGAAGCTAACATCGAACTGCCCTTGGGGTTCCAGCTCCGGATTTGACCTCGAAGTTGGTGAAAGACGGCACAGGGACTCCAAACCCGGAGACCGCCGTGGTCGGGGCCGGAGAAGAACCACCCCAGCAAGGACAACAACGACCCCAGCCTCCTGAAGCAGAGCCTGTTGGGCCGCACGAGCCCCAGGAGGTGGACGTCCCGGTCCCGCACCTACGGGTTCCTGACAGAGATCGTCACAACCCTCTTTCACCCGAGGCCGACTTCCTTCAAGACCAAGCAGAAGGGAGAGTGATATTTATTAATTACAACAATTATTATAATTATTATTATTATAATAAAAATATAATTAATTAAAACTTATTCAGTAAAGATATACACATGTTAATTATGACGCAGACTCGCTCCCAAGAACCCCAAGAACACACACACACACACACACACACATACACACACACACACACACACACACACACACACACACACACACACACACACACACACACACACACATATATATATATATATATATATATATATATATATATATATATATGTATATATATATATTAACCATAGGCACACAGTTTCAGTTGTGTGGAAAGTGAGTGTTGAAGGTGGAGGCGGTGTGGTGGTGGGTGAGGGTCTGGGACACGACTGGAGCACAAGTCCCACCACCACCTGGGGGAGGGCAGGTGGGCTTCATTAACACCCGCCCGCCCACATTAAGCCCTGATCACGTCAACAACGTGGGACGCGCCCTGGGAGTGGAGTGAATGTTTACCTCTTGTCTCAGCGGGTAATGGCTGGACCCTTTGATGACGTCACAGAGTGCAGGCATCATTATCAAACGTCTGGGGTTGAAACGTTTGGGCATTGAGTCTAAAACATTGGTGGCTGAATACGTTTTTGGTTTAAACTTTTCCAAATGAAAAGTTCGCGACTGAAACGTTTACGACTGATAACGCTCGAAGCTGAAAGGTTCATTAAAAAAGAATCATAATTTAGACATTTGTTGGTGAAGCGTTTCGTGATTGAGAGAGGAAGGGAATTATCAGGTGAAAGCGCCAAGCCATTACGACTATATAGCACTTGGAAGGGATCAGGATAAGGATTTGGGATGGGACGTGGGGGGGGGGGAGGGGTGGGTGGGGGGAGAGAAATGGTGCCCAACCACTTGGACGGTCAGCCCGTCCTCCAAACAAAGATCCAAAAGTGATTCCATCCACCTGCCAAACCCCCTGTTTATGAATGAAAAGCGGTTTACACACGACTCACAACTGCTGACGTTCGAACATATCCGGAACAAGTGTTTCACTGACGAATTTTGTTCGAATCACAACGCTATAAATGCTTCATCCACGTACTACAAATACAAATAATCGCCAACAGAACCTAAATACCTAACCTAACCTATGCCTATATATCCACAATATGCTAATATATTATAATATTAATTTATACTTGAGAAAATTCCCGTTTTGAATGAACAGCATATTAAAATTTATGAATACGTCTGTGGGGTCGACCGCTGGATGTAATGGACTTGAGTCGAGGACGAGTTGGGACGGTCGGGAATTGAACGCCGACCTGCATGAAGCGAGACCGTCGCTCTACCGTCCAGCCCAAGTAGTTGGACAATAAACAATATTTACTGAAGCATTCTGTGCAACAACACTTATGGATGAAACGTTCCAAGGCTGAGCAAAACGTGTCGAAACAGCAACAGCCGAAACTTGTAAAGGGAAACGTTGCTACGTGTCCGAGCTACTCAAACGGCCAAAAGCGACATTATTTTTAAGAGGACAGGTTGGACGTTGAGCTTCATCACCATTCAGGGGGCTTCAGTGTGGGTCGGGAGTCTACACGGGGGCGGGGCAGCGACAGGTGGCGCGGCACCACACAACCCCACCAATATCAACCACACAAAGATCAAAGAGCGAATTAATAATAGTGTGAACGTACTGGAGAGACTGGGACAGGGGGAGGATATTGATGTGAGGACGGAAGGGGGGGGTGGGAGAGAGATAAGTGAGAGAGAGAGAGAGGTAGAGTGAGAGATAGTATAGAATGAGGTATGAGAGAGAGTTAACATCATCTACTGGGAGCATTTTAACGCACAAATGCCTTAAGTATTCTCAGTTACACTTCTTAGTTGCCTGAAGCTGTGAGCATTATTGCTGCTGGTCTTGTGTAAACCTTATGTGTTTACACACTTACACTCCTTAATTTGGTAACATTTAATACAAAGAACTAAGTACATACCAGCAAGGATCTATACCCCAAGAACCACTAAGTGAATAGCAAGGAAGCACACCCGAGGCCTCAGTCAGTGTATAGCAAGTGCATGTGCAAACCCCAGAAGTGGTGCACACACCCACAGAAGTGGTGCACACACCCCAAAAGTGGTCCACACACACCCACACAAGTGGTGCACACACCCCAAAAGTGGTGCACACACCCCAAAAGTGGTGCACACACCCACAGAAGTGGTGCACAGCCTGAGAGTGGGTCTGGGAGCTCATCAGCACACCGCGCGCACCTACACTATCAGTATGCACATCACTCCTACTATTTTCACCATTGTAATGCATGGAGATTTACCATCGTAATTAAAACCGATCATAATAATTAATCATTCTTGTCCAAGCTGTTAATCATGGCAGGGCTAGTTGGGTAATTTACAGCATATGAATGGCAATTAACAGGCAATAATTTAAGGTAATTAATGAAACTATGGGGAGGTGGGTCTTCCAATTTTACACCAGTCACAAGAACATGTGCTGAAGAATTTATTGAACACTGATGTTTTTACACTGGAATTTAACTAATCGTTAGCCACAACTACGACGAAATGTATTTTACATTTTCTGTATGTATGTATGTATGTATGTATGTATGTATGTATGTATGTATGTATGTATGTATGTATGTATGTATGTATGTATGTATGTATATATGTATGTATGTATGAGCAAACAAATCAGAAAGGGTGATGAAGCCACAAGAAGCGAGCACTAGGCAAGTAGCCCCGTACGTGGTGTACATGTACACCTCCTGGTGGTGTACATGTACACCCCCTGGTGGTGTACATGTACACCCCCCTGGTGGTGTACTTGTACACCCCCTGGTGGTGTACTTGTACACCCCCTGGTGATGTACTTGTACACTCCCTGGTGGTGTACATGGTGTACATGACAGGCTGAGTGAGTCATGCAGCAGCCATATGCTCATGTTAGCATTTAGGCTTCGGGTCAGGTATACCAACAGCTTAATATATTATTTTCCCCAGAACACGATTCGCCAATCGTTTTACCTCCAGGTCCCCAATGTCTGCTGGGTGTACAGGGGCGGAGCGAACCACTAAACATGTTCCCAGAGTAATCTTATGTTATTTTGTATATAACTTTATATTCTGACACACATAGACTGTATTTTTTGTATGTTTCTAAGATTTTTAGTATCCAGCCCTACACTGCTGGATAATATATCCCATACTGCTTGTATCCACAGTCAATATCTATTGTCACCTCAATCTGCATACTTTAACTATTCAGATGTTAAGACGTTACATCTAAATTTTCTACATTTATGAAGTAAAAAGTTAAAATGTACGTAATTAAAAACCTGGATATCATTATGAAGAGGGAGTGAAAACTTGCAACACGTGAGATGTGCAACAGTTTTGTCTGGCTGAAGTGGTGGTGAGACTGGTCCGAGACGGCCCTGCCTGTGTACACCGGTGCGGCTCTTCCTCTGCTGGACACTCCTCCGTGTACAGTGAGCTGTGACCTCGGTACGGGATAATTGTGTACACCCTGTACGTACACGTGCCATTTATCCTTATTATTATTCTCACATATATATTCAATAGAGTATTGTATGTGCTGTATTGCATTATATAATACTGGATAAGCTATCCGGCGGTGCCCGGGTCTCTTTCTCTCTCACACACACACACCCTCTGGCATTCTTTCTGCCTCCCTCCCTCCCTCCCCTTCGTATGGAAGGGAGGGAGACATAGAGGGTGGTATGAGTAAGGGAGCCTCCCATTCCCCATATATACACAATGATCCACACAAATAATTACTACACGTCTCAAAATTACGAAAACTTCCCCACTGTGGCTACTTGATCGATTTTGAAATATTTCACAAAACATTCTATTTATTTTTGTAGACCTCCGCAACATTCACTCATCCGAACCGTATTTGAAATGAGGAGTCTTGAAAATGACCTGAACGGGTCTGTTTCAACGGTGGCTGCCCTGGCCTACCCCCCCCCCCCCATTGCCCCACAGCCAGAACTACCTTCTTAGTTGGGATAAAGTGTCTTGGCTTGAACTTTCCATTGGGATTTCTGCTTAGTGTAGAACTTGTTTTATAACACTGAGAGTCGGAAGGTGCCAGTACTGACCTGTCCGACACTGAGAGTCGGAAGGTGCCAGTACTGACCTGTCCGAGTACACACACCCGCCAGGTCTCCACCTGGAAATATTTACTCTGAATTTACTCTATGTAATGAAAGGAGTTTCCGGTGTTTTTCTTACTTTCTGCTAGTCATTGTACATACATCATTGTCCAGGGGGTCACCACATTGTGGTCAGTGTACTGACCTTGATATAATACAGTGACCTTTGTCATCATCATCAGCTCACCATACAGTGGCCCTTAGCGTCACCTGGTCACTATACAATGGTTCTTATCTTCATCATATAGTGATCCTTCCATGAAAGCAAAAGATTCATAAATATAACCAAAGTTAAAATTGTTATTTTGTGGATGAGTTTAGGAGTGAAGGAGTCGGGTGGTTCCCGGAGGAGCGGGTTCTTGTCCCCCGCCTCGTATCTCCCTGACTAACGAGCCTGGGACACTCCTTATCTAATCTTAATGTATCAGCGGTAGTTGGGACACCTCGTGATACGGTGGTTACGACCAGCCTACCCACGCTAGAGTACTCTCCTCCCGGTGTACTGGTGAGTGGGGGGGGGGGGGACCTGGGTGGTTGTGTGGGAGCAGGTGGAGTGTGTGGGGGGGGGGGGGTCTCTGGGTGGTTCACCGTTCACCGTTCCCGACGGTGATGTGTCCATGGCTGATCTGTCTACTGTTCATGGCTGACCTCCTGTCTACCGTTCATGGCTGTCCTCCTGTCTACCGTTCATGGCTGACCTGTCTACCCTTCATGGCTGACCTCCTGTCTACCCTTCATGGCTGACCTCCTGTCTACCCTTCATGGCTGACCTCCTGTCTACCCTTCATGGCTGACCTCCTGTCTACCCTTCATGGCTGACCTCCTGTCTACCCTTCATGGCTGACCTCCTGTCTACCCTTCATGGCTGACCTCCTGTCTACCCTTCATGGCTGACCTCCTAGGATGTCTCCATTTTAGGAGTAATATATGGGCTATATCCACCACCAGTAACAATAACACCAGCACAGCAGCAACAACAGCAGCAACAGCAGCAGCAACAGCAGCAGCAACAGCAGCAGCAACAGCAGCAGCAACAGCAGCAACAACAACAGCAGCAACAAGAACAAGAACACATGGGGGCAGAACTTGCAGTAACAATCATAACATCGAAATAATCTAAAATAGAATCTTGAAGTGAGAACAGGTTCGAGACACTTTAAAACATAAGACAGGTACACTTCCGGTTGGGGTCGTCCCTTCGGGGTCAGGGAGAGGTCAACACAGGTCCCAGGGGGTCAGGGCAGGTCCCAGGGGTCAGGGCAGGTCCCAGGGTCAGGGCAGGTCCCGGGGTCAGGTCAGGGAGATCACCAATATAACACAATGAATCAAAGAAGGTCATCAGAGGGGAGATGTGTGCACTATTAAACAGATAACCATCTGATAGTTTCTGCAAATATGAAGCACACACGATGGAAGAATTATTTTGCCAGTCACTGTGTTGGTACTGGAACTGGGGTGAGGGGAGGTACTGGGGTGAGGGGAGGAACTGGGGTGAGGGGAGGTACTGGGGTGAGGGGAGGAACTGGGGTGAGGGGAGGTACTGGGGTGAGGGGAGGAACTGGGGTGAGGGGAGGTACTGGGGTGAGGGGAGGTACTGGGGTGAGGGGAGGTACTGGGGTGAGGGGAGGTACTGGGGTGAGGGGAGGTACTGGGGTGAGGGGAGGTACTGGGGTGAGGGGAGGTACTGGGGTGAGGGGAGGTACTGGGGTGAGGGGAGGTACTGGGGTGAGGGGAGGTACTGGGGTGAGGGGAGGTACTGGGGTGAGGGGAGGTACTGGGGTGAGGGGAGGTACTGGGGTGAGGGGAGGTACTGGGGTGAGGGGAGGTACTGGGGTGAGGAGAGGTACTGGGGTGAGGGGAGGTACTGGGGTGAGGGGAGGTACTGGGGTGAGGAGAGGTACTGGGGTGAGGGGAGGTACTGGGGTGAGGGGAGGTACTGGGGTGAGGGGAGGTACTGGGGTGAGGGGAGGTACTGGGGTGAGGGGAGGTACTGGGGTGAGGGGAGGTACTGGGGTGAGGGGAGGTACTGGGGTGAGGGGAGGTACTGGGGTGAGGGGAGGTACTGGGGTGAGGGGAGGTACTGGGGTGAGGGGAGGTACTGGGGTGAGGGGAGGTACTGGGGTGAGGGGAGGTACTGGGGTGAGGGGAGGTACTGGGGTGAGGGGAGGTACTGGGGTGAGGGGAGGTACTGGGGTGAGGCTACAAATGAAACTGGCGACACAAGCACCGACACATGACACCGATGTACCTGTATCAATTAATTTTTATTTTATTATTTATTTTTTACAGAGGTGCGTAGAGGAGTAGACGACTTCTGACTCCTGTTAATAGGTTGAGAACGTGATCCTTCCCAGAGCTAAGGAGTGACCTTTCCAGAGTCGAACAGTTAAGGATAAGCGCCTAGTCAATCCTCTTTGGCCATGGCTCGAACTCAGACAATGTCGCTCGTGAATGGCGGTGCAAGTGTGTTACCACTACGCCATAAGGAACATTTTATTAATGATACTATCAAAGTTGGAAGATTTGCAACCCGTCCCCGACTCTAAGTCCATTACATCCAGCGGTCGACCCCACAGACGCAGTCGTAAATGTTTACATGCTGTTCATTCAAAACAGGAATTTTCTAAAATATAAATTAATATTATAAGTTTTTAGTATATTGTGCAGATATAGGCATAGGTTAGGTTAGATGTTCAGGTTCTGTTGGCGATTATTTGTATTTGTAGTACGTGGGTGAAGCATTTACAGCGTTGTGGTTCGAACAAAAGTCGTCAGTGAAGCACTTGTTCCGGAAGTGTTCGAACGAAATCAGTTGTGAGTCGTGTAAACGGTTTTTCATGCATAAACAAGGGGCTTGGCGGGTGCATGGAATCACTTTTGGGTCTTTGTTTGGAGGACGGACTGCCTTATGGCACCTGGTGCGTCTCATTCACTTATATTGACCTTCAAGGTTTTTATCGAGTCTGGCCTTAGAGTTGTGGATGGCGGCGGCTTCCACACTTTCTCTCACGGCATTGCACTTCTTGACCTCTGTACAGGGTGCGAATATTTCTTTACATTTCTTCGGCTCATTTGTTTCCAACCTCCACCTGTGTCCTCTTGTCCTACTTTCCCTCAAGTCCACATTTTATTTTCCTCAGTATCGCGCATGTTGTGAGCATATCCCCTATGTTTCTCCTGTCCCCTACGGATGTGAGATTTAGTTCTATTAGCCTCATAGCTTAACCCTCCTAGCTCTAGTACGAATCTTGTTGCAAACCTTTGTACTTTTCAATTTAAGTTTATGCTTCACAACGTACGGATTCCATGCAGGTGCTGCATAGTCTAGTATTGGTCTAACAAATGTTCTGCAGATTGCCTTGAAGGAGTCCTGATTTAAGTTTTTCTAAACGACTTTCTAATGTTTGCCAGCATCCCATATGCTGCTGATGTTACTGTGTTTATTTGTGCCTCTGGTATTAGTGTTGGCCCTATATTCACTCCCAGATCTTTCTCTCTTTCCGATACTTGTAGTTGTCTTCCTCATACAGTGTGGCTACCTACTGGTCTCCTGTCTCCCTTTCCCATAGTTGTTACCTTACATTTGCTGTGACTGAATTCCTGTAACCATTTGTTTGCCCACTCCTAGAGTGTGTCTGCGACACTCACTATGACCTTCACTATCTTGTAAACAAACCCCTATATGTATGCATGTGTACAGTTCCTGTACGTGTCCAGCGCGTGTTATCAACCAGCAACTCCATGCAAAATGATACTGTTCTGCCTAACCAGAGACGTATGACCCTAAGCAACCCATCTAATGCATCTTATGCATTAGGTGGGGTTTCTTATGAATCGCCCCTTGAGGTCGATGCATAAGAAACTTCAATATTATAGAGTTTTTATTTTGCCTAATACGTCACAGTTTAACAAATTGGTCAATTCCGTAAAAAGTGCGTCGTGTTAAGTGAGAGTTCACGCCCGGGTGGTCCATCCCCCCCCCTTCCTCCAACCATTAAAAAAATCGGACCGCGACAATAAATATTCAGATTGGAAAGTGCTAATTAAGGATGATTTAGAGGTTGTGGCGGCGCAGGCTGGCGGCGCAGGCTCTTTAACCCACTAATAACACAGCCATATTATTAAGACTCCGACGCAGTGTTTCTCCTCTCTACTGACAATGGCCGCGTGAGAGGACGTTAAGTGCGCCTTCTCCCACATTCCCAGCAATACCTGCTGCGATTAATTGCAGAGTTAATTAAGTAAAGGTTATAATTACGTGGGAAATGTGCGTGATGTAATCATTTGAGCACGATGGCGCAAGGGTAAACAAACTAGGTTATACGGGTTCCGAACCAGTCATTTGCGCCCAGGAAAAAAATAACGTTACGCGATTTAGGCGTCCAGTCCACCCTGAACTATCTTCCTCCTGCCCCTGTCCACCCTGAACTATCTTCCTCCTGCTCCTGTCCACCCTGAACTATCTTCCCGTGCCCCTGTCCACCCTGAACTATCTTCCTCTTGCTCCTGTCCACCCTGAACTATCTTCCTCCTGCTCCTGTCCACCCTGGACCGTCTTCGCCAGCCTCATGCACGCGTAACCCCCCCCCCACACGTACCAACACCGGTCCCCTTATAGAACCCCAGCTCAGTCAGCCCCACCATCGGTGGGACGTTATCAGTTATGAGTCGTGTGTAATCCGTTTTTCATTCATAAACAGGGGGTTTGGCGGGTGCATGGAATGGACTTTGGGTCTTTGTTTGGAGGACGGGCTGTTACACACGACTCACAACTGATGACGTTCGAACACTTCCGGAACAAGTGCTTCACTGACGACTTTTGTTCGAACCACAACGCTGTAAAGGCTTCACCCACGTACTACATATACAAGTAATCGCCAACAGAACTTAAACATCTAACTTAACTTATGCCTATATATGCACAATATGCTAGTATATTATAATATTCATTTGTATTTGAGAAAATTCCCATTTGAATTAACAGCATGTTAAAATTCATGAATGCGTCTGTGGGGTCGACCGCTGGATGGAATGGACTTGTCTGAGGACGGGTTGCGCTAACCACCCGTCTTGCTCGTCAATTCATGAATGACCTTTCTTAACACATTCAGGACTGTGTTAACATTGTGTGAGGTGTGAGGAGCCGGCACCAGGTGTGGGGTGAGGAGCCGGCACCAGGTATGGGGTGAGGAGCCGGCACCAGGTGTGGGGTGAGGAGCCGGCACCAGGTGTGGGGTGAGGAGCCGGCACCAGGTGTGGGGTGAGGAGCTGGCACCAGGTGTGGGGTGAGGAGCCGGCACCAGGTGTGGGGTGAGGAGCCGGCACCAGGTGTGGGGTGAGGAGCCGGCACCAGGTGTGGGGTGAGGAGCTGGCACCAGGTGTGGGGTGAGGAGCCGGCACCAGGTGTGGGGTGAGGAGCCGGCACCAGGTGTGGGGTGAGGAGCTGGCACCAGGTGTGGGGTGAGGAGCCGGCACCAGGTGTGGGGTGAGGAGCCGGCACCAGGTGTGGGGTGAGGAGCCGGCACCAGGTGTAGGGTGAGGAGGTGGCACCAGGTGTGGGGTGAGGAGCTGGCACCAGGTGTGGGGTGAGGAGCCGGCACTAGGTGTGGGGTGAGGAGCCGGCACCAGGTGTGGGGTGAGGAGCCGGCACCAGGTGTGGGGTGAGGAGCCGGCACCAGGTGTGGGGTGAGGAGCCGGCACCTCACAACCACAGCTGCTCCCCATAATGTGCTAACTAATGTGTCCAACTTAACAATGGGCGTTGAAGTAAACATTATGTATGGGGTCCAGTATACTCTGTGTATGGGCTCCAGTATACTCTGTGTATGGGGTCCAGTATACTCTGTGTATGGGGTCCAGTATACACTGTGTATGGGGTCCAGTATACACTGTGTATGGGGTCCAGTATACTCTGTGTATGGGCTCCAGTATACTCTGTGTATAGGCTCCAGTATACACTGTGTATGAGGTCCAGTATACACTGTGTATGGGCTCCAGTATACTCTGTGTATAGGCTCCAGTATACACTATGTATGAGCTCCAGTATACACTGTGTATGAGCTCCAGTATACACTGTGTATGAGCTCCAGTATACACTGTGTATGGGCTCCAGTATACACTGTGTATGAGCTCCAGTATACATTGTGTATGAGCTCCAGTATACACTGTGTATGGGCTCCAGTATACACTGTGTTTGGGCTCCAGTATACACTGTGTATGGGCTCCAGTATACACTGTGTTTGGGCTCCAGTATACACTGTGTATGGGCTCCAGTATACACTGTGTATGGGTCTCTTAAACGGTATTTCAAAAGTAGTTTGGAAAATATGAAAATAATTAAATATTATAATTTTAATTTACATATTGTCAATGTGTTAATGGTTCATTTATACATTTTTTCAATGTATTACTGTCTAAAAAATATTTCCTGAAGAACTTTTAAATCGTTCACGTTCTCTGTCTCTAAACCACTCATTACTTAGCGAGTAACTTTGTCTATTAACCCATTATATATCACAGAGAACAAGGCACAAACAAAGTTGCTCTGAATCTCTATTTAACAACAGCAGGAGTAATTTTCTTAGCATGGTCGTAAGTCCGACGCAGCCAAGACCGACGGAACGTCTGGAGAGATTTTTATCTTAATTAGCCGTTGGTGGTAAACACGTATAAATAACAGCCGGGACCAGAGGCCGGCGTATCGGACCCGGTAATCACAAAGTTTCATTCTTATAAATTATCCCAGAATTATTTAGCCTCACGTGTGAACAAACAGTATATATAGATTATCGTGCATCATCTGCTCTTATCACGGCTTGTCACGCTGCTAATCTCAGGTGTGAATGCTGAATAATGCGCTAAATTAGTTCCTGTCTTAACTATCCTTCCCGTTACCCAAACACTCGCTTATCCCCACAACTTAAAAAGTGTCAAACACGAGTGCCAGCATACAGTGCACGAGGACACCACGACCTCCCTACCCATGGGGTGGATGGGGAGGCCGGGTCTGAGGTAAGCAGTGGCAGGAGTTGCATTAGGGAGGTGGGGCCGGGCCGGCCGCCTCGGCCCAGACAGGTTACTAAGGCGCGTTATATCAGGTAATTACATAATGATCTTCTCACCAGCGCAGTCTGCTTCAGCTTGGGACTTTTTTGTGGGTGTGTGTTTGGTGTTGGGGTGAGCGATATATAACGCCGCCCTCTATGTACACTGACGCCACCAGCATCATGGGTTTAATGGGCGGGAGGGTGGAGGGGAGGTTAGTGGGTGCTACAAGAAGATGGGGGGTGGGCCAGAGCTGGGGAATGGGTGGTAGGCATTGGGAATGGTAGGAAGGTGGGTGTGATGAATGGGCGGTGGAAGTTGGGGGACTAAGAGGTATTAGTGGTGGGAAATGGGCGGTATTAAAGGTGGGGAATGGGTGGAGGATAAGAGGTAAGGGGTGGAGGTGAAAGAAGATATGTGCTCTCACAAAACAACACATTATAAATATGAAGACAGCCTAGTGACACAGACGGAAAAAGAAATAATAATAAGAGGAAGAGAAGAGAGAAAAGGAGCAAATGAAGAAGAAACAGAAGAAGAGGAAATCCTCGACAATTACTTTGTGTCTTCATTCACGCGGTCGGCATCTACCCTCCCTTGCTTCACACGGGGAGAGCGCCCTCTACCCTCGCTTGCTTCACACGGGGAGAGCGCCCTCTACCCTCGCTTGCTTCACACGGGGAGAGCGCCCTCTGCCCTCGCTTGCTTCACACGGGGAGAGCGCCCTCTACCCTCGGCTGCTTCACACGGGGAGAGCGCCCTCTGCCCTCGCTTGCTTCACACGGGGAGAGCGCCCTCTACCCTCGCCTGCTTCACACGGGGAGAGCGCCCTCTACCCTCGCTTGCTTCACACGGGGAGAGCGCCCTCTGCCCTCGACTGCTTCACACGGGGAGAGCGCCCTCTGCCCTCGACTGCTTCACACGGGGAGAGCGCCCTCTGCCCTCGACTGCTTCACACGGGGAGAGCGCCCTCTACCCTCGCTTGCTTCACACGGGGAGAGCGCCCTCTACCCTCGCCTGCTTCACACGGGGAGAGCGCCCTCTACCCTCGCTTGCTTCACACGGGGAGAGCGCCCTCTACCCTCGCTTGCTTCACACGGGGAGAGCGCCCTCTACCCTCGCCTGCTTCACACGGGGAGAGCGCCCTCTACCCTCGCTTGCTTCACACGGGGAGAGCGCCCTCTGCCCTCGCTTGCTTCACACGGGGAGAGCGCCCTCTACCCTCCCTTGCTTCACACGGGGAGAGCGCCCTCTGCCCTCGACTGCTTCACACGGGGAGAGCGCCCTCTACCCTCGCCTGCTTCACACGGGGAGAGCGCCCTCTACCCTCGGCTGCTTCACACGGGGAGAGCGCCCTCTACCCTCGGCTGCTTCACACGGGGAGAGCGCCCTCTGCCCTCGCTTGCTTCACACGGGGAGAGCGCCCTCTACCCTCGGCTGCTTCACACGGGGAGAGCGCCCTCTACCCTCGGCTGCTTCACACGGGGAGAGCGCCCTCTACCCTCGGCTGCTCACCTTGTAAATCATTCCTGGTGTTTGTTTACCTGACAGCATTATATTGAAAGTAGGAATTATAGACGCTCGGAATTATAGGTTCCCGCCCACTTGTTGCCAAACGGTCGAGAATTATGTGATATTTGTAGAAGTAATTTGAGCTCCATGAGCCGCGAACCCCGTGTTGGGGCCACCCCCCCCCCCGTGTGGCCCCTGTGGCCACCCTCCCGTGTGGCCCCTGTGGCCACCCTCCCGTGTGGCCCCTGTGGCCACCCCCCCGTGTGGCCCCTGTGGCCACCCTCTCGTGTGGCCCCAGTGGCCACCCTCCCGTGTAGCCCCTGTGGCCACCCTCCCGTGTGGCCCCTGTGGCCACCCCCCCGTGTGGCCCCTGTGGCCACCCTCCCGTGTGTCCCCTGTGGCCACCCTCTCGTGTGGCCCCTGTGGCCACCCTCTCGTGTGGCCCCTGTGGCCACCCTCCACTGTGGCCCCTGTGGCCACCCTCCCGTGTGGCCCCTGTGGCCACCCTCCCGTGTGCTCCCTGTGGCCACCCTCCCGTGTGCTCCTTGTGGCCACCCTCCCGTGTGGCTCCGGTGGCATCCCTCCCCTGTGGCCACCCTCCCGTGTGCTCCCTGTGGCCACCCTCCCGTGTGCTGCTTGTGGCCACCCTCCCGTGTGGCCCCAGTGGCCACCCTCCCGTGTGGCCCCTGTGGCCACCCTCCCGTGTGGCCACCCTCCCGTGTGGCCACCCTCCCGTGTGCTCCCAGGGGCCACCCTCCCGTGTAACCCCCTGTGGCCACCCTCCCGTGTAACCCCCTGTGGCCACCCCCCCGTGTAACCCCCTGTGGCCACCCTCCCGTGTGGCCCCTGTGGCCACCCCCCCCCCGTGTGTCCCCTGTGGCCACCCTCCCGTGTGTCCCCTGTGGCCACCCTCCCGTGTGGCCCCTGTGGCCACCCTCCAGTGTGGCCCCTGTGGCCACCCTCCAGTGTGGCCCCTGGGGCCACCCTCCCGTGTGCTCCCAGGGGCCACCCTCCCGTGTAACCCCCTGGGGCCACCCTCCCGTGTGCTCCCAGGGGCCACCCTCCCGTGTAACCCCCTGTGGCCACCCTCCCGTGTAACCCCCTGGGGCCACCCTCCCGTGTTATGTGCATGACGTTTATCTGAACTTTGATTGCAATTTATATTAATATTTGCATTTAAATTATATATTAATTTGTATGAAAATTGTATTAGAATTTATATGAAAATTATCTGAAATTTTAAAGACAATTATCTGTAATTATTATGGTTGTCTGTCTACTCTTGTTCTCTTTTTATATTTCATCCTCTTCACTCACTCTTTGTCTCCCTTTCCTACCCTTTTCCCTTTCTCTTCCTCTCGCCTCTCCTCTCTATCTCTCTTCTTCTCTCCCTTTCCCCTTCCCTCTCCCTCCCTCCCTCTCTCCCAACATTGGTCAGGGAGTAAGAAAGGTGTTGGTTCTGTCGGTAAATAATGGGGACCGCGAGGAGGCGTGGCGACCAGCCATTGGACATCATCACTAACTATGAGACATCACGACCGACCTGAGGACGTCACGGCGAGTCCTAGAACGTCCCGACCAGCCCTCAGACGTCCCGACCAGCCCTGAGACGTTACAACCAGCCCTGAGACGTTACGACTAGCCCTGAGACGTTACGACCAGCCCTGAGACGTTACGACTAGCCCTGAGACGTTACGACCAGCCCTGAGAAGTTACGACCAGCCCTGAGACGTTACGACTAGCCCTGAGACATTACGACCAGCCCTGAGAAGTTACGACCAGCCCTGAGACGTTACGACCAGCCCTGAGACGTTACGAACAACCCTGAGACGTCCCGACCAGCCCTGAGACGACATGACCAACCCTGAGACTGGTCATATATATATATATATATATATATATATATATATATATATATATATATATATATATATATATATATATAATATATATATATATATATATATATATATATATATATATAACTCACTTTAATTAAAAAAATTCATTACACAAAAAGGGTTACAACATTGGTTACATGCAGGGTACAAGGCTACTCGTCACAGGTTGTATAGCTCCTCCAGCTCCTCAGATGGCGGGCAGGAACCATGGATGCAGTGAGCATTTCCTCTCTGGATCGCCACTAAGGCGCTGAAAGAGGAAACTGGCAGCTCTAGGGTCTTTAGTTGTTTCAATTAGCTTGGACCCCAGCTCCTTCAAAAAACTTGTAGCACTTTTACCCCAGGCACCAAGTGTCTCTGAGGCAATGGGGACAAAATTGTTGTGGTGATGAAGGTCTCTGTATTTACGTGACTTGGCTGCTTCCCGGTGATTGGCAGCACCTCCTGCCTGTGCAGCACTGAAGTCAACACAGGTGTTGGCTAAAGTTGAAACGCAAGTGTAGTCCCACACCAACTGTCTACCATTCTTCCAGGAGTTCACAGTGATCCCGTCTGGGCGACCGACAGGCTCATCAGACTTGCAGGGCATCAGGTAACGGGGCTCTCTCTCTGCTGGACAACCGGCTGTGCTAAGGCTTCTCTTAATAATGTCGTTAACCTCGCCATGTCTTGCATGCCATCCTCCTGTCCTTTGTCAGAGAAGGCCATGCCGTCCGTACCTGTCGGCCACTGCCTCGCCGCAAATACACCTGTATTCGGCGTGGATTGGGGCAGCGAGGAGGAGAGCCACAACAATTCGGAGGGCCTGCGGTGTGAGACGGGTGCAGGTTGCTGACATTGGGGTTGCTAATAGGAAGTCGCCTGCATGGGGAGCTGCTACAGCTCTAAGTCGGGCAGTGTCATGTGGTGTTGTTGTAGCTTCTAGACATGTCGCAGCTTCTTGGTCGGCAATGGGGCGATCCCAGCTGGATTGCTTATAGCTTCAGAAAGTGGTGGTTGGGGTGCTGGTCCTGCGAGAGAGACCCATTTGGTTGTGCAGTCTGTAAAGCTGGGGTCATGTACCTCTGCCCATTGAACTAGGTACTCAGGTAGGATTTCCTTCACCAGGTTGCCAGATGCCACTAAAGAGGACAGGAACGCTGGTACAACAATTTGTGTTGCTGTGCGCACGCCAAGGCCCCCGAGTCTGACAGGAAGGGAGGCCTGTTTCCATTGTGAGTCGCTGAGAGAAAGGTTAAAGGCTTTTTCTAGCATTGATTTCAGCATGCTGTCGTACTCTTCTAATTTAATGCTATTGAAAGATGGCGAACATCTTAGAAAGTAGGTCAGCCTGGGGAGGGACAAGCATCTGGTGATGAGGTAAAGTGCATCATGAGCATCGATGTCTTCAATCCTCTCATTCCTCCTCTTCAGGTCAGTGATCTTACCAAGGACCAAGTCGATGGCATTCCCCTCCAAGAGGAGCACCTAGGAATGTGCTGTCCTCAGGGTTGGTTATATGAATATCAGGCAAAACAACCTTTATTCGCTCTATTATGTGCTGGTTGGTGGAGGTTATTTGCACTTGGAAGGGTTCAGGATGAGGCCTAGACTTGCTCCTTCCTCCTGAATTATTCTTATGTCATCCAGGAGGGAGTCTGGGGAGCCGGCTAGAGTACCATCGTCCAAAAACCAAATGTTGAGCTCACTGGGCAGGTTATCTGTTGTTAAACATGGTAAGGGCAACAATGAGTCAGGTAAGGTAATGTAATTATTAGGAGAAAGCACAAAGCCATTGTGACTATATAGCACTTGGAAGGGTATATATCTGGGGTAGGACGGAGGAAAGGAATGGTGGGCCAACCACTTAAGACGGTCAGGGATTGAACTCAGACCTGCAAGAGAGAGACACGTCGCTCTACCGTCCAGTCCAAGTGGTTGGGCTCAACAATAAATCAGTAACTAGCAACTGTCACACCACTGATGCCTAACTATGGTCATGACATTATCTCGCCCCGAGAGACTGGCCTTCTCACCAAACACTTTTTATCCACTAAACGATAAATTAGCACGGAGTCTGTGCATACTTCGTTATCGCTAATTATTATTATGCCCCCACTGATGATAATTTATTGATTACAACCCTTGAGGCTTCTATAAATCCTGTCTTTTGTCTTATACATTATACCGTGCAAAATGATTAGCATCGTCCGAAACCCCTGACCGGCTTGGCGCGCGAGTGGCCCACCAACACTTTCGGACATCAGTCCCCCGGCCACATAATATGTCTCGATGTTAATTTTAAAATATATTTAGTATTGTTATTGGTTTTAATTATTACTGTTGTCGTGTCATTATTTCAAAATTCAAAAAATTCAAATTCAAATGTTTATTCAGGTAAAGTACATACATACAAGGTGAGATACAAACATTGATGGATTTATAGATAAGAGCTAATACATACAATGCCTAAAGCCACAATGACGCAAAGCGTTTCGGGGAGGGGATGTTTGTTTTGTTTCTATTATCTGTGTCTTTGTTAGTGTTTGTCTTTTTGTTAATATCTTGTTTATTGATATTTATTAAAGTTTATTTATTAATATATATTAAAGTTTGGCACTATGACACTCCCATACCCTTTATGCCTTTCTTGGAAAGTTGGGTGAAGGTAGCCCAAGCTCACCCAAGTGTTGTGGTGTATCGTGAGGTATTCCTCACACGTCCAACACCACACCTGGAATATCTAGTGATAGACTACATCGGATCTCAGGTCAAATGTAAAGCATCTTGTATTTTAAATAGGTTCCAATTGTGTTATTATTGGTAAACACAAAATGAACGTTCATCTGTGAGTAAGTCTCTCAGGATATTAGGAAGTTCTCTAAGAATATGTTAACTTATAGACCAAAATATGGAAATTTTATATAATGAATATATTTATGGATATATTTGCATTTGCATTATACAATTTCATCAAAACTCTATAAAATATTTTGCTAGGAAAAATTACTCTTGATACTCTTGCTAGAATCCACTCAGTAAAACATCTAAACTATTGACATCGACTAAAATGCGTAAATCTGTGTTATCTTATACATAATAATTTACACGAGGAAAATAGTAGAGGGGCTGGTCCCAAACCTGCACACAGTAATAACACCACATGAGACCAGAAGACATGGCAGGATGTGCAGAATACCCCCGTTGAAAAGCAGAGGTGCAACAGGTACTCTGAGAGAGAACTCTATCAACATCAGAGGCCCGAGACTGTTCAACACGCTTCCACTACACATAAGGGGCATAACTGGCGGATCCCTCACAGTGTTCAAGAGGGAACTCGATAAGCACCTCCAAAGGATAACTGATCAACCAGGCTGTCACTCATACGTCAGGCTGCGAGCAGCCGCGTCCAACAGCCTGGTTGATCAGTCCAGCAACCAGGCGGCCTGGTCGGGGATCGGGCAGCGGGGATGTTAAATCAATCTCAATATAAAATAACTTGTAGTCAGAGTAAAGACTATCGGCGAGAGAAAGTTTCTCTCGCCGATACTTCTCTAGTCACAGGGTGGAGCTTCAGCTCTTGTATTTGGCCTTTCCAGCCGCTGGTTGACTAATACAGTGACTCCCGACATATCTTTCTATCATAACTAATTTTAAAATTATGACAGGAGTTTCTTTCTAAAACCTGCTTGTTTCTATCATATAATATTCTTACTCCTTTTGAGTTTAAAATAGCTTTATAACATCATACTCATCTGTTTCTCAAACTTACAGTCATACCTTCATGTTTTATTGTAGTTATTGTAAATATTTCCTCTTATTTTTCCACTCTGTCCATTCCAGTAAGTATTTTATATGTCTCTATCATGTTTCCTCTCTCTCTCCTCTTTTCTATCGACGGCACGTCCAGTTCTCTCAATCTTCATCCCCCATCCCTCGTACTTCCAGGACGAGCCTCGTTGCAATCCTATGACCTTTGTTAGTTTCCCAATGTGCTTTTTGAGATGGTTGGTGGCCAAGAGGCACCAGCCCGTGTGTGTGTGTGTGTGTGTGCCAGGGTAGTCATTACACAATATTCCTCTATGCATTAGAACCGCGAGTGAGTTATGATAATATTGTCTAAAGCATGGTCACTAATCCTGATTTATGAGGCATTAAAGTGTTATAAAGCCACAGGTAACTTTGTATATCTGTAGGGCATCATTACCTTGTTTTCAAGCTCTTAAAGTGAGGCAAGACTGCACCCTGTCCGATGTAAGATTTAAGGTTTCGACGCTAAAGGAGAGAATAATGTTTTAGTTGATCGTCTACCACAGACGTGGCCATTCATTTATAATAGCAACCAGCATGTACACGTGTCCTCCATGTACAGGGCTGTGAGGCTGTTGGACATGTAGTGTGCTCAGTTACTCAACACTTAACCACACAAGCTGATTGCAGTGCTTTTACAATGGCTAAAGGATATTATAACCATCATATATATATATATATATATATATATATATATATATATATATATATATATATATATATATATATATGTCGTACCTAGTAGCCAGAACGTCGTACTCGGCCTGCTATGCATGGCCCGATTTGCCTAATAAGCCAAGTTTTCCTGAATTATTATATTTTCTCTAATTTTTTTCTTATGAAATGATAAAGCTACCCATTTCATTACGTATGAGGTCAATTTTTTTTATTGGAGTTAAAATTAACGTAGATATTTGACCGAACCTAACCGACCCTACCTAACCTAACCTAACCTATCTTTATAGGTTAGGTTAGGTTAGGTAGCCGAAAAAGTTAGGTTAGGTTAGGTTAGGTAGGTTAGGTAGTCGAAAAACAATTATTATTATTTGGCAAATCGGGCCTTGCATAGTAGGCTGACAAGTGCGTTCTGGCTACTAGGTACGACATATATATATATATATATATATATATATATATATATATATATATATATATATATATATATATATATATATATATATAACTGAAAACTCCACACCCCCAGAAGTGTAACGCCTGGAGAGTACACCCATGACTCACCATGGGAACGTCCTGGTAAGATCAGCCTGTGACCTCAGATTCAGCTAGAGTTAATTGAAATATTTTCTGGCTCCTCCCTAGTCATCTTGTTCCTGTTTATGAATAATCCTGATGATCTTGACAAACAATTTAATGGTACATCTTGATTGCTTTTTTGCACATCATGGGAAGCTGACGCCCTGATGTGCTGACCAACTATTTAGGTGTGCAAAACACTTTTTCCCGAGTAGGCTGAATCAGCTGGGAACAGGTCCACCCCAGACTTTCCCACACCAGTGTAAAACGCCCCCACCCCCTCCTGTTTCAGTTGTATATATACCCCTGTATGATAGTTTAGGAGATAGAGAGTGCTGGAGTGTCGGAGGTAGTGTGAGGCTGCAGGTCAGTGAAGCTGCAGGCGAGCCTCAGGAGACAGAGTGAATCCACCAGCCTGAGAGGCAGAGAGTGGTCTTAATTAAGGTAATGTGTGTGATCTTTGATACGTTTCCATGTCTGGATCCCGTAACAATTGCCAGTATTGCCAGTGTTAAAGTAGGGTTTTATAGTGGTGAATAGCATAATTTGTTCTCAATAAACTCATGTTAAACTTCCCATCTGTGTCAATTGTTGAATCCCCTTATCTTCTGGATATAATTTGCTAACAACCGTCCCATAATTAATGACAGTTAAATAAAATAAAATAAAAGGACTCTCCAAGTCAAGTAATGTTTCTTGCCTCGTTGCTTGATATAGTTAATGAACAAGGCAGATGGTGGCAGCGTAGTTAATCCTGTGTTATATTTCCTTGGAAGTGTACCTTTGGTTCCAGGTACTCAGGATATATATCAGTGTAAGCATTAGTGGTACTGTAATATTTAGTGTACAAATTTAGCAGTGTTACATTATTAATGTCTTATTATTAGTTTATATTTATACTGGTGTTACAGAAGGATTCGAACCCAGACAGCCAGGAACACTATACAACTGGCATACCCGGTACCTTAACCACTCGACCAAACATGACTGTAAAATAGACATTGGTAGCCGAGGCTATATCCCCCAACGTCCTATAACTATGCCCAAGCTTACCACCAAGTGCTGTCGGGACATTGGGGATATAGCCTCGAATGCCAATGTCTTTTGTACAGTCACGTTTGGTCGAGTGGTTAAGTTCCCGGGTACGCAAGTTGTATAGTGCTCCTGGCTGTCTGGGCTCCTGGCGTGCGGGACTCGTAATTCTGTGGCCCGGGTTCGATTGCCGGACCAGGCAGAAACAAAGGGGCAAAGTTTCTTTCACCCCTGATGCCCCTGTGTGTTACACAGGGGAAGCACCGAACCTGCTTCCTGGGGGTGTGTGTTTGTGTGTGTGGAGAGAGAAGAAAATTATTTAGTAGTTAGTAACAGTTGATTGACAGTTGAGGGGCGGGCCGAAAGAGCAGAGCTCAGGCCCCCGCAAGCACAACTAGGTGAATACAGACACACACACACACACGAACTACCGAGGAGCCACTTGCGGTCACACTCAGGCACGGGAACTACGGAGGAGCCGCTTGCGGTCACACTCAGGCACGAGAACTACCGAGGAGCCGCTTGCGGTCACACTCAGGCACGAGAACTACCGAGGAGCCGCTTGCGGTCACACTCAGGCACGAGAACTACGGAGGAGCCGCTTGCGGTCACACTCAGGCACGAGAACTACGGAGGAGCCGCTTGCGGTCACACTCAGGCACGAGAACTACGGAGGAGCCGCTTGCGGTCACACTCAGGCACGGGAACTACGGAGGAGCCGCTTGCGGTTACACTCAGGCACGAGAACTACGGAGGAGCCGCTTGCGGTCACACTCAGGCACGGGAACTACGGAGGAGCCGCTTGCGGTCACATTCAGGCACGGGAACTACGGAGGAGCCGCTTGCGGTCACACTCAGGCACGGGAACTACGGAGGAGCCGCTTGCGGTCACACACACGGGAACTACGGAGGAGCCGCTTGCGGTCACACATACGGGAACTACGGAGGAGCCGCTTGCGGTCACAGACGCGGGAACTACCGAGGAGCCGCTTGCGGTCACACTCAGGCACGAGAACTACGGAGGAGCCGCTTGCGGTCACAGACGCGGGAACTACGGAGGAGCCGCTTGCGGTCACACACATGGGAACTACGGAGGAGCCGCTTGCGGTCACACACACGGAAACTACGGAGGAGCCGCTTGCGGTCACAGACGCGGGAACTACCGAGGAGCCGCTTGCGGTCACACTCAGGCACGAGAACTACGGAGGAGCCGCTTGCCGTCACAGACGCGGGAACTACGGAGGAGCCGCTTGCGGTCACACTCAGGCACGAGAACTACGGAGGAGTCGCTTGCGGTCCCAGCCTGGCAGGCCGACCTGGCCAGCCACACGTCTCTCCTGGGACTCCTTAATGCCTCACAGCCGTAAATCCACAGCAACTTCCCCTTGCAACACCGAAATTGCACATTGTTATCTAATTTACAAGTCATTACAAGCCTAATTATTTAAATCCTCCAAAAGAGTGATTAGTGGTAAGCTTAAACTGATATGAAAATTAGAGGGCAGCTCCCCTGATGCTAAGCTTGGTCGACAGGTGGCCGGGGGGGGGGGCCAGACGGGGTTAGTAAGCTGGGAGGGAGTAGTTAGGGGGGGTATAGAGGTTGTAGTTAGGGGGGGGGATAGAGGTTGTAGTTAGGGGGGAAAGAGGGGGTGTCAACACATTCTCAAAATAAACATCAATGGCGTTCTATTTGTTTATAGTTCTGTTAATTTGAGTGTATGTGTGAGTGTCGACAGTGGCGTGGTTCATGACAGCCAGGTGGGGTGCTACCCTGGTGGACTAGGTTCGAACCCTTGAGGGGGTTATTAGAGTTTATAGTTGTGATATTGGCTTGAGGGCCATTCAAGTTTCGTTTTTCCTCTTCCTCTCTTGCCCAGTCTCCCCCCCAACCCCCTCTCATTTCTCCCTACCCTCCTTTTTCCCTCTCCATCTTCTCTCCCAATCTCCCTCCTCTCCACTTTTCTTCCCATCGCTTTCTCTTCCTCTCTCCCCCATCCCTCTCTCTCTCCCATCCCTCTCTCTCTCTCTCTCTCTCTCTCTCTCTCTCTCTCTCTCTCCCATCTCTCTCTCTCTCTCTCTCTCTCTCTCTCTCTCTCCCTCAGAAAATGTAGTCTTCTAAAACAATGGGTAACGACGTTTATAACATGTCTTATGAAATGATGTGTATTAAAGTTTACTCCTAATATAGCAATTTATGAATTGTGTAATGAGTGTGTTGTTGTCGAGTGTTGAGACATGATGGTACACTGGGTGCGAGTGTTGAGACATGATGGTACACTGGGTGCGAGTGTTGAGACATGATGGTACACTGGGTGCGAGTGTTGAGACATGATGGTACACTGGGTGCGAGTGTTGAGACATGATGGTACACTGGGTGCGAGGGTTGAGACATGATGGTACACTGGGTGCGAGTGTTGAGACATGATGGTACACTGGGTGCTGATGAGGCAGCTCTCACCTCGACACTTGCTAAGGTCGTCCTCAATACCTTACACTCTTAAGGATGCCACTCAAGTGTTCACACCGCGTCTCTTGTCTCTTGACAGGTCAGTGAACAGTCATCTGCAGGTCGCTGGCCTCTGGTCTTCACGATGTCATAGAAGTAGAGGTTCCACAGGAGCGTCCGACCACACTACTCTGCAGTACACTCGCCTCTAGCATATGTACACGCAAGGAATGACTGGAAGCTTCGGTTACTTAAGTGGGGTTCAATGAGGTGCAGAATATTCCCATCAGCTCCAAGTGTCATATAAGCTTACAAAGCAGCTTTTAGTGCCAGACGGCTATCCAATACTCCAACGATATCCAAGGCTATGGCATGTCAACCCTCTCTACAGTCATGTCTCGTTACTATTACTATTGATGTTATCGTTTTAATTTACATTACATATTAATATTATTATCATTATTATTAACAAATGCATTTGACATGTTAACATATAATTATTTTTATATATTAGTATAACTGTTGTTATTATTTCAATTGTATTATTAAGACGAAAATGAATCGGAGGATGAAGAGAATACCTGACAAGCAGGAAACACAGGGTCATAGTGAAGGAGCAAATGTTGGAGTAGAGGCAATTGGCCAGCGAGCTCCTGCAAGTCTCAGCTCTTGACCCCTGATGTTGTTGATCTAAGCCTCCCTGAGAAGGACAAATCATTCATGACAATGACTGCAGAAGCTGCAAAACTAAAGAGAAGGGTGAGGAATTATTAGAGTGTGTGATAATACAAGAGGAGCAGAGGTCATGAGGCAGTACGTCCTCGTCTCCTCATCTTCCAGTAAGTGCTTTGATCATCGTATCATCAGCCACATTAGTGTGACTCATCATCTGAGCTATGAGGACAATTTCTATGTGCTATGTGCTTTCAATTTCTGAGCTATGTGGAAATTTCACTCCACGCTAAAAGATAGAAAGATCGGAGATGTGATCACAACATATACAACACTGAGGAGAATACACGTGCTGGACAGAGACAGTCTTCTCCAGATGAGGGGATCAAAGTGGGTGGCACAGACGGAAGGTGTAAACACAAGTGAGTCAGAGAGGTCAAGTGGTCACATGCAGTGTGAGAGGTCAAGTGGGTTGACCTGAGGGCACACACACAGGTGCTGCAGGACACCTCCAGTCACAGCTTCAGGAGTAAATACAAAGTAATAGGACTACTAGAACGTCGCGTTGGAGACAATTGCTCCGTAGATCAAACTATGTTAGCATAGGCAAGTACTCACACACACGCACGCACGCACGCACGCACACACACACACACACACACACATGCACGAACACACACACACATGATCGCCACCTTCAAAATTCTCATAGGAATTGACAGGTAGATAAAGATAAGCAGTTTAGTATGGGTGGTACGCGAACAAGGGGACACAGGTGGAAGCTGAGTACCCAAATGAGCCACAGGAACGTTAGAAAGAACTTTTTCAGTGTCAGAGTAGTTAACAGGTGGAATGCATTAGACAGTGTTACGGTATCGACACCATCGTCGGAGTGTGGAGTGACAATGTCAGCGCCATCTATGGGTCTGCACTCCAACTCCCCTAGTATTGGAGATATGTAGACAACGCCATCTGTTGATGGTGGCCTGGTATCTCGGTGGAAGCCCCCCCCCCAGTTTCCTGCCTTAGTCAGAAAGAGAGGTTGATGTGGATGACCTCTGGTGGTTGGCGTATCAAGATCAGCGCCATCTAGGTTGTGGCTACAGAGCATAATATTGATTCCCCGACGAATGACTGTTGTCCCAGGGTTACCCAGTGAACTGTCCTTCTATTTAATGACGTTTTATGTCCGCTGAGGTGACATATGGAGGCGATTGTACTGAGGAAGGCAGTTTCCCTTGGGCAGTCCACGAATCCTTAGCTTCGACTTGAAAGAAGACTAAGTAGCCGCCGTCAATCCGAGTAGTGTGTGTTAGCTGCTGGTATATACAGTGTTGGTGAAGATTGGCATATCTGGGATTGGCTAGTAAGTGTTAAGGAAGAGAGTGATGTGTTTATTGTGAAGTGCTGCTAGCAAGCTGCTAGAGGCTTTTGCCAGGGTGGTCGCTACCCCTGTTTGTATGTTAGTTTGGGACCCCTGTCAGCGTGTTGCTGAAGCCCTCCGCCAGTGAGTACCTGGAGAGTGAAGGTGGGGTGTAGACACATCGTGATACTGTGTGGGTGGACTGGCCCATGTAGAAGGTGAACTTGCCAGTGTTTACCAGTGAACAACGTGTACCTGGGAAGTTGGTTCACTTGGGCTTGATAACACTGTCATTGTGTTGTGCCCTGAGTGAAAGAGGCAGTTGTACATAAGTGCTGTAATAATCTATTATAGTGTAAATATACTGGTGATGGGAATTGTGTCTGGCTTATCCCCCCCCCCCCCTTGTTTATGCATTGCACTGCTGCCAATTCTTGAAAGCTTACTACCGACTTGGGGTCGGATACAGAAAAGAGGTTATAACATCAAGAACCCGGTTACTGGCCCATAGTGGCCGTAACAGGCAGTGATGTGGTGGAGGCTGACTCCATACACATTTTCAAATGTAGATATGATAGAGCCCAGTAGGCTCAGGAATCTGTTCACCAGTTGATTGACAGTTGAGAGGCGGGAAAAAAGAGCCAGAGCTCAACCCCCGCAAGCACAACTAGGTGAGTACACACACACACACACACACACGGATCGATTAAATGTTTCCTTAAAAAATTTCCATCAACTTTCAACTTTCAAATACATTAGGAGCACAAGCCTGCACTCCTCCGACCTGCTTGCAGGCCGAGGCAGGTCCAAGGGGGGATTCGATGCTGGAATACGGAGCTGTCTGAGGTCGTGTAGGGCGAGGTGCAGCATGTCTTGGTCGGCTGCGGATACCGGGAGGCCTCGGCAAGCCCAGCCAGACAGAGGCAAACCGAGATTACCAGGCCGGGGCAGAGCAACACAGGCCGGGGCAGAGCAACACAGGCCGGGGCAGAGCAACACAGGAAGGGGCAGAGCAACACAGTCCGGGGCAGAGCAACACAGTCCGGACCAGACCAACACAGGCCGAGGCAGACCAACACAGGCCGGGGCAGACCAACACAGGCCGGGGCAGACCAACACAGGCCGGGGCAGACCAACACAGGCCGGGGCAGACCAACACAGGCCGGGGCAGACCAACACAGGCCGGGGCAGACCAACACAGGCCGGACCAGACCAACACAGACCGGGGCAGACCAACACAGGCCGGACCAGACCAACACAGGCCGAGGCAGACCGTAGTGGTGGCCGAGTAGGAGCAGGTAATTATAGAGAAGGAGCGGGGACGGTGATGGCCAGTGACGGCTCCGGCCTTAAACAATTAGTGCCTGACACCGCCATTACCGCCGCTACGTCGCCTAGACCCCGCCCACGCCACGCCCACGCCCGCCCGCGACCTTGATAGCCCGCGCCCGCGGGGCTTGGCAAGGGGGGAGAGTGCGGGAGGGATAAATATTACCATAAAGGACTATACCAACAAGAACGTCGAATGCTTTATTACTCCAGCCCGTCCTCTCCAGTGTTCCCAACGACACTAAACTGATATACTCAATTACCCGAACCTAACCTAACCGAGCACCTACGAATAGAAAACAGGGCATATTTTGATGTCAAAATACGATGTATTATTCGAGAAGACAGAGATAATGACAAATTTATTTCATGTAATAAATTTATAAGTTTTAGTGTATTGCATTTGCTATTTAATTTATTATACATTCTTGAATTAAGAATTGACATTCACAAGATCATTATTCACTATCAGTCTATTACGGCCTTCCGACTCTGAGGAGCACTGGTGAAGTGATAGATAACATGTTATTAACACTGTTAAAGTGATAGATAACATGTTATTAACACTGGTGTAGTGATAGATAACATGCCCCCAGGAGTGGGCCCCCTGGGACCAAGGCTCTCACTCTGGGGCCTTGGGAGTGGGCCCTGGGAGTGGGCCCCCTGGGAGTGGGCCCTGGGAGTGGGCCCTGGTGGGCTCCGTGACACAAGGCACTTAGTGTAAGTCTGGCCACCAGTCCCCGCTCACCACAGCCACACGCACACCCGTGGTCACTCTCGATTTATTTAATGCATTGTTGAATAATATTAACTACACAATTACCGGCAGTGTCTACTATATCAACACATGAAATTGGAACTATATTATTAAAATATATATATATATATATATATATATATATATATATATATATATATATATATATATATATATATATATATATATATATATATATATATATATATAATATACATATATATATTAATCTCCGTTATTATTATTGCAGATTCTCCGTTAAAAATACTATTTTTAACGGAGAATCTGCAATTTCTTCTCAAAATGCTCTTCATTCTCTTCTCAGAGGCTGTGGGTCCCTACAATTGCACCAGAGGTGATACCCCTATACACACACACACACACACACACACACACACACACACAACACAAATCTTAAGTAATGGACAGTTCAAGAAACATGACAAATAATCCAGAAGATAGAGTCAGAATTAGTGTCGCCTCCGGATCTTTGTGAGGAGCGGTGACACTCCATGTTTATAGTAAGGTCAAAGTATCCCGGTCATAATTATCTCATCTTATACCATAAACACAAACTCATTGTAATCATCACGCTATAAGTAACTCAAAATTCTCCATTATATTTTTATATTAAAGGCAAGTGGTGTATAAGGATGAAAGTCGTGTCATTCAGCAAAAGAAGTAGCTGGAAATAATGCAAATAACATTACGTTCTTGCGCGCGCGCGCCAGCGTACTCGCCTAGTATGGTAGGTGTGTTTGTGCGTCTCTACTGGCCTGTTTATGGGGGTCCGGTCATCTGTGTATGTGTGTGTGTGTGTGTGTGTGTGTGTGTGTGTGTGTGTGTGTGTGTGTGTGCGCGTCTCTACTGGCCTGTTTACGGGTGTTCGGTCATTTGTTAGTGTGTGTAAATATTTCTTGATTATCGGGTCGTGTGCGTAAACATGTACGTGTGTTTGCCTTCGTGCGCACGCGCGTGTGCTTACAAACATTAACTTCTTAAAGCTACAGTGAACAAATAGTGCCCAGAGACTCCTGAAAGCACCAGCATCATAAGCCTACATATCACATTCTTATCACTATCATTTGTTATTAAAATATAAATCAAGTTACTTTTTTTTTAGTTTGGCAATTAAAATTTATATTAAAAAGCATATATACTCCCACAACCAGTAAAAAAAACGTGTGTAATTAAGACTCTTATCGACTATTAGCTGTAAATGGGCAGGCAGTCAGCATTCCCAGTAATGGCTGTGTCCATGGGTCCGTCTCTCAACCTATTTTATCACATAATTTCATGCCCATTAAATGCCTCATATGATATAAAATAGTTTGGCCATTACCCTCTGAGGTCGGCATCCCACTCCGGGTGTTAGGCGAACCTAGATACACTACTTACATTATATTATATCCTTAATTAGCGCCCATAAAATGCTGGAATTGAGAAACTCACATTAAGTGTTCGAATCATGGCAGCGTCTCCCGCTACCACACAAGACCTCCCAACTACCTGGGCGTTTCTTAATTAATTCGCTAATGACCCCAACATATGTAGTAATACCGTCCCTTTCCGCTTTATTGGCTCGTTTAATAGGCCCTAATTATGCCCACTTGATTTTTATTCCCAGTGTTGAGGAGTTTATACTGACGTGCAGCAGGCTGGTCACTAGTCTGGTGGACGTTGTTAATACTGGGGAAACACGCATCCTGCCACGTGAACTATCTTGGCTGAGGAAGGTGGAGCTCCGACCCCCACACCTCCCGGCCCCCCCTCTCCCCCCTTGTGTGTGTGTGTGTGTGTGTGTGTGTGTGTGTGTGTGTATTCACTACATGTCCGAGAGGTCTGAGAAATGGCTACTGGACTTTAAGACCAGCAAATGTAAAGTGATGAAAATGGAAAAAAAGTGAGAGGAGAGCAGCAGGACTGTACACACAACAAAGGAAAGCTCTCTGTAACGACTAGAGAAAAGTACCTGGGAGTAGATATAACGCCAAGTCTAACTCCAGAGACACATATAACATCACTAGCATACTCAACAATTGTGAAATTCAAAACAAAATTCAAGGCAGTAAATATGGAAGCATTTAGATCACTGCACACCACCTACGTGAGACCAGTTTTGGAGTATGCAGCCATTGTAGACCATACGTCTCATAAAGGACAGAAGACACTGAACGTAGCGTCATTAGAAAAGATATGTGAGAGACAATCAAAGACATATCAAATACTTAAGTGGATTGACAAGGTTGAAAAAGAGAAAAATGTTCACAATGAACACCAACAGAACAAGAGGGCATGGACAGTCTTGACAAATACATGAATCATAGATATCAGGAATCTTCGTGTTTAGCGTAAGACTAGTAGGAAAGTTGAACAAACTAAACAATTAGGTTGTACGAGCGAATCCAATTCATAATTTCAAAATATGTATTTCTCAAAGAATGTTTGTTTGTGTTTGTTTGGGGGACTACAAGCTGACGAGCATTGTTATCTTCGGGTGTTAATCAGTACTGCATATCTCATTATAACACCTTGTATGAGCCTTGGTGTTAGGTTTCATCCAAAATCTCAATTTTGCCCACATTTTGAAAGTCGAGATTTCTGATTTCCCTTCTTCCATTCACATTTCACATTTATGATGATCTATGAGAGTCCCAGCACTGATCCCTGTGGCAGACCCACACTAGCTTCCCTGTACTCCGACTTCTTCACCTCTGTCGTGACACTCTGTCTCCTGTCAGACAGGTCTCCCGTTATACTACTCCAGCGTTCTTCCTCTTATGCTGCCTGACTTTTAAGATTGCAAATAATATTTAAGTTTGGTACACTATTAAAGGTGTTTTGACAATCGTGAAATTCTAGCATATTGTCAGAGCAGCCTTCCCTTCACTAAATTAGTGTTGATGCTTGAAGACGACGTTCCTCCAGTCTAGGTGCTCCTTTAGTTACCTCCTGAGTATTCTCCCTCCAGTAACTTCTTGGGTATGCATGTAAACGCCGCCTGCTTATCTCCTTTCCTGAATATGGGTACGACACAGGCTGTCTTTCAGCTGCCAGGCAGCTTTCCCTTCTATGTCAGTTGTTGTAAATTATCGCCGGTGGCTTGCTCAAGATCTTAGCTTCTTCTTATAGCACCAATGGTAAAATTTTGTCTCGTCGTACTGCTTTTGTCTCAGCTACATACCTGAGTTTATTGTATATTTTCTGAAACCTCTCTTTGATTCTCCTTGAACTCGCTATATATATATATATATATATATATATATATATATATATATATATATATATATATATATATATATATATATATATATATATTAAACTGTGTATCTAGCTTATCAAGACAGTAACTTGCCTACCTAAATGAATGTTGAGGTTGAGTCCCCGAGCCCGATATGTGTCTCTGTAACACTTTCCGACTACCACTCACAGGATGGGTATGAGGTGCATAATAAATGAGCTAATCTTAAGCTAGTGTCCTCGTAAATTTCCTTTTCTGCAAGGCCTTCATCTGTCCTGTGTAGCGCGACTACCTGATCATTCACAGCCGTCTCCCTCACGATATGGCTGTGCAGAAATTGGATCTTCTAATATTTCTGTAATTCTAATAATATTTTTCTGTTTACCTTCTGATTATGACGTTCTGAGCACTTTTCCACATTATTACTGATTTTCTTCTTCTTCGAAGCACTGTTTGTAAGACATTGGTGTTGTCCTGTTTTACTCCTTCCTCACTTATAGTTGGGATGAATCTTTCTTCAGCAGTTTGGTGGATCTGAGTGAGGATGTGCACCACACCTCGCACTCATCTATTACTGAACTTGTTTTACCTCGTCATCCATCACAAGAATTATCTTCCACATAATCAAATCAAATAAAAATCTTCATCCATAATTATTTGGTTCTTGCTTTTTGTTTTTATATGAAAGATGAAAGACCATTTGTTAGTGGCCCCACACTGGTGTTAAGTGTGTGTGTGTGTGTTTACTATTTGTGGCTACAGAATCGAGCTATTAGCTCTTGAACCCCGCCTTTCTAACCAATCTATTTTTCTCTATTATATCTACTACATATATTTATCTAACACACACACATCCCCAGGATGCAGCCCGTAGCAGCTATCTAACTCCAAGGTACTTATTTACTGTTAGATGAACAGAAGCACCAAGGTGAAAGAAACTCTGCCCATTTGTTTCTGCCTCGTGCGGGAATCGAACCCGGGTCACAGAATTACGAGTCCTGCGCGCTGTCCTCTCAGCTACCACTCAGCAGCGAGTAGTTATGCCCACAGACCGGCCTGTGGCAGTGACCAGGCTGCCTGACCGCCCTGAGAGCTGAGACAGCTGTGTGTGGGCCCAGCAGCTGTGTGTGGGCCCCGAAACACAGCTGTGTGTGGGCCCCGAAACACAGCTGTGTGTGGGCCCTAAGACACAGCTGTGTGTGGGCCCTAAGACACAGCTGTGTGTGGGCCCCGAGACACAGCTGTGTGTGGGCCCTGGGAGACAGATATTCACTATCAGTGTAGTTAACACTTCCAGAGAATTTCCGTCGCCACATAAGGGGAGTGAGTGAGGGAGGTCCCCCACTGTCAGCCACCACTACACTATATTACTGTCTACAGGCTGAGGAATACACTGGATTATAGACGGCCCTACACCTGTATGGTGCATGATTATAGACGACCCTTCACCTGTATGGTGCTTGATTATAGACGGCCC
Source organism: Procambarus clarkii (assembly GCF_040958095.1). NCBI lineage: Eukaryota > Metazoa > Arthropoda > Malacostraca > Decapoda > Cambaridae > Procambarus > Procambarus clarkii. Next base: position 15,889,965 of record NC_091173.1, read on the forward strand.
TTCACCTGTATGGTGCTTGATTAGAAATAGCAGACGTGAATGTAATAAGAGTGACCTTCAAGCCAGTGTTGATCAAACACAATGACGTCCTCACATTACAGTACGTCCCGTGTACCGTGCAGGGCGGGTGGTACTGTGCAGGACGGGTGGTACCGTGCAGGACGGGTGGTACCGTGCAGGGCGGGTGGTACAGTGCAGGGCGGGTGGTACCGTGACGTGTATACGACTGGTCAACGTGCCAGTGGGGATTACTTGAGTGTGTGGGGCAGCGGGTGGACGGGAGGGGTTGGGGTGGGTTGGGGGGGGGGGGGCACGCCACTGTTCCCACAGACGCCCAAAGAAACAGGCAGGTCGCGAGGCCTCGCTCTAGACAACCGCAGATCATTAAGCGGAATTCCCCCCCAAAATTGTTCGATCCTGTAAGTATATTTAGGTGAGAACACCACCTACACACATACACACACGCACATATTCGCACATGACATGTAGAATTGTAGAATCCTACATGTCGATGTTCGCGGATAACACAAAATTAATGACGAGTTGTGACAGATGAGGATTGTAGAATCCTCCAAGTGGACTTAAACAGGTTGCAGAGATGGTCATAGAAATGGCTACTGGAGTTCACACGAGCAAATGTAAAGCTATGGAAATGGGACTAGGAGATAGGAGACCAAAGGGACAGTACACAATCAAGGAGACCAGTCTTAAAGGCAGCTGACGCCAGGCAGCTGGCGCCATGTCCAGCCCACTTGCCATAATATTTAATTCCTCTTAAGAAATGGGAGAACTTCCTGATTGCTGGAAAATGACTAATGTAGTGCCAATCTACAAGAAAGGGGCAAGACAGCAACCGTTAAACTACAGACCCGCATCACTAACAAGTATCCCCTGCAAGATGCTTGAGAGATTGACCCGAAGTAGGCTGGTGCAACATGTAGGACAGATCCATTTTGTCTCGAGGCGCCAGCATGGTTTTAGTGAAGAAAAATCTTGACTAACAAATTTGCTGGAGTTTTATAACAAGATGAAAGAATTCAAACAAGAGAAGGATGGCTGACCATATTCCTTGACTGTCGGAAAGCATATGATACGGTCCCGCACGAAAGACTCCTACTCAAACTAGAGAAGCAGGCTGGTGTATCGGGGAGAATGTCTCTCAGGAAGGAAGCAAAGGGTTACGGTGAGAACAGAGACACCAGAGTGTAGAGAGGTACCGAGTGGAGTACCACAAGGGTCAGTTCTGGGGCCCATATTGTCTCTAATGTATGACAATGATCTGGCAGAGGAAGTTGGCTCATTCATATTAATGTTTGCAGATGATGCAAAACTGATGAGATGGGAAGACTGATGAGAAGAGTCAGGCCAGAGACAGATTGTGAGCAGTCCATCCTCCTGTTTACATAATACTTTTTGTAACTATATGGACCATCGTACATACACATATATAAAGGACAATTAAATAGTATAATTTGGTCCACATTTTATAGAGTCCGAAAAAAATGCTAAAAACCAAGCTTAAATATTGCTAGGCCTATAGTATAGCCCACATGTACTATATTAGGCCTCAGAGAGCGTGTATTAGGTCTAGGACGGTTAGGTTACGTTACGTTACGTTACGTTAAGTTTCTTTGCAACATTAGTACAAAATCTTTTCCCATGTGTCCAATTTCAGTAGTACCGATTTCTACTTTCTAATTGCCTTTTAAGTCAATATATGTATGAGGGGTCCTCATCGTTACTATAAGTTCTCCCTAAACACGAGGATGTGCTGTCGTGAAGCACTGCAAACGGATTTGGACATACTTCAGAATTGATCAGTAAAATGGCCGCTTGAGTTTAATCAAGCCAAATGCAAAGTCATGAGGATTGGAACAGGAGTGCGAAGACCAGTACAGCAGTAGAGGATAAAAGGAAGACAAATTCTTCAATCAGAAAAGAATAAAGGCCTGGAAGTGGACATAACTCCAAATCTGACGCCAGAAGTCCACATTAGCACAATAACAACAGCGGCATATGGCATACACGGCCAACGTTCAGGTATCCTTCAGAAACGTGGACAAAGGGGTTACCGGGGCCCGATATACAAAGAGGTGAGACCCACACGTGAGTGAATATGCATCTCCAGCATGGAGCCCTTACCTGAAAAACAACAAACAGAAAGCAGAAAAGGTCCAGAGATATGCAACGAAACTCTTTCTTGAGCCGAAGGGATTAAGTTACGAGGATAGACTGAGAGAACTGTACTTTACCACCATAGAGGAAAGGAGAGACAGGGAGGCATGATAACAACATATAAGATTCTAAGAGACCTTGACAAGGAAGATAAAGCAGCGTTGTTCAAAGCTAGCAACAGCAGAACGATAGGTCAAAGAACTAATCTAGTGACAAAAATGAATCGCAGAGACGTCAGAAAGAATTTTGTTCAGTTCTAGAGCTGTCAATAAGTGAAACAGGTAAGACATAGAAGTCGTTGAAGCTAATTCCATTCAAAATTGCAAATGTAAAATACAGTAATAAAAGCGAAAGAAATGTCAATGCATTTATCTAGGAAGGTTGGGCAGGCGGGGCTAGGAGCCGAGCGCGACCCTGTAAGCACCACATATAGTAGGGAGAGAGCCGTAAGAGAGGTGCGGACGTAGAGTGGTGTAGGACAGTGGCGGGGAGACGGTGATAACGCAGGGCCGTAAAGCAAGCGGCGGACCCACTACCCTCTTGCTAATCTGTCGGACAAGACCAGCAGCGATACCGGCCCTTGACCGGTTCTGCCTCCAAGGAGCTGGGTGGTCTGCTGACTCCACTGACCGTAGACAAGGCTGCTACCGGTAGGGAAGGGAAGAGGAGGAGAGGGAAGGAAGGAAGGAGACAGGCAAGCAGGCACAAAAGAAGGCAGGCAGGCAGGCAGGCAGGCAGGCAGACAAGCAGGCAGGCAGTCAGTCAGGCAGACAAGAAAGCAGGCAGGCAAGAAGGTAGATAGGCAGGCAGGCAGGAAATCAGAAAGGCAAACAGGCTCTCGGGCAAGCAGACAATTAGCAAGGCAAGTAAGTAATCGGACAAGCAGGGAAAGACAAGACAAACAAGAGATACAGACTGAAACAAACAGGTAAACAAACGTACTAAAATACAAACCAACAGGTATGGGAGAAAAGAATGGGGGAAGACCCAGCTGCCAGTCCCAGGAAAGACAGCTATAAAAAATAGGGAAAACAATAAAACAGAAGTAATAAGATTCATTACAAAGCCGTGAACCACGCAGACGCTGACAAAAGAAAACACCCAACTGGAGAAGTGGGTTAACGGGGGATTAGGAAGAAAAAGAGAAGGAAAAACTGAGGAACGGAACGGAATTATCGGAAGGGAATGGAACTATCAGGGGAAAACGCCAAGCCATAACGACTATATAGCACTGGGAAGGGATCAGGATAAGGATTTTGGATTGAACGAGGGAAAGGAATAGTACTTAACCACTTGGACGGTCTGGGATTGAATGCTGACCTGCATGAAGCAAGATCGTCGCTCTACCGTCCAGCGCAAGGAGACAAATGGAGAGATTCCTTTGGCAGGAATAGCTACCTAATAGCTACCAATAGCTATGTACCTACCTACCTACCTACCTACCAAAGGTAGGTAGGTAGGAATCTCTCCATAAACTATAGAATACACCCAGCATGGTGAAGAGAGAGACATATGAAGGAAAGCAAGGAAGAACACTGTGAAGGCATGATGTGCCCCGGGGAGCAGGTCGGGCCAGACACGACACGCTCTGCCTTGCCAAGTTAATATAATGTACTGACACGATGGTTTATTAACCAGCTTAGGTACACACCAGTGTTGCTACCTTCCTACCTTCTATAGGAAGAATTACACAGTATAGACCAAGAGTTAACTACAAATTCATCTAATGTCCATCGTACCTTGTGGTTACCTTGCGTTGAGGCCTGGTCGGAGATCGCGGCCCGGCCTCCGACCAGGCCTCCCGGTTGATGGTTTGGTCAACCAGGCTGTTGGAGTGGCTGCTCGCAGCCTGACGTATGAATCACAGCCTGGTTGATCAGGTATCTTACGGGAAGGTTTGTCATACATGGAATCAGGCAAAACCATGAGATGTGAATCTGGTCTACTAGTCTGTACTAGCATACGTTTAATAGATCATTAAAATGTCTTTCAATATCCGTGAGTGAATGAATGGTTCCAAAACACAAAATCTCTCATGCCTTTTGTTCTAAATTCACTGATAGCAAGTCATTCACAAATAGAGTTTTGAAGAATGTATCCAAATTTATGTCCATACAGTTTACAAACGGAATGCTCGCTAGCGTGAGAATTATTACCAACCTGTTGCAATATTATGCAACATTCGTCAGCTCAACATATCCACGCCTCCACAGACACAAGCTTCCCTCCATTATAATGTGCAGTCGAAGCATCTTTCATTACCAGCACAAACAACACAACCATGGCTGACAAGCAAACAACTCTCCAATGTATAGGTTGCTTATTTCCAGACCCCCCTTTACTGTGGGCTATCACCGGCCAGGTAAGGTCTTCAAGGTAAAGTTAAAGTAATCGATTATTAACGGCTGTGAGTTATCACCGCCCAGTTTGTTCTGGTCAGGATACGGGGAGGGGGGGGGGACGGAGGGGGGAGGGGGGGGGAGGGGGAGATGGAGGAGGAGGGGAGGAAGTATGATATAAAACACAGGGAAAGAGCAGAGGAATAAGGCAAAGGGAAAAGGAATGACTGCAAATTCCTCGACAAATTATGTGTAGTAACTGAAAGTAGGGGAAGAGGGAGAGTTTAGGGAGAGAGAGAGAGGAAGCAAGGGAAAAGGGTAGAAGGAGGGAAGAAGAGGAGAGAGAGAGAGAGAGAGAGAGAGAGAGAGAGAGAGAGAGAGAGAGAGAGAGAGAGAGAGAGAGAGAGAGAGAGAGAGAGAGAGAGAGAGAGAGAGACAGACAGACAGACAGAGAGAGGCAGAGGGAGAGGATGGGAGAGAGACAGAGGGAGGAGAGGATGGGAGAGACAGAGGGGAAAGAGAATAAAGAAATGAAGAAATGAAGGGAGAGAGGCAGGGTAAGATTAGAATGAGGAAGAGGGAAGAGATGAGGGGGAAGACAAGAACGATCAACTGAATAATGATCAAAACAGATACAGACAAACAGATAGCGATAGAGAGAGTCAGAAGGGTAGACACACACACACACACACACACACACACACACACACACACACACACACACACACACACACACACACACACACAGATAAGCAAATAAAAATAAAAACAAGCCAAGACTAAAAAGCAAGGGGGGAAGGCGGAGGCAAGCGAATAAAAACTCGGCCATCCATTTGGGACAATTAGCAGCCATTGAGCGACCACACTGGCCAAGCAGCGTACGTCATCCCCGAGCCTTCCTTACACACTATTGAAGAGGGGATTAACTCAACGCCTTGCGGAACGCCCACACCACTGAAATACGACCCTTAATCACTTCTAACTTAAGGCACTTACGCTCCCTTAAAGCCATCTTCAAGAGAATCTGAACTTGGGGTGGAGGTGGAGGTGGAGTGGGGAGGGGGAGACAGGGCTAAGGAACGACCGTGTGAGTGGAGGTGGACCTCCAGTGCAGACGGAGGAGGCTCCTGAGCCTTACGGAGCCACAACAGGCGGGAGTTCCGAAGAGTCAGGAGCATCATAGGCTCATATAATGTTGGCGCTGCAGAGATGGATACGACACATTCATCGAGGTAGCTCCCTGCCAGGCTGGCTTGCCCGTCCACCTGGATGATGGCTTGCCCGTCCACTTGGATGATGGCTTGCCCGTCCACTTGGATGATGGCTTGCCCGTCCACTTGGATGATGGCTTGCCCGTCCACCTGGCTGATGGCTTGCCCGTCCACCTGGCTGATGGCTTGCCCGTCCACCTGGATGATGGCTTGCCCGTCCACTTGGATGATGGCTTGCCCGTCCACTTGGATGATGGCTTGCCCGTCCACTTGGATGATGGCTTGCCCGTCCACCTGGCTGATGGCTTGCCCGTCCACCTGGCTGATGGCTTGCCCGTCCACTTGGATGATGGCTTGCCCGTCCACTTGGATGATGGCTTGCCCGTCCACTTGGATGATGGCTTGCCTGTCCACTTGGATGAAGGCTTGCCCGTCCACTTGGATGATGGCTTGCCCGTCCACCTGGCTGATGGCTTGCCCGTCCACTTGGATGATGGCTTGCCCGTCCACTTGGATGATGGCTTGCCCGTCCACCTGGCTGATGGCTTGCCCGTCCACTTGGATGATGGCTTGCCCGTCCACTTGGATGATGGCTTGCCCGTCCACCTGGCTGATGGCTTGCCCGTCCACTTGGATGATGGCTTGCCCGTCCACTTGGATGATGGCTTGCCCGTCCACTTGGATGATGGCTTGCCCGTCCACTTGGATGATGGCTTGCCTGTCCACTTGGATGATGGCTTGCCCGTCCACCTGGCTGATGGCTTGCCCGTCCACCTGGCTGATGGCTTGCCCGTCCACTTGGATGATGGCTTGCCCGTCCACTTGGATGATGGCTTGCCCGTCCACTTGGATGATGGCTTGCCCGTCCACTTGGATGATGGCTTGCCCGTCCACTTGGATGATGGCTTGCCCGTCCACTTGGATGATGGCTTGCCCGTCCACTTGGATGATGGCTTGCCCGTCCACTTGGATGATGGCTTGCCCGTCCACTTGGATGATGGCTTGCCCGTCCACCTGGCTGATGGCTTGCCCGTCCACCTGGCTGATGGCTTGCCCGTGCACCTGGCTGATGGCTTGCCCGTCCACCTGGATGATGGCTTGCCCGTCCACCTGGCTGATGGCTTGCCCGTCCACCTGGCTGATGGCTTGATCGTCCATCTTGTTGGCTTGACCGACTACCTAATTTGCTTGACAGATCACCTGCTTGACTTCACTGAAGAACACTCAAGTCTGCCTTGAACCATCTGATGAGCCATTTTCGACATTGTGATCTTGATAGTTATGCGGTCAAGGCTCTCTGAGCGCCATGTGGTCAAGGCTCTCAAGAGAGCTATGTGGTCAAGGCTCTCAAGAGCACCATGTGGTCGAGGCTCTCAAGACCGCCATGAGGTCAAGGCTCTCAAGAGCGCCATGTAAGTGAAGCTCTCAGACGACTATCGTCTTTAAGAATCAAATTTGGATTTAGTGTTCAATGAGTCAGGCGATAAGACTATCTCCGGTGTTTATCAGCAGTTGACATTTTGAATGTTACTTTGTTTAGCTTTTTTGGTGTGTGTGTGTGTGTGTGTGTGTGTGTGTGTGTGTGTGTGTGTGTGTGTGTGTGTGTGTGTGTGTGTGTGTGTGTGTGTGTGCTGGATAGAAACATATTTAGTAGATATAATAGAGGAAAAGTAGATTGGTTAGAAAGGCGTAGTCCAAGAGTTAATAGCTCGATTTTGCAGACACAAATAGCGAATACAAATAGTCAACACACACACACACACACACACACACACACACACACACACACACACACACACACACACACACACAGAAATAATTACATATTTCTGGACTGCCAAAAAGCCTTTGATACAGTACCACATAGGTTACTATACAAACTAGAGAGGCAGGCAGGTGTAGTCGGAAATGCACTATCATGGGTAAGGAATTACCTAGAAGACAGGTGTCAGAAGGTGACGGTGAGGGGCGAGGAGTCGGACTGGCGTAGAGTAACAAGCGGGGTCCCTCAAGGATCGGTGCTGGAACCCATTCTATACCTCATTTATGTAAATGACTTGACTGCAAGAAGTTGAGTTTTTTATGTCGATGTTTGCAGATGATGTAAAACTAATGAGGAGGGTTGAGATAGATGAGGATTGCAAGATTCTCCAGGCTGAATTGAGCAGGTTGCAGTGCTGGTCCGAGAAGTGGTTGCTAGAGTTCAACACTAACAAGTGCAAGGTGATGGAAATGAGGACAGGAGCCAGGAAACCGATAGGCCAATACACGATGAAGGGAAACTACCTCTCTTTAACGTCTAGAGAAAAAGATCTGTGAGTGGACATAACACCAAACCTAACTCCAGAGGCTCATATAACTAGAATAACGTCAGCCGCATACTCTACTCTGGCAAAAGTCAGAACATCCTTCAGAAATTTGAATAAGGAGGCTTTTGGATCACTGTACACCACCTATGTGAGGCTAGTCTTAGAGTATGCCGCCCCATCCTGGAACCCCCATATAAAAAAACGCATAAGGAAGCTCGAAAAGGTGCAGAAGGTTGCAACGAGACTCGTCCTAGAGCTGCGAGGGATGAGGTACGAAGGCAAACTGAAGGAACTAGACCTGACCTCGTTAGAAAGGAGGAGGGAGAGGAGGGACATGATACAGACGTATAAAATACTTAAGAGAGATTGACAAAATGGAAACAGGAAATGTTTACAATGAATATCAATGGAACAAGGGGGCACGGATGGAAGCTTGAGATGCAGATGTTTCATAGAGATGTTTGAAAGTTTTCCTTTAGCGTGAGGGTAGTGAGTAAATGTAATGATCTAAAGGAACAGATTGTAAAGGCTAACTCCATTCATAACTTTAAAAGCAAGTATGATAGGGAAACAGGTGAAGAGTCATTGCATTAGACAACCAACGGCTAGAAGAGCGGGGTCCAAGAGCTAGAGGTCGATCCTGCAGGCAGAAACAAGTGAGTTACACACACTTACCATCAGCTGTCGGACGAATACCATTATTTCCTCATGACATGTTCACTCTCGTAAATCATCTCATTTAGACTACTAATGTGGGAAAACGTGGAGGATGGGGGGGGGGGAGAGGAGGTGAAGGAGAAGGAGGGGGGTGGAGAAGGAAAGAAGGAGAGGGACGAGACGGTAAAGGAAAAGAAGGAGGAGGGAGGGAAGGGGGAGGAGAAGTTGGAGGGGGCGAGGAAGGTGGAGGCGGAGGGGATGAAGAAGAAGGAGGAGCAGGAAGGAAAATTAAGGTAAATCACTTCCTCTCAAGGTCCTCCTGGCCGGGATCGAGCGCCCCCAAGCCTCCCGTCTCATGGCTGGCCACTTGTAGTCCCACTCTCCCACCCCAAGCCTCCCGTCTCATGGCTGGCCACTTGTAGTCCCACTCTCCCACCCCAAGCCTCCCGTTTCATGGCTGGCCACTTGTAGTCCCACTCTCCCACCCCAAGCCTCCCGTCTCATGGCTGGCCACTTGTAGTCCCACTCTCCCACCCCAAGCCTCCCGTCTCATGGCTGGCCACTTGTAGTCCCACTCTCCCACCCCCAAGCCTCCCGTCTCATGGCTGGCCACTTGTAGTCCCACTCTCCCACCCCCAAGCCTCCCGTCTCATGGCTGGCCACTTGTAGTCCCACTCTCCCACCCCCAAGCCTCCCGTCTCATGGCTGGCCACTTGTAGTCCCACTCTCCCACCCCCAAGCCTCCCGTCTCATGGCTGGCCACTTGTAGTCCCACTCTCCCACCCCAAGCCTCCCGTCTCATGGCTGGCCACTTGTAGTCCCACTCTCCCACCCCCAAGCCTCCCGTCTCATGGCTGGCCACTTGTAGTCCCACTCTCCCACCCCAAGCCTCCCGTCTCATGGCTGGCCACTTGTAGTCCCACTCTCCCACCCCCAAGCCTCCCGTCTCATGGCTGGCCACTTGTAGTCCCACTCTCCCACCCCAAGCCTCCCGTCTCATGGCTGGCCACTTGTAGTCCCACTCTCCCACCCCCAAGCCTCCCGTCTCATGGCTGGCCACTTGTAGTCCCACTCTCCCACCCCAAGCCTCCCGTCTCATGGCTGGCCACTTGTAGTCCCACTCTCCCACCCCAAGCCTCCCGTCTCATGGCTGGCCACTTGTAGTCCCACTCTCCCACCCCCAAGCCTCCCGTCTCATGGCTGGCCACTTGTAGTCCCACTCTCCCACCCCAAGCCTCCCGTCTCATGGCTGGCCACTTGTAGTCCCACTCTCCCACCCCAAGCCTCCCGTCTCATGGCTGGCCACTTGTAGTCCCACTCTCCCACCCCAAGCCTCCCGTCTCATGGCTGGCCACTTGTAGTCCCACTCTCCCACCCCAAGCCTCCCGTCTCATGGCTGGCCACTTGTAGTCCCACTCTCCCACCCCCAAGCCTCCCGTCTCATGGCTGGCCACTTGTAGTCCCACTCTCCCACCCCAAGCCTCCCGTCTCATGGCTGGCCACTTGTAGTCCCACTCTCCCACCCCAAGCCTCCCGTCTCATGGCTGGCCACTTGTAGTCCCACTCTCCCACCCCCAAGCCTCCCGTCTCATGGCTGGCCACTTGTAGTCCCACTCTCCCACCCCAAGCCTCCCGTCTCATGGCTGGCCACTTGTAGTCCCACTCTCCCACCCCAAGCCTCCCGTCTCATGGCTGGCCACTTGTAGTCCCACTCTCCCACCCCAAGCCTCCCGTCTCATGGCTGGCCACTTGTAGTCCCACTCTCCCACCCCCAAGCCTCCCGTCTCATGGCTGGCCACTTGTAGTCCCACTCTCCCACCCCAAGCCTCCCGTCTCATGGCTGGCCACTTGTAGTCCCACTCTCCCACCCCAAGCCTCCCGTCTCATGGCTGGCCACTTGTAGTCCCACTCTCCCACCCCAAGCCTCCCGTCTCATGGCTGGCCACTTGTAGTCCCACTCTCCCACCCCAAGCCTCCCGTCTCATGGCTGGCCACTTGTAGTCCCACTCTCCCACCCCCAAGCCTCCCGTCTCATGGCTGGCCACTTGTAGTCCCACTCTCCCACCCCAAGCCTCCCGTCTCATGGCTGGCCACTTGTAGTCCCACTCTCCCACCCCAAGCCTCCCGTCTCATGGCTGGCCACTTGTAGTCCCACTCTCCCACCCCCAAGCCTCCCGTCTCATGGCTGGCCACTTGTAGTCCCACTCTCCCACCCCAAGCCTCCCGTCTCATGGCTGGCCACTTGTAGTCCCACTCTCCCACCCCAAGCCTCCCGTCTCATGGCTGGCCACTTGTAGTCCCACTCTCCCACCTCCCACTCACACGTCTCATGGCTGGCCACTTGTAGTCCCACTCTCCCACCTCCCACTCACACATTACAATAACTTACCAACTTCACAAATCTTAAATATAAATAGCAAAACAACAGCTTGATATTATGATGTAGTTGACAATTATCAGCATCAGTAGAATACTGGACGGTGCTCCCCTGTTCTCCCCAGGTCATAACAGCGTCCCCGAGCCACACCATGTGACCTCTGATGACCTCCCACAGGGATGACCCCCCATTAGAGGTCATTAGGAAGTTAATGGAGAATCTGGATGTCCCACGAGAGAGACAATTAATACAGGTTAACATTATAATTTTGACATTGATGGTGGAGGCTGTCAGAGATGAATTGGATCACTGTGTTTCGTGTTCTTTGTGTAGAGATGTGCTTGATGCTCAGATGTGCTTGTGTATGAGCTCACAGCACATCCCACGTAGCTCGGTTACCAACTAGTGGTGATGTGTGGCAGAGTTAGCACCTAACTTATGCAGAGTATGACTGGCTTTCGTTCTAACTGGCACGCTGTATGACTGGGTAAGGAGGTACCATACACCCAGCATGACTGGGTAAGGAGCTACCATACACCCAGCATGACTGGGTAAGGAGCTACCATACACCCAACATGACTGGGTAAGGAGCTACCATACACCCAACATGACTGGGTAAGGAGGTACCATACACCCAGCATGACTGGGTAAGGAGCTACCATACATCCAGCATGACTGGGTAAGGAGCTACCATACACCCAGCATGACTGGGTAAGGAGCTACCATACATCCAGCATGACTGGGTAAGGAGCTACCATACACCCAGCATGACTGGGTAAGGAGGTACCATACACCCAGCATGACTGGGTAAGGAGCTACCATACATCCAGCATGACTGGGTAAGGAGCTACCATACACCCAGCATGACTGGGTAAGGAGCTACCATACATCCAGCATGACTGGGTAAGGAGCTACCATACACCCAGCATGACTGGGTAAGGAGGTACCATACACCCAGCATGACTGGGTAAGGAGCTACCATACATCCAGCATGACTGGGTAAGGAGCTACCATACATCTAGCATGACTGGGTAAGGAGCTACCATACATCCAGCATGACTGGGTAAGGAGCTACCATACATCCAACATGACTGGGTAAGGAGCTACCATATACCAGACATAACTGGGTAAGGAGCTACCATACATCCAACATGACTGGGTAAGGAGCTACCATACATCTAGCATGACTGGGTAAGGAGCTACCATACATCCAGCATGACTGGGTAAGGAGCTACCATACATCCAACATGACTGGGTAAGGAGCTACCATACACCAGACATAAATATTGTTTAACCCACATAAGTATCTACCTATATAAGTACTTGCATCAACTACTTGGACAAACGTACATAAACTGACTGTTGGACCCTCAAAAAAGGTCACTTATTATATTACTGAATTACCCACAATGGTCTTTTTTGTTAATTTAAAAATTAACAAAAGAACGTAACCTAACGTTTCCTATCCAAGCAATCCTAGGTCTAATATACGCTATATTAGGCCTAATATAAAACATATATGCGCTATATTAGGCTTAAGGGGACCAAGAGGGTTCGAAGATTAAGTTGTTCAATGTCAAGCAAAATTTTGGTGGAGCACCGCGAGCGTGTGCTCTCTGCCTCTCTCTCCTCCATAACACTTGTAATATACTCCCCAACGCGCCTAGCAATTAATATATCTTAATCAAATTTACAAAACCAATTTCTAATTAAATAAATAAGTGCTAAGAGCCAGTTCTTCACTAGTTAATGTGTCACGGAAAGTGAGCACCTTATTGTTGGTAAATTGAGTAACATCGTTCTGAACATTATATGGATGAAGATCACCATTTCTGTGACTAGCTGTGAGCTATATATCACGGCAGGAATGCCATCCAATTAGTATACCTGTGAGTATGTCTGTCCGTTTTCTCCTCCTTCCTTGTCCTTTCTTGTTCCTCTCCTACACCATCAATATCCTCTCCCCACCCCCCCGCCCCCACAACCAACATTACCGCCCTGGTAATGGTCAAACTACCCCCTCGTTCCACCGACACTCACGGTCACAGGTACCCAATATTAGTCATTGAAACTCGTGTCAAACGGCAGTATAGACGTGGTTTTAACGAGGCAATTAGCTGCTAATGGTGTCATGCTCAGATTGACCCCAAATTAGGGTGACTTGTGGCCATTGTAAGTGGCAGCGAGTGACCTGTCTCCCTCGACGACTCTGTTTAACCACTAATGACATTTTCGCCTCGGAGATACGGTCGCTAATTTTGAGTGAACATTGTATGACAGCAGATATAGGAAAGCCACGTACACTTTGTACGAAGTAGTTGATAAGAATATTCAGAAAGATACTTTGTCCGGCGGTTTGTAAAGAAATGTAGCACACAACTTACCTGAAATTCTTCCCATGAACATTAACGAGCTAATTAAATTAATTCTGTGGGAAACTCTTGGAGGAAATTGTTGTCTGTGATGGTGCTGTAAGGACAGTGGTAAAGTTATGCTTTACATAGTGGTGATGAAGGGTATAGTGAGGACAGTGACGGGTGGGAGTCATGATCGCTGTCACTGACAATTATAGAGATGAGTGATAGTGAAAATGTCAATGAAACTGATAGTAATAATGAAAGAATTGATAATGATATAAAAGATAAACAATATGATAATGGTGAGAATGTTAGCGATAGTGACAATGACAGTGAGAGATGAGGTCTAGATGGAGAGAAGTAATAGCAGTGAATGATAATACCAGAGATAGTAATAGTAACAGTGAAAATTACGAGTGTTATTTATAATGACACCATTAATCACCCAGTCAACGTGCCGCCGCCCGTAACATTATCACAGATACTGATAGTGACGTTAATTGATAGTTAATTGAGCAAGAGTTACAATGAAAGTGACGGTAAAAGTTATCATACATGAGAGTGATAATGATTGATCAAATAGCGATAGAGAGAGAGAGAGAGAGAGAGAGAGAGAGAGAGAGAGAGAGAGAGAGAGAGAGAGAGAGAGAGAGAGAGAGAGAGAGAGAGAGAGAGAGAGAGAGGTGACCAGACATGTCACCTCACAGTTCTAGCAGACACCAGACATGTCACCTCACAGTTCTAGCAGGCATCAGACATGTCACCTCACAATTCTAGCAGGCGCTAGACTTGTCACCTCACAGTTCTAGCAGGCATCAGACATGTCACCTCACAGTTCTAGCAGGCACTAGACTTGTCACCTCACAGTTCTAGCAGGCATCAGACATGTCACCTCACAGTTCTAGCAGGCATCAGACATGTCACCTCACAGTTCTAGCAGGCATCAGACATGTCACCTCACAGTTCTAGCAGGCACCAGACATGTCACCTCACAGTTCTAGCGGGCACCAGACATGTCACCTCACAGTTCTAGCAGGCATCAGACATGTCACCTCACAGGTCTAGCAGGCACTAGACATGTCACCTCACAGTTCTAGCAGGCATCAGACATGTCACCTCACAGTTCTAGCAGGCATCAGACATGTCACCTCACAGTTCTAGCAGGCATCAGACATGTCACCTCACAGTTCTAGCAGGCATCAGACATGTCACCTCACAGTTCTAGCAGGCATCAGACATGTCACCTCACAGTTCTAGCAGGCACCAGACATGTCACCTCACAGTTCTAGCGGGCACCAGACATGTCACCTCACAGTTCTAGCAGGCACCAGACATGTCACCTCACAGGTCTAGCAGGCATCAGACATGTCACCTCACAGGTCTAGCAGGCACCAGACATGTCACCTCACAGGTCTAGCAGGCATCAGACATGTCACCTCACAGGTCTAGCAGGCACCAGACATGTCACCTCACAGGTCTAGCAGGCATCAGACATGTCACCTCACAGTTCTAGCAGGCACCAGACATGTCACCTCACAGGTCTAGCAGGCACCAGACATGTCACCTCACAGTTCTAGCAGGCATCAGACATGTCACCTCACAGTTCTAGCAGGCATCAGACATGTCACCTCACAGGTCTAGCAGGCATCAGACATGTCACCTCACAGATCTAGCAGGCACCAGACATGTCACCTCACAGGTCTAGCAGGCATCAGACATGTCACCTCACAGTTCTAGCAGGCACCAGACATGTCACCTCACAGGTCTAGCAGGCACCAGACATGTCACCTCACAGTTCTAGCAGGCATCAGACATGTCACCTCACAGTTCTAGCAGGCATCAGACATGTCACCTCACAGGTCTAGCAGGCATCAGACATGTCACCTCACAGGTCTAGCAGGCATCAGACATGTCACCTCACAGGTCTAGCAGGCATCAGACATGTCACCTCACAGGTCTAGCAGGCATCAGACATGTCACCTCACAGGTCTAGCAGGCATCAGACATGTCACCTCACAGTTCTAGCAGGCACCAGACATGTCACCTTACAGGTCTAGCAGGCATCAGACATGTCACCTCACAGTTCTAGCAGGCACCAGACATGTCACCTCACAGGTCTAGCAGGCACCCACAGAGTCAAGGCGAACAATTTCCAGGAGACTGTGGCGCGTCCTCCTCATAATTCAGTGATGGAGGCAGCAATTTAGACCATAAACAAACCACTTACCGCCGCTGACGCCATTTGACATACGAGTACTGGCGGCCCCTCGAACCGGAGACAGGTAGCTTCCAGGTAGGCACACCATCTGGGCCTATTATGGTAAAGCCATCGCCAGCCTCCCTCACTCCCTCACTCTCCGCATTTTCTCTCTTTCTTCAATTCAGTTTCCTCTACTTCCTCCATCTAGGTAACTCGCTCCCTCATTCTCACTCCCCTTCCATCTTCAATTATTTACTTAGACATCCAAAGATGTGATAGGGGAAGGTAAGAGGCAGGAGGAGGAGGAGGAGGAGGAGGAGGAGGAGGAGGAGGAGGAGGAAGAGGAGGAGGAGGAGGAGGCGTGGACACAGACCGTCTCACCTGTCCTCTCCAGAGTGTTGCTTTTGTGTCAACATCATCAGTCATGTTGGAGGTAATGGAGTCTCTCTCTCTCTCTCTCTCTCTCTCTCTCTCTCTCTCTCTCTCTCTCTCTCTCTCTCTCTCTCTCTCTCTCTCTCTCTCTCTCTCGGAGGTAATGGAGTCTCTCTCTCTCTCTCTCTCTCTCTCTCTCTCGGAGGTAATGGAGTCTCTCTCTCTCTCTCTCTCTCTCTCGGAGGTAATGGAGTCTCTCTCTCTCTCTCTCTCTCTCTCTCTCTCTCTCTCTCTCTCTCTCTCTCTCTCTCTCTCTCTCTCTCTCTCTCATTGAGAATGTTCTGGCTTAACAGTACGGCGGGAGGAAATTACTGAGCGTGTAGAAATGAATGATATGTGTGAGAGAGAGAAAGAGAGAGAGAGAGAGAGAGAGAGAGAGAGAGAGAGAGAGGGAGAGAGAGAGAGAGAGAGAGAGAGAGAGAGAGAGAGAGAGAGAGAGAGAGAGAGAGAGAGAGAGAGAGAGAGAGAGAGAGAGAGAGAGAGAGAGAGAGAGAGTATAGGTGGACACTGGACCGTCCCCTGTGAGTGTGACCACTGAGACAGGGACCCTGGCTGGTACTTAGGGGGGACTCGGGAGCCACTAACAACAAGGCTCACCTCGCCATTCACCTCAGTATTGTATCACATTCCACAACCTTGAGCGCGGGCTACAGTCCCGTGTTGTGACATAACAACGCCATCACAGTCCTCCTGGAACTATAGATCCTTCACTTACTATAACTCTTGAAAAATATTCCGTTCAGACTTACTGTTAAAGCCTGACTTGATCTCCACTGGTCGAGACATTACGCTTCTAAATGCTGATATTTTTAACACTCATTTGCCGCTGTTAAACTCACTGTTGATTATATCTTAATTATAATATAAAGTCCACTACGGGCTCACCATAGCCCGTGCTACTTGGAACTTTCTGTTCCAAGTAGCTGAATCTAAACCAACAATTTATATTTTAAATTTAGTGCTACAAATATTGACTATTAGAGCTACGTTTGGTGACCTTAATTTATATATAATAAGGGACAGGTAACAGGTGATTAATGAAAGGAATATTAACAATAATAATATTGATAACAACATTTATGACAATAATAATAATAATAATAATAATAATAATAATAATAATAATTAACACCTACCACCATCACCACTATCCCACCCACTAGTATTACTACCATCTCCAGTACGTTGTCAACCACCACCAATACCATACCTGCCACCAATGGAATAATAACCACTCCGACCACCACTACCATCATAAGGCTACTGCACCAAATACCACAACAACAACCACCAGCACAAAGATCACCACCACACAAAGGTCACCACCACACAAAGGTCACCACCACACAAAGGTCACCACCACACAAAGGTCACCACCACACGAAGGTCACCACCACACAAAGGTCACCACCACACAAAGGTCACCACCACACAAAGGTCACCACTACACAAAGGTCACCACCACACAAAGGTCACCACCACACAAAGGTCACCACCACACAAAGGTCACCACTACACAAAGGTCATCACCACACAAAGGTCACCACCACACAAAGGTCATCACCACACAAAGGTCACCACCACATAAAGGTCACCACCACAACAAACCAGGCTGTGACTCATACGTCAGGCTGCGAGCAGCCGCGTCCAACAGCCTGGTTGATCAGTCCAGCAACCAGGAGGCCTGGTCGACGACCGGGCCGTGGGGACGCTAAGCCCCGGAAGCACCTCAAGGTAACCTCAAGGTATCTCTTGAGGTTATCTTGAGATGATTTCGGGGCTTTTTAATGTCTCTGCGGCCCAGTCCTCGACCAGGCCTCCACCCCTAGGAAGTAGCCCGTGACAGCTGACTAACACAGGTACCTATTTTACTACTAGGTAACAGGGGCATAGGGTGAAAGAAACTCTGCCCATTGTTTCTCGCCGGCGCCTGGGATCGAACCCAGGACCACAGGATCACAAGTCCCGCGTGCTGTCCGCTCGGCCGACCGGCTCCCCTAAGGTGAGGTAAGGTCACCACCACACAAAGGTCACCATTAATGGGTAATGAGCGTGACCGTGGTAATGAGACACCACCATCAGAGGAGATGAGGGAGATGCAGCACCAGCTTCACCTCTCCTCTACTGACATCCTTAATAACAACCACCTTCTAATATTCCTAATTAATGATGTCCGGGACATGACCTCCCACTCATATCAATCATTCCACTCACCTGCCCTCATACCAATCAAGTCCAACCACTTGGCCTGGACGGTAGAGCGACGGTCTCGCTTCATGCAGGTCGGCGTTCAATCCCCGACCGTCCAAGTGGTTGGACATCATTCCTTTCCCTCCTCGTCCCATCCCAAATCCTTATCCAGACCCCTTCCAAGGGCTATATAGTCGTAATGGCTTGGCGCTTTCCCCCGATACCAGTCATTTGCACTCATACCAATCACTTGCACTCTTACC
The DNA here is from genome assembly GCF_040958095.1 of Procambarus clarkii. Classification (NCBI taxonomy): domain Eukaryota; kingdom Metazoa; phylum Arthropoda; class Malacostraca; order Decapoda; family Cambaridae; genus Procambarus; species Procambarus clarkii. The sequence continues at coordinate 15,908,475 of NC_091173.1, forward strand.
AATCACGTGCACTCATACCAATCACTTGTACTCATACCAATCATTGCAAAGTTTTTGCCCAAATTACAGTTTTGTTTTCTAGCGTCACTTAAGTTCATAGTTTAATGATCCTGTTCCTACCTCTGTGGAAAAGTTTGGGAGGTTCTGGGTCCCATTGTTGGGCGTTTACCGGCAGGAAGGGGGGGGGGGAGGGTAGTCCGTGGGTATCGATAATTAAACATCTGCTACCATCCTAATTGGTGGTTGGGCTGTTTCATCAATACAAGCTATAATTTGAATATTGGAGGCAAGGCCCACGGTTTATTGACCCTTGGGGGGAGATAATGGCAAGTTAACTCGGGGGAGAAAACGTGGGAAGGGATGAGAGGGGAGAGGGATGGGAGAGAGTGAGAGGGGAGGGGGAGGGGAGAGAGAGAGAGGGGAGGGGAGAGAGTGAGAGGGGAGGAAAAGGATGGAGTTGGGACCAGAGATTGTCATAGGTCACAACACTGACGAATTAATCCGCTTACCGCAGGTTGGGATTCCTGCGGGTGGGATCCCAGCCGACGTGATCCGCTGGTCACTTTATCAGCTGGTGGCCGCGGGGGATTATGAGGTGAGGGAATTAACTTGTTACTGTGGCGCCTTCTGTGACTGTCAGGAGGAAAACTGAGAGGGGGTCATACTCCCGGTATGACCCCTCACACACACACACACACACACACACACACACACACACACACACACACACACACACACACACACACACACACACACACACACACACTGATGTGGTGGAGGCAGACTCCATACACAGTTTCAAATGTGGATATGATAAAGCTCGAGAAGCTCATGAATCTGTACTCCAGTAGATTGACGGTTGAGAGGCGGGACCAAAGAGCCCAAACTCAACCCCTGCAAACACAACTAAATGAGTACACACAAACAAACAAACAATAACGTGCACAGTACTGCAATAATACATCCCAAACATTCATATCAGACTTACACACTTTGAAGTCGGAGCAAAATTAATAATGGCTTTAACTGTAACTGTAACGAGGTGGTTGACAGTCGACACTCACATAAGACAGGATACTGACAGCTTATCCTACGATATTCATAACAAGAATGAACTTATAAATATCAAATAAGCCTTTTTTAACAAGCGGGAGATACTGGCAGATTATGTTGGTATATTTACTGTATTTTCTTCCACAGATGTGGCCATTTATTTACATAGCGCTAGCAGGTATATAAACATTTTCTTCCGTCCTGTGTGGACAATGTTAGATACGTTAAGCCTAAGTCCAGTGAGAGCTCTTTTGTTTTGGATCAAGTCTTGGTATTAGCGTTGTAAAAATAAGTTAGAGTGGCTTCACTCTTGTGCTTCCCAATACAGGTGATGTGACCCCCAGGCTCCGCACCTCCACCCCTCACACCACACACCTCAGACCTCAGACTTCAGACCTCAGACCTCAGACCTCAGACACAGGCCTAGCGCACCCACATGATTTAGTGCTGAATTTCTCTCTATATGCAGTCAGCTATTATTTTCACTGTTGTCTCTTACCTAAAATGATCAACATTCTCTCATTATTAATTAACCTCTTTGTCTACTTTAATAGATTGTGACTTTACAGCCCTGAGGTCAACGTCGACCATTTGTCACCACCATCTTGACAGGCTGAGACCTTGTAGTTGATGCTCTGTTGTTGCTGGACTCCTTACACTGTGGCGCGTCATCATCTGCCTCCTTGGATTACGTCGTCCTCAGCTCGGAACTAACTAACTACCGGTACTGAGGGACTGACTCCAGACGCCGTCGGATTTTGCAGAGTTAAACTTGTCGATTAATGCGTTGAATCATATTACTAAAACTTGTATATGAGCACACGAGGCCGGAACCCGGGCCCATTCCGGCCGAGCCTCGCCACACACACAAGAATACACGACAAATCAAAATACAGGAACACGGAAAATTATTGATGAAACATTATCCATTCACGTTATTTTTCCGTTGTTTTGGTAGATCCACTTATCTACTTTATTTCAGCTAGTAACGAGATAAAATAACCTCTGAACTCACTACAACTCCGTCTTGCAAGTTGAAATATCTCTTACAAATCAATAATTACGATACATTCCTTCTTTCAGCTGCCTGTCCTGTCACCTGTGTCACTCTGCCAGTCAGCGTGACGGGCCCATCATTAACTGACGAACTGACACCTAAATGGCTACTTGATGAGACAAATAAGAGGTCAGTTATAAAGAGGGAGAAGAGGGGACACTGCTGGCACGGACTCGAATAATAACATTTTCTCGCTGAACTGTATTTCAAGTGAGGAAGAGAAAAAGAGAGAGAGAGAGAGAGAGAGAGAGCGAGAGAGAGAGAGAGAGAGAGAGAGAGAGAGAGAGAGAGAGAGAGAGAGAGAGAGAGAGAGAGAGAGAGAGAGAGAGAGAGAGAGAGAGAGAGAGAGGGTCAGTTAAGGAGATATTACCAAGAAAGGCTCAGAGATACTGTCTATATATGCCGTCGCCCTGACAGACGACTGCCTGTCATTGACAAGCAGTCACGTGACGTCTGCCCCGCCCTACCCCGCTGTCAACGGAAGAGGAGCAACCACGAAGACAGGTTGATAGACAGACTGGCAGGTAGGTAAACAGCCTGTCAGTCAGCCAGTTAGCAATCTATCCAGCCTAAAATCGTTTCGACCAAACAACCACCTAACCAATAATCTACTCAGACTGTCAACCGGTTATCCAGCTAGTCAGCCAAGCGGCTTATCAGTCAGCCATGTGGGACATTCAGTCAAACAACATAGCCAGATTGACAAATTGGTCAGCTTACCAACCTGCCAACATTTAATCAGTCCAACTATCCATTCATGCAACTAGTCACCCATCCATCCATCTATCAACCAAATAGTCACCCAAAGCCTATATCCTACCAACCATTCACCAATACCTCCGCCTAGCTACCCATCAATCAACCAGTCTTCCTTCCAACAATTAACCAACAATCAACCCTCCATTCCATCCATCCATCCATCCACACGAAGAGAGATGGGATAGGTTATCTACCAAGGCATCTCTGCTTGTCAGAGAATAATTATTATTAGCTTCCTAGTTAATGGGTACAGGCAGGAGTTTCACTGTTGAGAGAGAGAGAGAGAGAGAGAGAGAGAGAGAGAGAGAGAGAGAGAGAGAGAGAGAGAGAGACAGCGAGAGAGAGAGAGAGAGAGAGAGAGAGAGAGAGAGAGAGAGAGAGAGAGAGAGAGAGAGAGAGAGAGAGAGAGAGAGAGAGAGAGAGAGAGAGAGAGAGAGAGGGAGGGAGGGAGAGAGATTTACCTCTTTTGTGGGTCTACACCCTGTGTCACTTTAGTTATGTAGTATATCCGATCTGGCCTCATCTTGTCTACACCGGGGATGGAAGTCTTCTGTATATGAAAGTTAAGAGTATATTATATATATATATATATATATATATATATATATATATATATATATATATATATATATATATATATATATATATATAATATTTTATAGGGAGTACCACCTCTGGCTGGAAGAATGGGACCCATAGCCTCGGAGGAAACCACACATAGCGCATTAGAGGGAATGTTTAGGTCCCCTCCAATACTGTTTCTGTGTGCTTTTCTCCTACCACCACCTTCCTTTTGATTTTTTTTGCCTTATTATGTATTTAAAGGTTACATGATATACATTGGTTGATATAAAGAGTGCATAAATGTTATGGATCTCTTGAAGCTCCTCCGCTTCTGGACAGGAACCGAGAATGCAGCAGGCGCTTCCCCTCTGGATTGCCACACTGAGGCGCTGAAACAAAAAACTGGCAGCTCTTGGGTCTCTGGTGACGTCAATGAGCTTGGAGCCCAATTCCTTGAGAAATCCCAAGGCACTCTTTCCTTAGGGGCCATGCGTCTCAGACGCTATGGGGAACAAAGGTGTATTGACCTTCCAATCGCCTGTATTTGGCTGAATTTGCTATTTCCCTGTGGTTGGCCGCCCCACCTGCTTGATCAGCTCCGAGGTGTACATAGGTGTCAGCCAGGGTCGATACACATGTGTAGTCCCACACCAACTGTCTACCCTCCTTCCAGGAGTATATGGTGATGCCATCAGGGCGAAGTGCGGGGAAATCCGGGTTTTGGACCCCTAGGATACGAGGTTCTCTCTCCGCTGGGCACTGAGCTGAGACGAGGCTTCTCTTGATGATTTTATATTTATATATATATATATATATATATATATATATATATATATATATATATATATATATATATATATATATATATGCGGAAAAAAACACAAAGAAATGGGAAGAGAGATGAACGTTTCGGCCTGTTAAAGCCGTTGTCAACACCAGACAGTCTGAGTCAGACAGTTTGAGTCTGTTGTTGACAACGGCTTTAACAGGCCGAAACGTTCATTTCTCTTCCCATTTCTTTGTGGTTTTTCCGCATACAAATGATCAGTGTTTAGTGATCGTCAATTGCATATATATATATATATATATATATATATATATATATATATATATATATATATATATATATATATATATATATATATATATATATATATATATAAAGCTTACAAGTTATTCATTGGTTATAATAATGGAAAGTTAAAAATTGTGGATCTTCTGGAGTTCCTCAGCTTCCGGACAGGAACTGAGGACACAGCAGGCATTTCCCCTCTGGATAGCCACACTGAGGCGTTGAAACATGTAGCTGGCAGCTCTTGGGTCTCTGGTGGCGTCATCGAGCATGGAACCCAATTCCCTGAAAAACCTCAAGGTGCTCCTACCCGAAGGGCTGAGTGTCTCAGATGCTATATGGGGACTCGCGTGTACTGATTTCCAGTTGCTTGCACTTGTTTGATTGTGTTGTTCCCCTGTCGTTAGTCGCACCATCTGCCTGATCAGCTGTCAGGTGTATATAGGTGTCAGCTAGGGTGTATACACATGTGTAGTCCCACACCAGCTGTCTGCCCCTCTTCCCGGGGTATATTGTGATGCCATCTGGGGCAAGTATGAGATCATCGGAGGGTTAATGGGCTGTTAGGATCTCAGGTTCCATTTCCCCGTCAAGCACAGCTCCACTACCCCGTCAAGCACAGCTCTACTACCCCGTCAAGCACAGCTCTACTATCCCGTCAAGCACAGCTCTACTACCCCGTCAAGCACAGCTCCACTACCTTCATCAAGCACAGCTCCACTACCCCGTCAAGCACAGCTCTACTACCCCGTCAAGCACAGCTCTACTACCCCGTCAAGCACAGCTCTACTACCCCGTCAAGCACAGCTCCACTATCCCGTCAAGCACAGCTCTACTACCTTCATCAAGCACAGCTCCACTACCCCGTCAAGCACAGCTCTACTACCCCGTCAAGCACAGCTCCACTATCCCGTCAAGCACAGCTCTACTACCTTCATCAAGCACAGCTCCACTACCCCGTCAAGCACAGCTCCACTATCCCGTCAAGCACAGCTCTACTACCTTCATCAAGCACAGCTCTACTACCTTCATCAAGCACAGCTCTACTACCCCGTCAAGCACAGCTCTACTACCTTCATCAAGCACAGCTCTACTACCTTCATCAAGCACAGCTCTACTACCCCGTCAAGCACAGCTCTACTACCTTCATCAAGCACAGCTCCACTATCCCGTCAAGCACAGCTCTACTACCTTCGTCAAGCACAGCTCCACTACCTTCGTCAAGCACAGCTCCACTACCTTCGTCAAGCACAGCTCTACTACCTTCATCAAGCACAGCTCTACTACCCCGTCAAGCACAGCTCTACTACCTTCACCAAGCACAGCTCCACTCCCCTCGTCAAGCACAGCTCCACTACCCCGTCAAGCACAGCTCCACTACCCCGTCAAGCTCAGCTCTACTACCTTCACCAAGCACAGCTCCACTCCCCTCGTCAAGCACAGCTCCACTACCTTCGTCAAGCACAGCTCTACTACCCCGTCAAGCACAGCTCTACTACCTTCACCAAGCACAGCTCCACTCCCCTCGTCAAGCACAGCTCCACTACCTTCGTCAAGCACAGCTCTACTACCCCGTCAAGCACAGCTCTACTACCTTCGTCAAGCACAGCTCCACTACCTTCGTCAAGCACAGCTCCACTACCTTCGTCAAGCACAGCTCCACTACCTTCGTCAAGCACAGCTTCACTCCCCTCGTCAAGCACAGCTCCACTACCCCGTCAAGCACAGCTCCACTCCCCTCGTCAAGCACAGCTCCACTCCCCCGTCAAGCTCAGCTCCACTACCCCGTCAAGCTCAGCTCCACTACCCCGTCAAGCTCAGCGCCACTCCCCTCGTCAAGCACAGCTCCACTACCCCGTCAAGCTCAGCTCCACTACCCCGTCAAGCTCAGCTCCACTCCCCTCGTCAAGCACAGCTCCACTACCCAGTCAAGCTCAGCTCCACTACCCCGTCAAGCTCAGCGCCACTCCCCTCGTCAAGCACAGCTCCACTACCCCGTCAAGCTCAGCTCCACTCCCCCGTCAAGCTCAGCTCCACTACCCCGTCAAGCTCAGCTCCACTACCCCGTCAAGCTCAGCTCCACTACCCCGTCAAGCTCAGCGCCACTCCCCTCGTCAAGCTCAGCTCCACTACCCCGTCAAGCTCAGCTCCACTACCCCGTCAAGCACAGCGCCACTCCCCTCGTCAAGCTCAGCTCCACTACCCCGTCAAGCTCAGCTCCACTACCCCGTCAAGCACAGCGCCACTCCCCTCGTCAAGCATAGCTCCACTACCCCGTCAAGCTCAGCTCCACTCCCCTCGTCAAGGACAGTTCCACTACCCCGTCAAGCTCAGCTCCACTCCCCTCGTCAAGCATAGCTCCACTACCCCGTCAAGCTCAGCGCCACTCCCCTCGTCAAGCACAGCTCCACTACCCCGTCAAGCTCAGCTCCACTCCCCTCGTCAAGCACAGCTCCACTACCCCGTCAAGCTCAGCTCCACTCCCCTCGTCAAGCACAGCTCCACTCCCCCGTCAAGCACAGCTCCAATACCCCGTCAAGCACAGCTCCACTACCCCGTCAAGCTCAGCTCCACTCCCCTCGTCAAGCACAGCTCCACTACCCCGTCAAGCACAGCTCCACTCCCCTCGTCAAGCACAGCTCCACTCCCCCGTCAAGCTCAGCTCCACTACCCCGTCAAGCACAACTACACTCCCCCGTCAAGCTCAGCTCCACTACCCCGTCAAACACAGCTCCACTACCCCGTCAAGCTCAGCTTTACTACCCCGTCAAGCACAGCTCTACTCCCCCGTCAAGCTCAGCTCCACTCCCCCGTCAATACTCACAGGGAACCTGACTTTGAGTCTCCTATCCCGTCTCACAAACAGGTTAATCTGGGTTAACTTGGGTTAATCTGGTTAATCTCAGGGGCTGGGGTATCCCTCAACACTGAGAAAACACGCCAGACAAAGCTCTGCTGAGTTGAGCCGCTTTACTTACAGCAGACAATAGTGTGGTGGTGGTGGTGGTCGTGGTGGTGGAGGCAGTGGTGGTGGTGGTGGTGGTGGTGATGGTGGTGGTGATGGTGGTGATGGTGGTGGTGGTGGTGGTCGTGGTGGTGGAGGCAGTGGTGGTGGTGGTGGTCGTGGTGGTGGAGGCAGTGGTGGTGGTGGTGGTGATGGTGGTGGTGGTGGTGATGGTGGTGGTGGTGGTGGTGATGGTGGTGGTGGTTGTAGTGGTGGTAGTGGTGGTGGTGGAGGCGGTGGTGGTGGTGGCGGTAGTGGTGGTGGTGCAGCGGTGGTGGTGGTGGTGGTGGTGGTGGTGGTGGTGGTGGTGGTGGTGGAGGCGGTGGTGGTGGTGGCGGTAGTGGTGGTGGTGGTGGCGGTAGTGGTGGTGGTGGTGGTCGTGGTGTAGCGGGGAGTCACAGACAAGTCTCACATTAACAACATAAACAGTCGATGTTTAAGTCATAATGGTGTCCTATAACCGCCACAGACGTCTGACATACGCAGTTATACGCCGACACAATTATTTTTGGGGTAACTTCGGAACGGGGAAAAAAAATGCAGTTTTTTTCACAAAATTTCGTTCACCTCAATTGAGGACTGTGGAATAGTGCAGTGATTATGATCCCATTGTTAAGCTGACGAGCTGACAGGATGTTTGTGTGCCCGGGGCGCACCTCACCCCAGACACCCAGTCACTGTGGTGAGGGAGGCAGGCGGCCCCACCAGTCACTGTAGTGAGGGAGGAAGGCGGCCTCACCAGTCACTGTGGTGAGGGAGGCAGGCGACCCCACCAGTCACTGTGGTGAGGGAGGCAGGCGGCCCCACCAGTCACTGTGGTGAGGGAGGAAGGCGGCCTCACCAGTCACTGTGGTGAGGGAGGCAGGCGACCTCACCAGTCACTGTAGTGAGGAAGGCAGGCGGCCTCACCAGTCACTGTGGTGAGGGAGGCAGGCGGCCTCACCAGTCACTGTAGTGAGGGAGGAAGGCGGCCTCACCAGTCACTGTGGTGAGGGAGGCAGGCGACCTCACCAGTCACTGTAGTGAGGAAGGCAGGCGGCCTCACCAGTCACTGTAGTGAGGGAGGAAGGCGGCCTCACCAGTCACTGTGGTGAGGGAGGCAGGCGGCCTCACCAGTCACTGGTGAGGGAGGCAGGCGGCCTCACCAGTCACAAAATAACAACAGTGAATGTGGTGTGAGCTGCAACAGTGACAATATTGGACGGGAGGGGGGGGGGTTGTAAATATTAACCCCAGCCTACACAAGGTCAAAAGGACGGCCAAACTTGATAAAATATATATATATATATATATATATATATATATATATATATATATATATATATATATATATATATGTATATATATATATATATATATATATATATATATATATATATATATATATATGTATATATATATATATATATATATATATATATATATATATATATATATATATATATGTATATATATATATATATATATATATATATATATATATATATATATATATATATATATATATATATGTCGTACCAGTAGCCAGAACGCACTTCTCGGTCTACTGTGCAAGGCCCGATTTGCCTAATAAGCGAAGTTTTTCTAAATTTACATATTTTTCTAAAGTTTTTCATATGAAATGATAAAGCTATCCATTTCACTATGTATGAGTTAATTTTTTAAATTTGAGTCAAAACTAACGTAGATATATGACCGAACTTAACCTACCCTGCCTAACCTAACCTAGCATAACCTAACCTAAACTAACATAACAAAGTCAATAATTTATGTTCCTAATATAATAATAATAATTCAAATAAACCAATTATAAACAATTTGTTGAAAAAAAGAAAATCACTTGGCCTATTAGGCAAATCGGGCCTTGCATAGTAGACCAAGAAGTGCATTCTGGCTACTAGGTACATTATATATATATATATATATATATATATATATGTCGTACCTAGTAGCCAGAACTCACTTCTCAGCCTACTATTCAAGGCCCGATTTGCCTAATAAGCCAAGTTTTCCTGAATTAATATATTTACTATAATTTTTTTCTTATGAAATGATAAAGCAACCCTTTTCTCTATGTATGAAGTCAATTTTTTTTTATTGGAGTTAAAATTAGCGTAGATATATGACCGAACCTAACCAACCCTACCTAACCTAACCTAACCTATATTTATAGGTAAGGTTAGGTTAGGTAGCCAAAAAAAGCTAGGTTAGGTTAGGTTAGGTAGGTTAGGTAGACGAAAAAACATTACTTCATGAAAACTTGGCTTATTAGGCAAATCGGGCCTTGAATAGTAGGCTGAGAAGTGCGTTCTGGCTATTAGGTACGACATATATATATATATATATATATATATATATATATATATATATATATATATATAAAACTTACATTTATCTCCTTAGTCATAATATAGTAATATAAAGACTATTACAATGACCGATTACATGCTTTCTATTATTAACGTCTTCCTCCTTAACAGACCAGTCAACAGTTAAGTGGGGTAGAGGAGTTGCTTAACAGACCAGTCAACAGTTAAGTGGGGTAGAGGAGTTGCTTAACAGACCAGTCAACAGTTAAGTGGGGTAGAGGAGTTGCTTAACAGACCAGTCAACAGTTAAGTGGGGTAGAGGAGTTGCTTAACAGACCAGTCAACAGTTAAAGAGCGATAGAGGCGCTGTTAGCGTTTATAATTCTCAGTTATAAGTAATCGTGAAATCATTCATCTCACCACAGTAACTTGTGGTGAGATGAGAAGACTGGAGGCCGAACAGTTACCACCACTCGCCCATTACCAACACTTCAACACACTTTTCTAATACAAGTAATACTTATGTACAGTTTATATTTTCTTTATTATATCCGCGCCTTCTTTATTTAGATGATGGGTATTAAAAAAGAAAATTAAACATAGTTGTAAGTTTATTAAAAAAATTAACATTCTCAACTTATAAAATAGTAATTATTTACATCTATATTGCACAAGATTATCACAGTCAATATCTCCGTCTTCCAACTATAGGGACACCAGGCGTGGGCGGTGTGAGGGGTAGGTGGGCGGGGTGAGGGTAGGTGGGCGGGGTGAGGGTAGGTGGGCGGTATGAGGGTAGGTGGGCGGTGTGAGTGTAGGGGGGCAGTGTGAGTGCAGGTGGGCGGAAGTGTGTGTGGGTGGTGTGAGCGTAAGTTGGCATGGGCGTCCGCGGAATATGTGTGTACTGGACACAGGTGGCGTGGAAATAGGTAGGCATCCAGGGCGTAGTAGGAAGGGGGTGCGGTTTAGGGTACGGAAGTGAACACGCTTCACCCCGTGCTATCATCAACACGAGGGTACTACTGCTGACGTTGTATGCTGGGGGCGTGGGTGGCAGGGGCGAAGGTGGCAGGGGCGTGGTTGGCATGGGCGTGGATGGTGGGGGCGTCACTATGAAAGTGAAGAACCTGAGGGGGAAACAGATTACACGGTAAACATTTGCGGCCATAAAATAAATACTATATATATATATATATATATATATATATATATATATATATATATATATATATATATATATATATATATGAGGGAATGTTAAATATTTTCGTCGCGCCAAGACAAAGAAGAAACGATTTCGGCAAAATTTAGTGACAAATGACTTCAATTTTAAACAAATAAAAATTATATTTACTATATATATTCTTGATTTAAACTTTAATATTAAAATAATTGTAAATATTAAAATACTTTTAAACATTAAAATAATTATAAATATTAAAATACTTGTAAATATTAAAATACTTTTAAATATTAAAATAATTGTAGATATTAAAATAATTGTAAATATTAAAATAATCTTAATATTAATATGCAAATAATAAGATACGTGTTAATAATATGTTTGTAAATACTGTATTAAGATACTTGTAATTATTAAGGTACTGTACTTAGGATACTTGTAATTATTAAAGTACTGTACTTAGGATACTTGTAATTATTAAGGTACTGTACTTAGGATACTTGTAATTATTAAGGTACTGTACTTGTAAATATTAAGCTACTTGAAAATATTAAGATATTTGTAAATATTAAACTACATGTAAATATTAAGATATTTATAAATATTAAGATATTTGTAAATATTAACCTTCATGTAAATATTAAGATATTGTATATATTAAACTACTTGTAAATACTGTATATGGCTGACTAAGCCTTAAAAAACAGACGAATCTAACAAACAATTACAGTTCTCTTCGGGCGTCAAATAAAGGTCCATAAACGTGCCCTTTACAAGCAAACATTTGAATAATTCCGCGGCGACACTCACCAGTGTTGGGGTGACTAGAGGCTGGACGGAGACCTGGGAGGGGCGGGCGGCGAGGCAGCCGGGGCTGCTGCAGGTACATCACGGGAGCATCTCTCCACTACCCTAGGAGGGGCACCAAGGGCCGCTGCAGGGATAGGGCAGGAAGGTGGCCTCCCAGGGGCAGGAGGCCGCCGTAGGCCGGGTACAGAGGCCTAGTCAGACGTTCAATCTCGGCCTCCTTGAGCCGCTTGTCCTTGGCGCGTCGGTTCTGGAACCAGATCTTGACCTGCGTCTCCGTCAGGCTGAGGGAGGCGGAGAACTCGGCCCTCTCGGCGATGCTCAGGTACTGCTTCTCCCGGTATTTCTTCTCCAGAGAGAGAAGCTGATCTGAGGTGAAAGGGGTGCGGGGCTTCCTGTTGGGCTTGTGTTTACGAAGGACCACGGAGCTAGGCAGCTTGGGGAGAGGCGGGCCACCTGGGGAGAGCCACAACCTTGTTACACAAGTCTAGTGGGTGTTGTCTGATATCTACAATCATTGTTTTTCTCACACACAACTCTGCAGAACAGGAAATACCTTTGCTGTGATGGTACTCACCATGAACTGAAGCGGTGAACTGGAAGTAGGGGTGAGCGGGGATCCACTGTGAAGGACCCATATGGTGGAAGGGCCGCACAAGTGGCACTGCGGGGCTCTGGGAACGCTCAGAGTCCTGGCTGACGAAGGACACGTCGCTAGAAGCACTGCACGACGAGGCAGGGCGACAGTCTGGCTCGGGTGATGACGTCGGAGGGCTGACGGCGGTGTCACGATGCCCTAGGATGGAGTCTATACTGAAGGACAACTTGGGCTTCTGGGCAGGTTTTTGCTCCGTCACGGGCGAAGGTTTCTCCATCTTGGCAAGAGGTAGCAGGTCACAGCGGCGTGGTCTCCACAGCACGAAGGTAATGTGAAATCTAGCGCGCCGTTATGAAGGTTGGCATTTATATGATGATGGAGGCGCAAGAGGCGGGGCCAACATGCTCAGGGAGGAGTCGAGGGAAACACCAATCAGGTAGCACGTCACTCCCTCACATTATGGCGGATTCCAACAATGCTAACAAAATTATTTCTCAAACACTTGGCTCATATTCGTTATATTCTCATAACACACCAAGACATACTTACATACTTTAAATATAACATCACTTATAGAGACGTAAAATAAAATCATATTAATACAATTCTTAATAATAGCAGAAAGCGGCGATGGCAGCGTGGCCCATCCATCGCGGGCGAGGAGCCAGGCTCCGCCCCCTCCGTCCTAAGTAAACACCAGAGGGCGGCTCATTCGCCAGCCGCCGCCTCCCGCCATCAGCGCCACTTGCGCCGCCACCAAGTACCGTAAAATAAACATGTTGATTTATTAGATTTCATATTTTAGCACGGAGTACGGGAATTTGGGAGGGAAAACTTCTCGTGGCCCGAGTTCTGGTGCAGTAAGTCGCTATTTTGATATACCGCCGACATTAGCATAGCGGAGTGCCGCCCGCCGCGATGTGCCGCCACTCCTGGCTCGAGTGGATGACTCGCACTCGAAAATCCGCCGCGTAATAGAATTTTTGCATTTTCCCTGACGAATAATTCTGGTGGGTTGTTGTGTAACTTTCCGTGTGGAATGCGCTAAGACGCACACTGCTGTAATAGGCAGACAGTTTAATGCCGCAGTATTTAACCCAGCTGGGAGGTGCCTTGTCCTCCCTGGCCCAATTGTACAAGTAATTAAAAAAAATATTATGTACCATTAAAGGTCTCCAGTTTTCATTTATCTGAACATGGAAAATAAAATGCACACTAAATGTAAAATAACAAAAAATTAATAAACAACAAAAGTAACTCACGATGGCTAAAAAATTGCTTAAAATATTTTACAGTATTGTATATATATATATATATATATATATATATATATATATATATATTATGTGTGTGTGTGTAAATCACGAATTAATTAACACGATGAACAAAGTGAGTGTCAGACCACGAAGGAAGGATTAAAACAGGAATTTCCTTAGGTACTTTCGTATTTAATAATACATCTTCACAAGGATGGGATGGGGGTCCCATCCCATCGGTTGGTATCCTGGGAGACTGCTGGTGTCCTGTGGGGTCTTCTGGTGTGATGGATGTCTGCAGGTGTCTGCTGGAGTCCTGGGTTGTCTTCTGGTGGCCTGGGTTGTCTGATGGTGTCCTGGGTTGTCTGATGGTGTCCTGGGTTGTCTGATGGTGTCCTGGGTTATCTGTTGTTGTATAGGGTTGTCAGCTAATGTCCTGGGTTGTCTGCTAATGTCCTAGGTTGTCTGCAAGTGTCTAGGTTGTCTTGGGGGTCTGCTGGTGTCTTGGATTGTCTTCTGGTGTCCTGGTTGTCTTCTGGTGTCCTGGGTTACTGTTGGTGTACAGGGTTGTCTGTTAGTGTCCTTAGTTGTCTGCTGGTGTCCTGGGATCTCTGCTGGTGTCCTGGGGGTCTGTGTTTATAATGTGACTCTTCCCGCCCTGATGGTAGAGGGAGACCAATTTAGGCGCTTAGTGTTACAAATGACGTCAGCTCCATCGGCCTAATATACCCTGCCAAGGTTGTTTCTTACAATAAGGATGATAATAATAGCAATAATTCACTTTAGTTAATAATAGTTAAAATAGCAATATGAAGTGAGAGGTGGTATGTATGAATACGAGACAATCGGTATTCCAGTACGTCAGGACAATTATCATGTTGTTGTTGTTAAAGACTCGCTACCTGGAACAAAACGTTTTAAGTAGCACGGCCTATGGTGAGCCCGTAGTGGACTGTGATTATACTAAAACAATTATCAGTTTTGCCACCGTTCTAGTCTGAAGCTCAATGGAATCATAACTATACTACTTTATATAGTATTTTCAAACATATAATAACCCCTATAATTAGATGTATTATTACAATATTTACAGATCAAATTGTCGAATACAAACATTATATATTTCTTTAAGTGTTATGCTATACTGTATTTGTAATATTTCTGCGTGAGGCTTCTGAGGTGCCTCAACCCGACGCCCTAGAGACCACCATGGTGGCCCGCCCCACCTACCGTGGATTATTATTATTATTATTATACAGAGAAATCACAGCAACGTGATATATCAATGAAAAAATAATCATTATCATCATAGTAATAATAACAATAACGATAATAATAATAATAATAATATTATTATTATTATTATTATTATTATTATTATTATTATTTTGGCTAAAAACTCAGACTTGTTTATTTGTGAAATCATAGATTAGAGGTTGAGATATAAGTCTCGTTCTCACCACACACTCAGACCTCGACAAAGCACTCAGGAGAGTGTGAAAGACTTGGGGTAAATTCGTTACATAAATTTCACAAATACACAAGTGTGACTTTTTAGCCAAAATAATAATAATGAGAATTATGTCTGTGAGAAGACATTACCATTAATTATTATTATTATTATCATTATCATTATTATTCTTGCTTTTGGATATAATAATATTAATAATAATTATTATTATTTAAATTATTATTAATGGCTAAAATATTACAAATACAGCTATCTAATATTATTATCATTTGTAAACATTTTCCTCTAAACAGCAAGGCATAATTAAATCCCATATTACAAAAAAATCAGGACTTGCATGACTTTTCCAGCAATACTGAAGAGTCCCTCATGGCTTGTAATACTTTACCACCAATACTGAGAATCCCTCGGGGCTTGTAATACTTTACCAGCAATATTGAGAGTCCCTCAGGGCTGGTAAGACGTTACCAGTAATAATGGAGGTTCCCAGAGCTTGTAAGACTGTACCAACAATAGACTCCCACAGGGCTTGTAAGACTTTACCAGCAATACTGAGTGTTCCTCTTGCCTTTTATGACTTTAAAAGCTAAATGCACTTATGGAAGGTATTATTGTTTACGATTACATTTGGTAACAAAATGTATAAAGCAATCAAATAATTGTTCAGTATTTCAAACAATAATTTGTCAGTATTTAAAATAATATTTTTCCAATAATTTAAAAAACATTGTGTGTACGTTAATACTCTACTACATTTTATTAAAACAAATTATATGGCAACACAACTACCTAAATTTCTAAAATATACATGCTTGAATTTTTTTATTTGCTATGCGTAAAACAAGTGAAAACAATTTTTTTCCTTTATATATTAAAATAGTGATTTAAAACAATTACAATTTGAATAATATCCAAGTTAATTATAATTGATAATAATATGGATTATACTAATATTAGCTTATAATTATAACAGGTGGAGAGGAACTCACTCTTGTCACCCTCAAAGTCTCCATCACCCGTCCAGACCTCCAACACACACGCCCAGACCTCCAACACACACGCCCAGACCTCCAACACACAAGAGATAGGCTTCTCTGAAAACATTTTACAAATTCCCAAAAAAGCATACCCAACTTGGCCTGATAAAGTTTCCTTCTTCAAGAGTAAGTTATCAAATAAAGGTGTCACGTGTGACTATCAGAGATTCCATCAACAGAGGAATCTCGAAGCGTATATCCTAAAAACGTTCGAAATATTGTTTTCGATTTTGCAAGAGGCTGGCGACTGAAACACAGTCACTAAAAATTTGGGAATAAATAAACAATACGGTAAAATGCTATTCATAATATTATAAATTACCAATGGCGATATACAGGTGAGAACAAACTTCACATGCCTAGAGATAATTCTACCTTACAAAAAAATGAGTGAATGAATGAGAGGTGAGGAAGAACACCCCCCCTCCCCAGGTCTCCTACCCCAGGACACCAGCCCGTTCTCTTAGTTTGCACATCGTACAAAGAACACCTACACAATTTTCAGAGGAATTAACAGGGCCAGATAAAGACCTACAATCTAGCACGGATGGAACACAAACACAGGTGGAAACTTAGTACACAAATGAGCCACAGAAATGTTAGAAATATTTTGTCAGTGTTAAGAGAAGTTAAGAAATGGAAACCATTAGAAAGTGACGTGGTGGAGGCAGACTCCATACACAGATTCAAATATAAATATAATAAGAGTCCAATAGGCTCAGGAACCTGTGTACCAGTTGACTGATGGTCGAGAGGCGGGATTCAAGAGCCGGAGCTCAGTCCTACAAGAACAAGTAGGTGAATACAAGTGCTAAGCTAACCAGACTCGCAGGAACCCATGCCACACCAGGCCGTCCTCCCGAGCGTTCTCAACGTCACTAAACTGTTGTACTAAATTGCCCGAACCAAACCTACCCGAGAACCCACGAATAAAGAACGGAACATAACGAACATAGAAAACGGATATTTGTGAGCCACTACGTTTCATAGTACCCTGTAATTTGTACGTTGGGGACCAGAACGTATAAATTGAAACGTATTAGTTGAGAGAACGGGTTGAGAGGACGGGTTGAGGGGACGGGTTGGGAGGACAGGTTGAGAGAACGGGTTGCGAGGACGGGTTGCGAGGACAGGTTGAGAGGACAGGTTGCGAGGACGGGTTGCGAGGACAGGTAGAGAAGACAATAAGACACAACTATACAACAGTACCAGCACAGGTCTACAGCCTCCACCAGCACCGTCGGTAAACAATTTGTGAAATTTGTAATCAAACATTTTATATACACATAGTAAATACACACATGGTTTATTAATATTTGTGCCTGCAGGAACCAGCTGTTAGCTCTTGGACCCCGTCTTTCTAGTCGATGTTGTTGTTGATTCAGCTACTGGGAACCTAAAGTTGCAAGTAGCACGGGCTATGGAGAGCCCGGGCTACTATGGTATGGTGAACAAGGTTTCTAGCCGTTGGTTGTCTAATGCAATGATTCCTCCTCACTAATATATGTCACAATAGTATACACATTATTTATTTAGAGAAAGAAGAGGAAACGTGATTAATTAGTTGTTAAATTTTTTAAATTTTGCCCCGAGGGGCGAGTTTATTGGATAGCACCACTCATCCTGTGAATGGACATACCGCCATAGCAGCATGTACAACACTCCCCAATAGGAAGAATACCCGCTGGGTTGTTCATCCTGTCACTTGTACCCAGACACAGCTGGGACTTGCTTAATTGTCTCAAGTGAACAGCTCCTCAAACAAGAAGATTAACATCTGTCAACCTTTAAAATCGTACGTTATGTTGCGGGTGCAAAATGGGAGAATCTTTTTAAGAACAGTATCAATATTTGGCAAATAATGCATTCCTAACTCAAACAATGTGGGGTTTATTATTCTACACATATTTCTAATGTCTCTCAGGTGTTCACATTCTTTCAGGTAGTGGTCAAGGCGGTGTCTGTCACTCTCACCACAGATTCTGCAGCTCCGCTGCTCAGCTGTTGTTTCCATTCCGAATCTCCATGGATATTTGTATCCAAGACGGATTCTCGCTATTACTGATTCTCTCCCGCGGCCACCTCCTCATCGTCCATAATGATTGGGATTGCCAGCTGCAACCATTTTGTACCATCGTACAGATTCACTGGTTTGTGCTTCTATCCTCCTTTCCTCAGTTACCTTGTCACGGTGATGTTGCCTGACAATACCTCTAATTTGTAGCAAAGTCTTGGGAATGAAGTATTCAATATGGTCTCCTTCAGCAGCCAGCACATCCGTTTGTTCATTCCCACACATTCCAACATGGGAGGGGATCTACAGAAACTTGACGACTCTTCCCTGGTTGGTTAGTACCCTCACAGCTCTCTTAATTTCTGCGACTATCGCAAGATTCTCGGCCAGATTTTTACTTAGGCTTTGTAGCGCTGCTTTTGAGTCAGTGTAGATCACTGCGCCATTAGTGTTTCGTTCGAGGAATCTTAACGCCATAACAATGGCAGCTAGCTCCGCTTGCGTTGAGGAGGCATAGTTCTCAATACGTGCTTTCTCTTCATTTCCGCGTTGAAAGGCATTATTCCTAAATACAGTGAATGCTGTACCAGCCCTGCCATTGACAGGATTAGATGACCCATCAGTGTACATTTGATCTAGCTCATCTCCGGCTTCTTTATAAATGTCCGCGAGATACTTGTGCCTCATTGCTTGTGATATCATGTTGGATTTTTATATTGTCATTTCATTGATGATCCTGCATGAGTCATCCTCCCAGGGAGGTAACCTCTCTACAGGCAGGAGCTCACGGGCTTGCTCAAGCAGGTGAAGTTCTTCGAGGTAGTAGACTGATCTGAGATGACATTTTATTTGTTGTTGTTGTTTAAGATTCGCTACTTGGAACAAAAAGTCCCAAGTAGCACGGGCTATGGTGAGCCCGTTGTGGACTTACGTGGCACAGGAGCGGGGCTGTGAGAGGTACAAATTAGTTGTCGTTGTTGTTGTTTTAGATTTAGCTACTCAGAACGAAATGTCCATGAAGCACGGGCTATGGTGAGCCCGTAAAACATATTAGTCAGTTACACATTATATATACTATGCAAGACTCGCCTTTGGAACAGGTGAAACACACACACACACACACAGACACACACACACACACACACACACACACACACACACACACACACACACACACTGGAGGACACTGGAGAGCAGAGAAAGATACCAGAATGCCAGGAATGAATATGTCAGGATGAGAAGAGAGGCAGAAAGACAATACGAAAATGACATCGCAAGCAAGGCAAAGACTCAGCCTAAATTGTTGCATAGCCACATTAGGAGAAAAACAACAGTAAAGGAACAGGTTATGAGATTAAGGATAGGGGCGGAAGGATTCACTACAAATGACAAGGAAGTGTGTGAGGAATTGAATAAGAAATTCCAGGAGGTCTTCACCTTAGAACAAGGAGAAATTCCAGAGGTAAGTGAGGGAATAGCTAACCAGGAACCACTGGAAGAGTTTGAGATTACCAGTGGGGAAGTAAGGAAGTGTTTACTAGAGTTGGACGTGACGAAGGCTATAGGCCCAGATGGAATCTCCCCTTGGGTTCTAAAGGAAGGAGCAAGAGAACTGAGCCTACCACTCTCCATAGTGTATAACAAATCACTGGCAACAGGGGAACTGCCAGATATTTGGAAAGCAGCTAACGTAGTCCCGATATACAAGAAAGGGGATAGACAGGAGGCACTGAACTACAGGCCAGTGTCCCTAACCTGCATACCATGCAAGCTGATGGAGAAGATTGTGCGAAAAAAACTAGTGGAGCATCTGGAGCGAAGGAACTTTGTAACACAGCATCAACATGGGTTCAGGGATGGCAGGTCCTGCCTCACAGGGTTACTTGAATTCTACGACCAGGCAACAAAAATAAGGCAAGAAAGAGAAGGGTGGGCAGACTGCATATTTTTGGATTGTCAGAAAGCCTTTGATACAGTGCCACACAAGAGGCTAGTGCGAAAGTTGGAGATGCAGGCTGGAGTGAGAGGGAAGGTACTCCGGTGGATAGAGGAATACCTAAGCAACAGGAGACAACGAGTCTGTGTGAGGGGTGAAGTCTCAGATTGGCGAGACGTCACAAGTGGAGTCCCGCAGGGGTCAGTCCTCGGACCTATACTGTTTCTGGTATATGTAAATGATCTCCCAGAGGGTATAGATTCGTTCCTCTCAATGTTTGCCGACGATGCAAAAATTATGAGGAGGATTGAAACAGAGGATGATAGTAGGAGGCTACAAGATGACCTGGATAGACTGAGTGAATGGTCCAACAAATGGCTGTTGAAGTTCAACCCGAGTAAATGCAAAGTAATGAAACTAGGCAGTGGAAACAGGAGGCCAGGCACAGGATACAGAATAGGAGATGAAGTACTTAATGAAACAGACAGAGAGAAAGATCTAGGAGTTGATATCACACCAAACCTGTCTCCTGAAGCCCACATAAAGAGAATAACGTCTGCGGCATATGCGAGGCTGGCTAACATCAGAACGGCGTTCAGGAACCTGTGTAAGGAATCATTCAGAATCTTGTACACCACATATGTAAGACCAATCCTGGAGTATGCGGCCCCAGCATGGAGCCCGTACCTTGTCAAGCACAAGACGAAGCTGGAAAAAGTCCAAAGGTATGCTACTAGACTAGTCCCAGAACTAAGAGGCATGAGTTATGAGGAAAGGCTGCGGGAAATGCACCTCACGACACTGGAAGACAGAAGAGTAAGGGGAGACATGATCACAACCTACAAAATCCTCAGGGGAATCGACCGGGTAAACAAGGACGAACTTTTCAACACTGGTGGGACGCGAACAAGGGGACACAGGTGGAAGCTGAGTACCCAAATGAGCCACAGAGACGTTAGAAAGAACTTTTTCAGTGTCAGAGTAGTTAGCAAATGGAATGCATTAGGAAGTGATGTGGTGGAGGCTGACTCCATTCACAGTTTCAAATGTAGATATGATAGAGCCCAATAGGCTCAGGAATCTGTACACCAGTTGATTGACGGTTGAGAGGCGGGACCAAAGAGCCAGAGCTCAACCCCCGCAAGCACAATTAGGTGAGTACAATTAGGTGAGTACACACGCACGCACACACGCACGCACGCACACACACACACACACACACACACACACACACACACACACACACACACACACACACGCACACAACGCAGGACAGAACGCGTCGCCAGAAAGCTTTCAATAAGAGAGAAAGAGGAAAAATCTAACTTGAATCCGAATGTAAAAAGCGAGTGAGCGAGATGGCATCGCGGGTAATATTATACAAGGGCAATACTGTAAAAACCTACACCAGAGGAAATGAACCTCAAGTCGGAAATGTTGCCCCGTCACTCCTAGGGCAGAGGGAGGGAGAGGGAGAGACGGAGGGAAGAGGTGAAGGATGGAGGGAGAAAGGAGGGGACATAAAGGTGTAAGGAAGGAAGGAAGGGACTGAAGGGATGAAACAAGATGTTAAGAAGGAAGAAGGGGGGAAGGAGGTAAGGAAGATTGAGGTAGGATGGAAAGTGTGGTGGGTAAGGGAAGGTAGGGAAGAGGTGAGGGAGAGAGACGGAGGTAAGAGATATGGAGTGGTGGGGGATGAAAGTGGTGGAGGAAGGAGCGAAGTGCTAGGGAGTGGTGAAGGAGGAAAGGAGGTGGGAAAGGGAGGAAATGGTGGAGGAGAGATATGGAGGGAATGTGTGAAGGGGTAAATGAAGGAGAGAGTGGAAGGAGGCGGGAGAGAGAGTGGTAAGTGCGGGTTAGATAAGGGAAGGGAGGTAGGTCAGGCTACTGAAAGTAGAGGGAGGAAAGAAGCAGTGAGGGATCTTGAGGTTATCTTGAGATGATTTCGGGGCTTTAGTGTCCCCGCGGCCCGGTCCTCGACCAGGCCTCCACCCCCAGAAAGCAGCCCGTGACAGCTGACAAACACCCAGGTACCTATTTACTGCTAGGTAACAGGAGCATAGGGTGAAAGAAACTCTGCCCATTGTTTCTCGCCGGCACCTGGGATCGAACCCAGGACCACAGGATCACAAGTCCAGCGTGCTGGAGATAAATATAACAACAAAGGAGACGAGGAGAGAATGGTGGATAGAGGGGGGGCGGAAGGAAGAGAAAGAAAACGAAGATGGAGATGTAGGAAGGTTATGAGGGTTCAGTAAAAGGGGAAGAAGGGAGATAAGGAGGAGACACTTGCGGACAATGTTGTGTGTATGGACAAGGTTCACTACCCGACCCACCTTCCTGGACATTTAGAAGCCGGCAGCCATAACACAAGGCGATCAGCCATTAATAGCCTCATGCTTAGTGTGTCGTTCAATAAGCGATAATTTATTTTCCACACTAATTCGCATTTGTTTGTTCAACATGTTAATAATGGTGTAGTAAAGTCAGCTGAGCACATGGAGGACCTGACCCACAGGTGCACCATGAAACTGGGGTCACTTAACATGACTACAACTTAACAATATATAAAAGAATCCGTTAAGACATCAACAACATTTATAATGAACGTAAGTCTTAGTTTTAAAAATAAGGAGAGAGATGAGAGATGAGAGAGAGAGAGAGAGAGAGAGAGAGAGAGAGAGAGAGAGAGAGAGAGAGAGAGAGAGAGAGAGAGAGAGAGAGAGAGAGAGAGAGAGAGAGAGAGAGAGAGACAGAGAGAGAGAGAGAGAGAGAGAGAGAGAGAGAGAGAGAGAGAGAGAGAGAGAGAGATGAGGCTGAGGGCGGGACGGGGGTAAACAAGGCAGTTATAAACAGGGTTTCCCATTCCCAGAGGAACACTTGGTGATAAGAATGATACTCAGCTGGAATGTGATCTACGCTCCCCCCCCCCTCTCTCATCTCCCACTCCTCTCCGTCTCTCTCATGTTCCCTCTCCGCTCTCTCTCTCTTACTCTCGTGGCCCATGTTCCTCTTCCATCCAAGTCTCTCTCCCTTCTCTCCCCTCGTCCCTTTCTCCCACCTCCCCTCAGTTCTCCCCACCATTCAGCACTCCCCAGGGTAGATAACAGCCTCAGTGGATTATGCTTGTTCCCTAGGGATGGAGGTGATGGCTGTTTGACTTTACCGTTTAGAGGATCAGAACAGACGCGTGTGAGGGGTGAGCGGCTGTTGGGGGAGTGTGTTGGTGTGTGTGTTGTGTGAGGTTAGTGTGGGGGTGAGTGTGTGAGGGGTGAGTGTGTGTGTGAGTGTGTGTGTGAGGGGTGAGTGTGTGTGAGGAGGTTGGTGTTGTGTGGGGGTGAGTGTGTGAGGGGTGAGTGTGTGTGTGAGTGTGTGTGTGAGGGGTGAGTGTGTGTGAGTAGGTTGGTGTTGTTTGGTGGTGAGTGTGTGAGGGGTGAGTGTGTGTGAGGTTAGTGTTGTGTAGGGGTGAGTGTGTGTGAAGTTAGTGTTGTGTGGGTGTGTGTGAGGGGTGAGTGTGTGTGAGGAAGTTGGTGTTGTGTGGGGGTGAGTGTGTGTGAGGGGTGAGTGTGTGTATTCGGGAAATGACTGTGTACATGGGAGTTAGTGTGTTATAGTTAATATTATTACTAAAATCATTGTGACTGTTCTTGTGGTTAAAGTTCATGACGGTTGAGCTGCTGTGTAGCATCACTGCTGTGTAGCATCACTGCTGTGTAGCATCACTGCTGTGTAGCATCACACAGATCTGGCAGCGTGCATCATGTGAGTGTGAAAAACGTTACACAAGCCGTGACTAATGTTGCAAACTCCCTATATGCAGGCTCGAACTTCAGCTCTTACACCCCGTCATTCCAGCCACCGGTTGTCTAATGCAATGACTCCCGACCTATTTTTCTATTACTTCATCTTTTGAAATCGCGAATGGTGTTTGTGTCTACAATCTTCTCATATAGTTCATTTACCCGCTAATGTACTCGTACGCTATACTAAAACTTTCTGCTATCTCTCTGGCTCATCCGTCTCAATCTTTCATCCATGCTTTCTTGTTTAGTGGTATTCATTGTAAGAATATCTTTTTTCACTCTGTCAATCCAACTTAGTATTATCTCTCTCTCTCTCTCTCTCTCTCTCTCTCTCTCTCTCTCTCTCTCTCTCTCTCTCTCTCTCTCTCTCTCTCTCTCTCTCTCTCTCTCTCTCTCTCTCTCTCTTTCTCTCTTTCTCTCTTTCTCTCTTTCTCTCTCGTCTTTACTAGCGACGACAGGTCGCAATTTTTCACTTATTATTCTGCGTTTTTTGAGATATGGGAGTGAGGATGGGGGCGGCATGCTCTGGAACTGGTCTCACATACGGCATACAATGAGGTGAATGCCTCCTTATTTTAAGGTTCCTGAATGATATTCAGAGTGTTGCTATTAAAGAATATGCTGCTGATGTTATCCTATTTATATATACCTACGGAGTTGGGTTTGGCGTTATATCCTCTCTTAAGTCTGTTTCTCTGTACTACACAGGGAGGCAGTTACCTTTCACCGTGGACTGGTCTACTGTCTACGGTCTACTGTCACCTGTTCTCATCTTCATCACCTTACACTTCCTGGTGTTGTAATCCAATAGTCATTTCTCGGACCAACATTGTTGTTTGCCGAAGGAATCTTTGAGAATCTTCTAATCTTTATCTGTTACAACTCTTCTCATTAATTTTGCATGGTCTGCATGCATCAACATGTTGGACACAACTCCTGCAATGAACTTATTAAAATAAATGAGAAATAGTATTGGTTCCATCACCGATACTTAAGATACCCAGGCCAGTCCGAGCTCTCTCCCCTTACTGTCCCTCTCGCCCCCTTACTGTCCCTCTTCCCCCCTTACTATCACTACTGTTACTCTCCCCCTTACTGTTACTCTCCCCCTTACTGTCACTCCCCCCCTTACTGTCACTCTCCCCCTTACTGTCCCTATAGCTCCTGTCTGTTAGGTACTTGTTAGGGAACACTTCTCTTTCCTTAAGATAATCCTTCCTATCCCATTTGTTGTATTTTGGTACCACTCCTTAAGTCTTCCTACCCTCTCCCCTCTCCCCTACTCTTCCTACCCTCTCCTTCCCCCAACGCTCTCCCTTACCTCTTTTCTACCGCCCCTCACCCCCTTCCCCTCAACCTTACCCTCCCCTTTGGACGCAGATTCATGACCACTAATATTATCGCTTTCACTCCCCTCTTTATCCCTTTACTCATTTATTATCTCATAACTCATTCATTTCTCTCGTTCCATCCTTTCTCCCCACTCCTATCACCATACCTCCCGTCTCCCCTCCAGCCCCTATCCACCCCCTCGCCCCGCTCCCTCCTCCTCCCCCATCCTACCTCCCCAAGACTCACCCCACCCCCCCTTGCCTCCCTACAGGCAGTGATTCGGGAGGTGGTAATTGATTACGCTAACAATCTGGTTGGGGATCACTAGCATAATCGGCGTGCGAAAGTGCCGCGTGTGTTGTGTGTGTGTGTACTCACCTAATTGTACTCACCTAATTGTGCTTGCGGGGGTTGAGCTCTGGCTCTTTGGTCCCGCCTCTCAACCGTCAATCAACTGGTGTACAGATTCCTGAGCCTATTGGGCTCTATCATATCTACATTTGAAACTGTGAATGGAGTCAGCCTCCACCACATCACTTCCTAATGCATTCCATTTGCTAACTACTCTGACACTGAAAAAGTTCTTTCTAACGTCTCTGTGGCTCATTTGGGTACTCAGCTTCCACCTGTGTCCCCTTGTTCGCGTCCCACCAGTGTTGAAAAGTTCATCCTTGTTTACCCGGTCGATTCCCCGTGTGTGTGTGTGTGTGTGTGTGTGTGTGTGTGTGTGTGTGTGTGTGTGTGTGTGTGTGTGTGTGTGTGTGTGTGTGTGTGTGTGTGTGTGTACTCACCTAATTGTGCTTGCGGGGGTTGAGCTCTGGCCCTTTGGTCCCGCCCCTCAACTGTCAACCAACTGGTGTACAGATTCCTGAGCCTACTGGGCTCTATCATATCTACATTTAAAATTGTGCATGGAGTCAGCCTCCACCACATCACTGCCTAATGCACTCCTTTGCTTAACTACTCTGACACTGAAAAAATCATTCTAATGTCTCTATGGCTCATTTGGGTCCTCAGTTTCCACCTGTGTCTCCTTGTGTGTGTTTTCCACCCGTGTTAAACCGTCTGTCTTTATCTACACTATCAATTTCCCTAAGATTTTTCATATGGCAATCGTGTCTCCGCTAACTCATCTTCCAGTGTCGTGAGGTTTAATTCACGTAGCTTTTCTTTGTAGTTCTGGAAGTAATATACTGGCGTACCTTGGGCTCTCTCGAACTTCGTTTTGTGCTTGACTAGATATAGACTCCACGCTGGAGCCGCATACTTCAGGAATGGTCTGACATACGTGGTATGTCCCCTCCCACCACCCCTGCCATCATTATGCAACCACTCCCACCATCACCACCCAACCACCCCAACCACTCAGTAATTAACAGTTTGATATACTAATTACAGAAACATTTGTAAACTAAAATACTGTCACCAGAAGGTATTTAAACTCACATCTTCAGGTACACCAGCTGACCAGTACACCATCTTGTGCACTGGTACACTACACCCAGACCACTACACCATCATGGTGCACTGGTACACTACACCCAGACCACTACACCATCATGGTGCACTAGTACACTACACCCAGACCAGTACACCATCAAGACATAGCTCTCCTCACCACATCCTAAGACACAAACAACACCCAGCTGGACACACCTACACCCAGGCACCCAAACAAGGCGACAACTGTGCCTCTCTCTGGAGTCGTCTCCGGCTGACCCCTCTAGCTCCACCAGGGGACGTTATAAGCCAGTAGATCTCAAAAAAGAAAATAGAATAAATCACTGTAAACTGTTTACACTGTACCCCTGGCAGGCTGGCGCTCCTCTCCCACACGGACCAGTCCGCGTATTTACGTATTTACGCGGGGATTCAACTTATCACAGAGGGATTTACGGGAGGGATTTACATGAATTATATCGTTATGAGTAGTGGAGGCTCGCGCGCGCACGTGTGTGGGTGCAGTATCCACACAGTGTATGTGTGTGTGAGTGTGTGTGTGTGTGTGTGTGTGTGTGTGTGTGTGTGTGTGTGTGTGTGTGTGTGTGTGTGTGTGTGTGTGTGTGTGTGTTGACCTAGTTGTGCTTGTGGGGGTTGAGTTCTGCTCTTTCGGCCCGCCTCTCAACTGTCAATCAACTGTTATTAACTACTATTTCCCCCCCCCCCCCCACACACACACCAGGAAGCAGCCCCGGTGACAACTGGCTAACTCCCAGGTACCTATTTACTGCTAGGTAACAGAGGCATTAGGGTGAAAGAAACTCTACCCATTGTTTTTCGCCGGCATCCGGGATCGAACCCGGGACCACAGGATCACGAGTCCAGTGTTCTGTCCGCTCAGCCACCGGCTCCCTGTGTGTGTACTCACCTAATTGTGCTTGCGGGAGTTGAGCTCTGACTCTTTAGTCCCGCCTCTCAACCGCCAATCAACTGGTGTACAGATTCCTGAGCCTACTGGGCTCTGCCATATCTACATTTAAAACTGTGCATGGAGTCAGCCTCCACCACATCACTTCCTAACGTATTCCATTTGTCAACCACTCTGACACGAAAAAAGTTCTTTCTAATATTTCTATGGCTCATTTGGGCACTCAGTTTCCACCTGTGTCCCCTTGTGCGTGTGCCCCTTGTGTTAAATAGCGTCTCTGTCTACCCTATCAATTCCCTTGAGAATCTTGAATGTGGTGATCATTTCCCCCCCAACTATTCTGTCTTCCAGCGACACACACACACACACACACACACACACACACACACACACACACACACACACACACATACACTTGTGTGTGTGTTTGTGTATCACAGCTGACAGTGCACATGTGTGTGCATCACAGCTGACAGTGCACATGTGTGTGTGCATCACAGCTGACAGTGCACATGTTGCTCTAGGTGGCTACAGTGATGGGCGGGTCTCTACTCACTGCTCTGCTGCCCGGGTCCTCTCAAACTTCACAACAATCCTTTTACCTCATACCTCTCTTCACCTAGCAATAATCAGCGTCCCGGGAGGTAGGCAGCTGTTGTGCGCTGCAGGGGGGGGGGGGGGAGGGGATCCTGGATAACCCTAACAAGCTTCCTGGGCCCCGAACAGGGAGAATCATAACTTTGCTATGTCTGTATTAATGTCCAGTAACCAATGTATCACTGTCAGCCTCTGTTATGGTTCTTCTCGTTAACTTTGCATCATCGGGGAAACAATGATATGAAGGAGCCAATTTCCTGTGTCAGTCGTTGGCGTATATTTGGAAGAGATTGGTTGCTGGCTACGGCCGCCTCTCCTCGCCACCTTGGCCAGATCTTGTCTGGGACCCTGGCTTTACTTCCAGCTTCTTTACTTGTTTACTTTCTGGTGCCACCTTCATCTTGGTGAGGTAATGTAGGGTAAGGGCTAAGCCAGCAGTAGCACTGTATAGAACACGGGAAGGATATGAGACAGACTAAGAACTGGGGAGGGTAAGACAATTATGCGGAGACAGCCCTCTATAATTACCCAAGTTATAGGTTGAGAGCGACGTTCGTGGTGTCTTCTCTATAATCTTAAGAATGTCCAAGTTTTGAAGCTTGTGATAGTTTCGAAAACACGAGAGGGAAAACACTTCCCTCTCGTGTTTGCCATCCGTCTCCACTTTGTATGGAAAAGGCAATTTTCGTAAGTTTTTCTGCAATTTTTTCTTTAATTTGTTGTTGATCTTGGAATTTTAAAAATGCATATATATCACATTTATACGTGGTGATCCAGTCTCTTTAACGTTATGAATATACACACCCACACTATCTATTATATAAATATATATATATATATATATATATATATATATATATATATATATATATATATATATATATATATATATATATATATATATATATAGGGAGTACCACCTCTGGCTGGAAGAAGGGGGACCCATAGCCTCGGAGGAAACCACGGAGGAAATTATATATAATTTATATATATATATATATATATATATATATATATATATATATATATATATATATATATATATATATATATATATATATATATTAATTGGCATATATTCATAGCAGTCTAAATATTAGTATATTTTGGTAGCAGTCTTTCGTGTAAACATATATTGTTGAATATGACCGAAAGTGTAAGATTAATGATTCTAACACGAATTTTTTTCGTCTTAGAATCGCGTTTTAGTTTTTCTTCACTGTCGAGTGAAGTTGAAAAATTACCTCTCCAAAGTTCATTTCCACAAGTTTTTATGGTTTGACGCCAAGGGATGCATTTCGCAGGACACTACTTACATTTTCAAAAACAAATTTATTATGCTGTTGCAAAGACTTATATTCACTTATATTGTTTGTTAAGACTTCTCTCTTAAGACTTAAGACAGAGAAGTCTTAACAAACAACATAGAAATCATCGATAGATACAGCAATAGCAGGCGGCTCGACATCTGCGAGGCACTACACATCAAAAAGTTAACACCATCAATCAACAGCCAATTAATGCACAACTATATTCTACCCACTTCAAGACTCCGTGCCAATATAGAAGCATCAAGAGGAAGTATGGGCCAATAGGCCCTTTGCAGTTACTTCTATTCTTATGCTCTCATATATCCAATTAATACCCACTGTTCCGTGTTCTGTCTTGTGTTTGTCACAAGTTTGTTCACCTCATCCAAAATTGTTGTACCATATTACCTCACCCAATTGCCAGTATAAATATGGAAGCAAATGGCGTGTTTACAGGTTACAGTTGTGTGTGTAAACTAAAGTCTTTGAAAATGTAATAGGTAATTACGAAACGCGTCGAGGCATCGCGTCAGACTAGAAATATAAATGAATTTTGGAGAATTGATTTTTCACTTACCATCGACAGTAAAAAGAAACGTAAGAAATATGGAGAAAATTCGTGTTAGAATTATTAATCATACTTTTTCGGTCATATTTAACAACATATGTTTACAAGAAAGACTGCTACCAAACTATACTAATATATATATATATATATATATATATATATATATATATATATATATATATATATATATATATATATATATATATATATATATATATATATATATATATATATACACACATACGCAATGTAAATAAATGTAAATTAATACACGCATACTGCACATATACAATTCACAGAAACCAATTTGGTTCCCTAATACTTGTTTACGTTCGTTCAAAACTAAATTACTTAATGATGGAAATCAGTCAATAAACCTTTTAGAGCTATTTCAACTTGTTTAACACTCACCCACATCAAATGTTGCTCGTTAAAGATAAATATGCGGGTTTAGCGCCCTTAAGATGGATATCACCTCATAAATGATCAATAAATCTGTTTATACTGCATCAGCTGATTTATGTAAACAATGGAGGGGGAAGGGGAGAGCGGAAGAGGTGGGGGGTGTGAGACGGAAGAGAGGGGGTGCGAGAGACAGGGAAGAGAGGGAGGGAGAGAAAAGTAAAGGGAAGAGAGAAGTAAGAATTAAAACGAGGTGAAGAGAGATGTGTGAGTGTTAGAGAATAAAGGAAAGCGAATGGAGGGAGTGAAAAAATGACCGATGAGAGGGAGCGTGTGAGGGTAGGGAGAGAAGAAAGGGAAAAAGAGAATGAGGAAGAAGAGAGGGAAGGGGAAGTGTTCGATAAGAGTGATGGGAAGGGAAAGGGGAAGGAATCAGGAAAGAGGGAGGGGTGATGGGATGGAGGGAGTGACGTGAGGGAAGGTGGAGAAGGGAAGGAAGGAGCCAGGGAAGGGATGGAGTGAGGAGAAGGAAGGAAGGAAGGGACCATGGGAGAGAGGGAGTGAGGGGAAGGAATGGGGTAGAGGGTTAGGAAGGAGTCAGGGGGTGGGAGGAATATGGTCAAATTCTTCCCCTTTATTTTCTGTTGACATATCGTAATGGTTTTCATGGGATTAAATGGCTTTTATCATACGCTTGTGTGTGTGTGTGTGTGTGTGTGTGTGTGTGTGTGTGTGTGTGTGTGTGTGTGTGTGTGTGTGTGTGTGTGTGTGTGTGTGTGTATTTACTACTTTTATTTACTATTTGTGCCTGCAGAATCGAGCTATTAGCTCTAACACCCTGCTTTTCTAACTAATCTACCGGCTGTGTTATTCTATAACTGTCACTTTTAGTCTGTTACCAAATCTTTCGTTCTCTCCTTCCCTCCTTGTGTCCATCCCGACATATTCTCTCTGTCTATTGTTTTACAATACAATACAATACAATAATTTTTTACAATAGACAGAAGTTTCTGTCTATTGCTCCCAACAGCTTACATCACCAGGTCTCATATCGTCCTCCTGCATCCCAGTTTATTCCACTTCGGTTGAAATCCCCCATGATAAGATTAGTTTATTTTTTCAGTGGGCCATCCTATCTGCCTGTTGGATTATTTCCACACAAGACCTGCTTACATTCTCACTGATGTCTGGGTCTTGTGCTAGTCAGCAGAGGCTGCTAAACACTACTACTGACTTATATGTTAGTGTGTACATCCGCGCGGTTGTGTGGGTGTTGTGTGCGTCCGTGTACGTTGTGTGCGTCCGTGTACGTTGTGTGCGTCCGTGTACGTTGTGTGCGTCCGTGTACGTTGTGTGCGTCCGTGTACGTTGTGTGCGTCCGTGTACGTTGTGTGCGTCCGTGTACGTGCTCACATGTATGTGCGTGTCTGGATGTCATTACCACCGACGTGTATTAATGCCGTGTTTGTGTTTGGACAAGCAGGAAAATCAATAAGCCTCAACACTGAGCACAAAAGCGATTTCACGCAGCTTAAGTGTTTGAATGACCCGGAATTAGTAATGTTTACTGTGGGATATAAATGGTCATGTAAAAAAAAAATCACAAATTTAGCTTAAATGTCAAGCTACAAAGATATAAAATAATTATTGTAATAAGGTTATAGAAAGTAAGAGTTCAAAGAAAGAGAGAGAGAGAGAGAGAGAGAGAGAGAGAGAGAGAGAGAGAGAGAGAGAGAGAGAGAGAGAGAGAGAGAGAGAGAGAGAGAGAGAGAGAGAGAGAGAGAGAGACGGAGGAGAGCAAACGGAGCATGAGAAAATAAATATAAGCACAAGTGAGAAAAAGTTGGCGCAAGATGTCATGTGTTTAGCTAAGAGTTGCCAGTGACTTTTTTTTATTTAAGTCCGTGCCAGTTTTTTCGTGTGTTGTGGGAGGATAACTTGAGGGGCTAATGGGGATCTTCATATGGGAATATGAAGCGACGTTTAAGGAAGTTGCATAAAAAATTTAAAGTTACACGTAAAAGAAGCAAAGAATGTTGAAACATTAATTAATCGCGCGGGAGACGGCAACTATCATGGTTTTTCCAAGTTGGTAACACTGCGTATAATATTTAGCATTTTTTCTGTTTAATCTCTGTTTATATATTTTTGGCTTCAGATTTATTAGGTGGTTCAACACTCAGTAGCTCCCAGGGTGAGGGTGTTGCGTGGACGACGACTGAACTGAACACAGATGCTAGAGAATTAAGTCCATCTATAATTTATAACTATAATATAATGTTTTAAGGTTTGAAAGTGGGCCTTGGGTGTACATAGTTATTTCCACACCTCTAAATCTACTATATTACATCTATGACCAATATCCATGCATTTAGACCTATTCCTATGCCTCTAGAGCCATACCCATGCCTCTTACATTCACTTCTATGCCTCTAGTTCCACACATCCGTGCTTCTAGACCAACATCTATAACGGCAAAGTCCACTCGCACGCCTCTAGACTCCCTCACCTCTGCTGCGACTGCCTCTCACCTGTCTCTAGATCAACTATCGAGCCTCTATAACCCATTCCCATGCCTCTATGATTACTTCATTGAATTGCCAAGTTAGTTACATATTTCTAGAATAGTTCTAGCGCCCTTATAGAGGGACTCCACTCTCCACCGCTGGACCGCTCCCATACCCGCCAGCAAACCCCCGTGACTCTAAAACTTTTCCATGGCATTACTGTTGACACTGGCACGGCAGGCACGTGACTTATGGGCGTGGGTGCAGCCGTGGACCCTGGCGTGGAGGTGACCACGGGCGTGAACATTTAGGCGTAGGAACGTCTAAGATGCGTTGAAGAATGAATACGTTGCAGGTGGCCGGAGACATGCCTCACCTGGCGCAGTTGGTGCCTGTCCCGACGCCAGCTGACGCCATAAAACATGCCCTGCTTACCTACTTCTTAGTATTATCTTACTGGTACTCACCTGGTTCTTGCATGGTATTCATCCAGTCCTCACTTAGTGTTCAAATGATGGTCACTTTACACTCAGTACTCACCTGTATCTCCCATCTGGAAAATACACAAAACAAAATTAGAGAACTTAAGAGGACCCAAGTAAGGTTCTATGCCTCGGGAGCATGCGATATCGTAACCATGTCGGGAGAAGTCGACATGATTACGATATATAAGATTCGTAAAGTTAAGAATCTTGAATTGATTGAAAAAGTGAAGAAATGTAAATATGTAGCAAGAGGAGACATGGGCGGTAACTAGGAACGTAGATAGAACACTGAGATGTAAGAAAATATTGATTCTGTGTACGAGAAGTTGGCAAGACAAATTAATTTAGCTGAACGGGAAGGTGATACGAGACTAATTCCATACATAGTGTAAAGAGTAGGTGTGCTAAGAAGAGGGTCACGGGACCGAAGACTTAAATTCTGGGTCCCAGGAGCTGAAACTGAAGCTTGTACGTACATCCACATATAGATGAGTACATATATTCTCTCTCTTCTTCACTCCCTGTTCCTCCTCCTTTCTTCTTTCACCATGTTCCCCTTTCCTCATTCTTTCCCCTCTCCTCCTCTTCCCTTTTACCTTATTCCTCCCTTCTACTCTGCCTCTTACCCCTCCATATATTATCTCGGTGTTCCACCTCCGTGGCTCTCTGCCCAACCCCACCCTTCACCCCCGCAAGACGCCGCTGAACTACAGCCGTGAATAACACAAAAATATGTTATGTAAATACCAGGCAATAATTCACACCAGCGTGTTATTACCACAAACCCTCTC
The DNA here is from genome assembly GCF_040958095.1 of Procambarus clarkii. Taxonomy (NCBI): domain Eukaryota; kingdom Metazoa; phylum Arthropoda; class Malacostraca; order Decapoda; family Cambaridae; genus Procambarus; species Procambarus clarkii. Next base: position 15,942,758 of record NC_091173.1, read on the forward strand.
CCGGTGTGGTTACTGCCTCAGAAACAAATATATAATTTGTATGGATGAGAGAGTGAGTGTTGCGAGTGACTCACACACACACACCTAGTTGTGCTTCCACGGCCGGGCATAGGCTCTTAAGCCCCGCCTTTGGACCATCATTAGTTCAGTGCAGTGACTCTTTACACTCGTTTTCCTTATCATATTTACACTTAAAGCTGTGTATTGAATTGGCTTCGACAACTTCCTCATCTAGTCCGCTCAATTTATTTACGACTCTTAGACTGAACAAGCTTGTAAGTCGTTATCATGTCTACTCTGTTCCTCCCCTCCCCCCCCCCCCCAGTGTAAAGAGGTTAGATTCCCTCAGTCTTTCTTACAGCTCAGTCCCGCTTGTTCAGGAACGAACCTTGCAGCACATTTTGGGATCTTTCGGTTTTATTTCGTATTTTGTTTAGATGGAGGTTCCATGCCGGGGCAGCATACTCAATAACAGGTCTCACAAAGGATATATACAGGGCTTGGAAAGGATCTTTGTCCAAGTTCTTTAAGGATAACCAGACGTTTGCCAGTATGGCATATGCTGCCCTTGTTATTGTGTTGATGTGTGCCTCTGGTCTTAGATCTACAGTCAATATGTCCACTGCTAAGTCTGCCTTTTTCAGAAGTAGGAATTTGCCTTCTCTTCATCCTGTACTGTATTTGAGGGCTTCTTGCTCTATCACCTATTCTCATAATCTTGCATTTATCGGGGTTAAGGTCTTATAGCCATTTCTCAAACCATCTCTGGAAATAGTCTAGTTCATCTTGAAATGTATTGTAGTCCTCCTCAGTTCTCATTCGCCTAATTGGCTTAGCATCATCAGCAAACATGGATAAAAATTAGCTGATAGATCGTTTACATATATTAGGAACAAGACCATTGAGGAACACAATGGTCCTGTTCCTCTCTCCATTCCGTTAGTTTTCCACTTACTATGACTCTTTGCCTTCTTTCTGAAAGTTACTCTTTCACCCACTTTAATACTCCTCCTGATACACCAGCCTGTTTGTGCCTGCAGGATCAAGCTGCTAGCTCTTGTACCTGGCCTTCCTGACCCTCCGTTACCTAGTGTAAAGACTCCCGACCAATCTTCTCCATCATATCAAACAGGAAACCTATTGATTGTCCCCAAGATGCAACTCACACAGCCAACTACTAGGTGTATAGAGGCATCAGGTGAAAAGACGCGTTACCAAACCCTACTGTCCTGCCGTGGGAAATGAACCCGGGATCCTGGGTTGTGTAAGAGTGAAGGGGGGGTGGGGGGGGCGTCACAGATATATCAATAAAACAACACAGCAATAAAACGTCACGACACCATTACACGTGTACATATTGACTGTAAACCTTTTATCGTGAGAACGCTTCATCCTCACGGATTCACGGAGGCAATGGAACCTGTAGGTTAGCAAGCCGACGCTCTACCCTAGACCACAGAGAGCACACAACACGGAGGTGGCGGCCAAAGCTTAAAAGGTTGAGGGTATAGACGAATTACAACGTTGTTAGATGTGTATATTGTGTCCTACAGTACAACATGGAGCCCCACGCTACATACCCAGTATGTTGTGCCCTATAACACAGCATGGAGCCCCACGCTACATACCCAGTATGTTGTGCCCTATAACACAGCATGGAGCCCCACGCTACATACCCAGTATGTTGTGCCCTATAACACAGCATGGAGCCCCACGCTACATACCCAGTATGTTGTGCCCTATAACACAGCATGGAGCCCCACGCTACATACCCAGTATGTTGTGCCCTATAACACAACAGACAGCATCATCGGAGAACAACGGGTGTGTAGAGTTGTAGCACAGTACCAAATTGTTCCTCGTAGAACACCGACCGGTATATAATTATCTGTTCTCTGGGTTGGTTTGTAGCCTCTTTTAAGTGCCTCTCTTATTTATGAACACCAGTGATTGTTGTGTAGTGTGTGTGTACTCATCTAGTTGTGCTTGCGGCGGTTGAGCTCTGGCTCTTTGGTCCCGCCTCTCAACTGTCAATCAACTGGTGTACAGATTCCTGAGCCTACTGGGCTCTATCATATCTACATTTCAAACTGTGTATGGAGTCAGCCTCCACCACATCACTGCTTAATGCATTCCACCTGTTAACTACTCTGACACTGAAAAAGTTCTTTCTAACGTCCCTGTGGCTCATGTGAGTACTCAGTCTCCACCTGTGTCCCCTTGTTCGCGTACCTCTGTGTACTCACCTAGTTGTGTGTCTGTGTGTGTGTATGTGTGTGTGTGTGTGTGTGTGTGTGTGTGTGTGTGTGTGTGTGTGTGTGTGTGTGTGTGTGTGTGTGTGTGTGTGTGCGCGTGTGTGTGCGTGTGTGTGTGTGTGTATTCACCTGGATATGCTTGCAGGGTCTAGCTAGGCTCCGAGCCCCACTTTTCGGACGTTTTTAGACTAATACAATGACTCGTTTCTCAATGACTCAAAATTGTATTATATTTACATTTTAAATTTTGAATCGAATTAGCTTCAACAACTTCTACATCTAACCTATTCCAGTTATTGACGTCTCTTAACAATGAAAAAGGTTCTTCCCAGATATTTCTGTGACTCATTTGTGTCTCTAGTTTCTATCTATAATGCCTCGTTTTGCTGTTACTAACTTTCCACAATAATGCTTTGTCTACTTTGTCAATTTTCCTTAGACTCTTATATGTTGTCTTTATCACCTGTCACCTTTATCTTTCCTTTCTTTCAGTGTGGTAAAACCCAGTTCTTTCAATGTTTCCTCATAGTTCAATCCCATCAGCTCAGGAACCAGCTCTGTTGCATATTTTTGGACCTTTTCTAGTTTCCCCTTGTCACTACCAGTCTTCTCCTCTGCAGGCCACTACCAGTCCTCCCTCCACCAGGCCTAGATCGAGCTTTTTTAACCTATATACTTATAGTTTCTTCTAAATGCTAGTGATGCATTTTGCATACCTCGTCTCACATTCATGGCGTATAGAACTATGAAGAACACTTGGATGGGATTCCCGAAGGTTGTTCTTACATTTGTCAGTCTTGTATATGCCGCTGAACGTATCTAGTTTAGGTGAGCACCAGGTGATAATTTTGGGGTGATACTGAAAGACTTGGGAGCCGAGAGACCAGACGGGAACCAGTTAGGACTGACACACAGTAGAGCAGGACCAGGGCCACGGGACACGCCAGGGACTACAACAGAGGCTACGAGAGGGACCAGGACACACAAGAGAGACCAAGACACACTAGAGGGACCAGGACACACAAGAGGGACCAGGACACACAAGAGAGACCAAGACACACTAGAGGGACCAGGACACACAAGAGGGACCAGGACACACAAGAGGGACCAGGACACACAAGAGAGACCAGGACACACAAGAGGGACCAGGACACACAAGAGGGACCAGGACACACAAGAGGGACCAGGACACACAAGAGGGACCAGGACACACAAGAGAGACCAGGACACACAAGAGGGACCAGGACACACAAGAGGGACCAGGACACACAAGAGGGACCAGGACACACAAGAGAGACCAGGACACACAAGAGGGACCAGGACACACAAGAGGGACCAGGACACACAAGAGGGACCAGGACACACAAGAGGGACCAGGACACACAAGAGAGACCAAGACACACTAGAGGGACCAGGGCATACAAGAGGGACCAGGACACACAAGAGGGACCAGGACACACAAGAGGGGCCAGGACACACAAGAGGGACCAGGACACACAAGAGGGACCAGGACACACAAGAGGGACCAGGACACACAAGAGGGACCAGGACACACAAGAGAGACCAAGACACACTAGAGGGACCAGGACATACAAGAGGGACCAGGACACACAAGAGGGACCAGGACACACAAGAGAGACCAGGACACACAAGAGGGACCAGGACACACAAGAGGGGACCAGGACATACAAAAGGGACCAGGACACACAAGAGGGACCAGGACACACAAGAGGGACCAGGACACACAAGAGGAGACCAGGACACACAAGAGGGACCAGGACACACAAGAGGGACCAGGACACATAAGAGGGACCAGGACACACAAGAGAGACCAAGACACACTAGAGGGACCAGGACATACAAGAGGGACCAGGACACACAAGAGTGACCAGGACACACAAGAGAGACCAAGACACACTAGAGGGACCAGGACACACAAGAGGGACCAGGACACACAAGAGGGACCAGGACACACAAAAGGGACCAGGACACACAAGAGGAGACCAGGACACACAAGAGGGACCAGGACACACAAGAGGGACCAGGACACACAAGAGGGACCAGGACACACAAGAGGGACCAGGACACACAAGAGGGACCAGGACACACAAGAGGAGACCAGGACACACAAGAGGGACCAGGACACACAAGAGGGACCAGGACACACAAGAGAGACCAGGACACACAAGAGGGACCAGGACACACAAGAGAGACCAGGACACACAAGAGGGACCAGGACACACAAGAGAGACCAAGACCCACTAGAGGGACCAGGACATACAAGAGGGACCAGGACACACAAGAGGGACCAGGACACACAAGAGAGACCAAGACACACTAGAGGGACCAGGACACACAAGAGGGACCAGGACACACAAGAGGGACCAGGACACACAAGAGGGACCAGGACACACAAGAGGGACCAGGACACACAAGAGGAGACCAGGACACACAAGAGGGACCAGGACACACAAGAGGGACCAGGACACACAAGAGGGGCCAGGACACACAAGTGGGACCAGGACACACAAGAGGGACCAGGACACACAAGAGGGGCCAGGACACACAAGAGGGACCAGGACACACAAGAGGGGCCAGGACACACAAGAGGGACCAGGACACACACGAGGGGCCAGGACACACAAGAGGGACCAGGACACACAAGAGGGACCAGGACACACAAGAGGGGCCAGGACACACAAGAGGGACCAGGACACACAAGAGGGGCCAGGACACACAAGAGGGGCCAGGACACACAAGAGAGACCAGAACACACAAGAGGGACCAGGACACACAAGAGGGGCCAGGACACACAAGAGGGACCAGGACACACAAGAGGGACCAGGACACACAAGAGGGGCCAGGACACACAAGAGGGGCCAGGACACACAAGAGGGACCAGGACACACAAGAGGGACCAGGACACACAAGAGGGACCAGGACACACAAGAGGCGCCAGGACACACAAGAGGGACCAGGACACACAAGAGGGACCAGGACACACAAGAGGCGCCAGGACACACAAGAGGGGCCAGGACACACAAGAGGGACCAGGACACACAAGAGGGGCCAGGACACGTGGGAGGGACCAAGGTAGGAAAACAAGAAAGTGAAATGAAGTGTGGAAAGTGAGAATTGAGGCTGACTTTGTGTATAGATTCTAAAGGTGTGATGAATTAAGCCCAACCACGATAGATGATCGAAGTTAAATTTCGGGCCCACGAGCTGCAGTCCAACCTCTCAGACACAGCTAGGCGTGAACACACACGATGAAGCACAGATAGAAGGCTCGGGCGATACACGAGGCTTTCATCTCACAAATCAGAATTTCCTTCAAATATATACATGGAGACTAAGGTGGGTGGCTGATGTAAAGGTTTACACACACACACACACACACACACACACACACACACACGTGCAGGTGTCGGGAACAAAGCGCCTTAACAAACACAGTCGAGCAGCACGCAATTCACAGTTTAACATAATGAACTAATTTGAATATGCAATGACCCGGCCCGTCTCCCCCCCCCCCCCCCAACACCCAGCCAACCACGGTACGCTGAGGAGGGGGGGGGCGGGGAGGGGGGGAATGGAAGGGGTAAGAGAGGGGAGGAGAGTTGGACAGGAAGAGAGGAGAGGGAGGGGACTGGGACAGGAGGGTATTGAAGAGAGAGAGAGACGGAAGACACGTGAAGTTGAAGGGAATAAAACCGTGGGGCTGAGGATGGGTTTAGATTCTTCAGATTCTTTCTTTATTATGCACCCTATAACCATCCCGTGGGCGGCGGTGGATAGGGTTTAAGAGGCACATAATGGGTTCAGGAACTGAACCCCAGAGTACATTTAGCTAAGCAAGTGACAATCTTTAGAAGCTAGTTACACAATTGTTAATGTTATATATATACATGTACACATATATACAATCTTTTACACAAATACATATACACATCGAAAATCTGTTTATATTACAAGTGATTCAACAAGAGGCTCACAACAGTCACTATACAAGGCACTTTACATTTATGGTGAGTCACACAGTTACTAGTCTTGCTCCACGCCCACCCAACTGGGCGGCAGCTTTACAGTCATGTGCAGGCTGCACCTACAGTAAGCACACTTTGGATACTTCGCTAAGATTCCTGGCAATACATCATTATGAATGAAGTACTTACACATTCCTGGGACTCCCATTGATGGTGTTATCTCTGATGGTGTTACCTTGCTGCCCCCATCCTCACCGAATGTAGGTGCAGCTGCAGAAGCGTGATGGTAGACCAATATGGTCTTCATGGTCTGGTATGTCGTAAATAACAAGGGTAAGATTGCAAGACATGAAGAAGTCTACGACATCATCAAGAGGAGTCTCGCCACGGCCCGCTGCCCAGCACAAGGAGAACCACACCTATTCAGACCCAACGAACCTCAGAAGCGCCCAGACGGGGTCACCTTGCTTCCTTGGAAGGATGGTAAGCAAGTGGTATTGGATTACACATGCGCTTCCACACTATCCAATACCTACCTACAACACAGCACAAGTGAAGGGGGTGGCACTGCTTCTTTCAGGGACAAAGATTGTCGTGTCGTGGTTGGCACTCATGACACGACGAAGTCAATGACATCATTAAGGGGAGCCTTGCCTCTGCCAGGTGTCCAGCAGAGAGAGTGCCTCGCAATCTATTGGCCCGTAACTCTGTTAGCTTTGCTGACCGACCAGATGGATTCACATAGCGCCCTTGGAAAAATGGCAGACAATTGGCATGGGACTATACTTGCACCTCCACCCTGGCAGCCACATACATCAACCTCTCTGTCGGCAAAGCGGCAGCTGCGGCTACACACGGAGAAAGAAACAAGTCAACCAAGTACAGGGAAATAGATCACCGGTACAGCTTCGTTTCAACTTTGAGGTTACCTTGCGACGATTTCGTACCTTAGCGTCCCCACGGCCCGATCGTCGACAAGGCCTCCTCGTCGAGTCCAATTGCTACTCTGAGACCCCTTAGCCCATGGGGAGAGAGTGCGAGGAGGTATCTTAAGGATCTTGGTGCCAGGATCACTGAAACTCCAAGAGACCCAAGAGCGGCAAGTTTTTCTCTTCCAGATCCTCAGTGTAGCGATTCAGAGGGGCAATGTCCACTGCATCCTGGGTTCTTGCCTGGCGTCGGAGGAGTTCGAAGAAATCTACAGCCTCTAGGAAACAAACTTCCCCTTATTTCCACTGAATGTCCACTTTTTGTAACCGATCAGATATGTACTTATATAACAATATATATATATATATATATATATATATATATATATATATATATATATATATATATATATATATGTATATATATATATATATATATATATATATATATATATATATATGCATATATAAATATAACAAAAGGAAGGGAGTACCACCTCTGGCTGGAAGAAGGGACCCTTACCCTGGGAGGAAACCACGCATAACGCATTAAGGGGGAATGTTTATATATATATATATATATATATATATATATATATATATATATATATATATATATATATAACTATACATACATACATACATATATATGAAATCAATGAATGTAGTACGAATCTGCAATATTTTTTTCTCATGTTTTTCTTCACTTGAGAAGTTGAAAATTAATTGTCAAAAGTTCATATTATAATTTTATTTGGCCTGACGCTGAGAGATACGTTTCGCCAACTCTTGTTAACATCATCAAAGGCAGAGTTTGAATGGTTACAAGGTGATTTTTGCTGCTGCTTGTATAGCCGGGCATGACGTGATGGTGAAGCACCTCACTTATGGACCAATAAGCCCGTTGCAACTTACCAATTTTACAATACCAATTGAAAAATATTAATTTTTTTATCATTTTTCAAATCTACTTAATCTTCATTATTGTTTTTGAATCGATACGTTAGTGAGCGCCTTCTGCTTCCTCTTGTTAATAAAGTTATTTTTACTACCGTTATTCGAATTAAAATAATCTAATGTTATTGGTATTGTGGTTACTGGTATCTAGGCTCTGTTAGGTACTCCTCTCCCCTCTTCCTCTCTTCTCTTCCTTCCTCTCCTCTCTTCCTTCCTCTCCTCTCCTCTCTTTTCACCTCCCAGAATTTATGCCAAAACCTATCTTGAGAACTATTGAATTTAGAAATATGTAACTAAAAAAAACTTAAATGAATGAAACTTGCGGCAAATTGTTTATATTTACCTCATGACGTCACCTTCCCGCCATTTCCCCATCTGATCTCTGCGTGGGGCGAGAAACTTCCAAAAAAAATCATTATTATTTATCTTGGCGCGCTTCCCGACTCATTTTATATAAGGACAACAACTTTCAGTTTAAATTGGGGCTTGGCTACCATAAACTAACGCCCCATTAAAAGTTTTTAGCTTGATGAAGCAATTTGCATTCTTAATTTGGGCGTTGGGGCGTGAGAGAGCAGCGAGGCGCCAACATCTACATACAATTTAAAGGGCTGGAGGCAGGCGGGCGGCGCGGAGCCCGCCACTCAGGCCTCGGCTGGCGGCTTGAGGGATGGTGCTCATTACTACAACTTCCCGTCAACTGCTTGTCTATCTCATACCCTGTAATCTCACTCCAGTTTATTTTGCTATTATAGAAATATAGCGCGGCTGCCTGGAGGCCAATGTCGGCCCATTTAATTTACACCTTAATTATATCTTTGCAGTTTTAAGCTTCCGAATTGTAAATCACGAGATACTTACCGTTATATATATATATATATATATATATATATATATATATATATATATATATATATATATATATATATATATATATATTTTGCAGTTTTATTAACTCGATCAACATCTACATGACTTTTTGTATTAAAAGGAAAATTGGGATGAAACGAAGTTGACTCATTTTCAGCCTTTGGAGACTGTGCTTATGTGTAGAGAGAAAGAAACAAGTATTAAATTCATTAAAAAAAAGTTCAAACATAATAGAAAGCCTTATAAGTATAACTGAAGCTGTCAACAGTCTTATTAGTAAAAGTGTTAAATAAGTTAAACACTAGTATGAGAGCAATAGTGTGATGGGAAGTGGTGTGATGTGTTAAGAGTGAGGGTAATAGTGTGTTGTGATGGGTGACAGTGCCAGACACAGTCTTCTTCAAGGTGCTTCACCTCAAATCATGAACTTAATTCATAAACGATTGCTAATTTATAATTGATTTGGTTCACACAAAAAAGTATATTATTCATTTGCACCAAAAAGTCATCGCAGCAGCATAACCTGTAATAATTATAATTATATGCTGAAATGCTTCACATTACAGCTGTGATATGCTGCTCACTACATGAAAAAACAGTTTACTCAACAATCATTTTGACCGTTGTGTAGACAGTCACTGATCACCCCCCTCCCCCCCTACTGTAAAACATGGAATGGTTTAGCCTAACCCGAGGCGTCAAACACTAGCCAACCCACCTACCGTACCAGAGCTGATACTCATAAGTTCTATGAAACGTCAATATTGCGGCGTTTTGAATTCTCTAAACCACTACAAAATTTACGGTGTTACAATTACGTAATAAATGTAAGTGCGTTCAATATGAAGGCAGATTGAAGAGCGTGATTAAATAAATCAGATAAATGAAGTAATTTACTCTTTAAAAGCCAAATATAGTGCACATTTAGCAGTGCCAAGCATACTGACGGAACTTGCTGTGTTCACTCTCGCACTCCGCTCCTATAACAATTTTATAACATCAATTAAGACAAAACGACACATATTGTCATTTATTTAAAAAAAATACCCTCCCTCTTGGCAATTCTAAACTTATACTGTCCTCCATTTCAGGAATACTCACAACACATTATAAAATGTAATATATAATATATATATATATATATATATATATATATATATATATATATATATATATATATATATATATATATATATATATATATATATATATATATTCTTCTGTATATAAATTTAACCTTTTGGAGCATTTTTTCAAAATTTCAATTATAAGCCAGATGCTGTTAGAATAAAAAGGCACTAATGACTGCATGTAAATCAATCTAATAATCATGTCAGTGAAAACAGAGTTTAATATGAAATATATAACATCAAGTCAGGGAAAGGAAAACATTCAGATACTTGTTGTAATAACTAATATATTAATGAAATGTTTAGAAATTATAGGAGTTTAGGATATCAGATATCCAATTATAGGAATTGTTTACTCGAAGTTCTTACCATTGTGCCCAGGTAGAGCTGTGTGCTTCACACCACCACTATGACACTGGCAATGCTTTGTTATTACTAGGTTTTGGAGTTGTCCACATTGTTATTGTTGTTAGGTCTGTGGCCGGGTACCGGAAACTAATAGCTTATTCAGCACAGCCTGAATGAGTTTGTGTACTCACCTATTTGTAGCTGCAGGATCGAGCATTGACTCTTGGATCCCACCTTTCTAGCCATCGGTTGTTTACAGCAATGACTCCTGTCCCATTTCCCTATCATATCTAGTTTTAAAATTATGAAGAGAGTTTGCTGCCACAACCTGCTCCTTAAGTGCATTCCATTTTCCCACTACTCTCACGCTAAAAGAAAACTCCCTAACATCTCTGTGACTCATTTGAGTTTCCACCTTCCTCCCATGTCCCCTCGTTCTGTTAATATTACGCGTGAATATTTCATCTATTTCCACTTTGTCAATTCCCCGAGTATGTTATACGTTCCTATCATATCCTCCCTCTCCCCACTGTGTATTCACCTAGTTGTACTTACGGAAATTGAGCTTTGGCACTTTGGTCCCGCCTCTCAACCGTCAATCAACTGGTGTACAGATTCCTGAGCCTACTGGGCTCTATCAAATTTGCTTTTGAAACTGTATGGAGTCAGCCTCCACCACATCATTATTTAATGCATTCCATTTGTTAACTACTCTGACACTGAAAAAAATCTTTCTAACGTCTCTGTGGCTCATTTGGGTACAAAGTTTCCACCTGTGTCCCCTTGTGCGTGTACCACCCGTACTGAAGAGTTTATCTTTGTCCACCCTGTCAATTCCCCTGAAAGTTTTGTAGGTGGTTATCATGTCTTCCCTTACTCTTCCCTTACTCTTCTCCCCTACCTCTTACTGTCATATATATATATATATATATATATATATATATATATATATATATATAACATCAATAAAAACTGGTTAAATTCATCAAGTGCTAAATTTAAGATCAATAAATTAATCTATTAAAAAACGAATAAATTAGTTCCTAATTATAATTGTTTTCATCCTGGGTTATCTTTTGAAGCCAACCAGTTGACGCACATCAAACGCCATGGGTGACACAGACCTTCACTCAGCTGGTGCTGCTGAACTATAATGCGTCCGCTCCTAACTCCTTTCCCACCCTGGTCTGACGACAGTTGAAAATACTATAAGATAGTATAAGATATACAAGATATACAACCAATATATATCAAATGCATTACTGAGACTTGCTGGTGGCTGTGTGTGGAGTGGCTTTGACTGGAGCAGGAGCTGCCAGACTTGAAAAGTTGATCACCTACACTTACCACAACCATCAGGATAGGTATAAGATGCCTCCCTGCCTGTCTCTCCTGCTGGTTCTCTTTCTGTAAGACTGTCTTCCTCTGTCTCTGTAGTTCTCCACCTGTCTACCTACCTAGCTATCACAGGCAGTAACTCAAACTGACGATCAATTAGTTAGTGTCAGCTACATAACATTTGTTATGTTGTGCTCTCATACCATCATAGGTAAGATTGCGTCATAATCAATCTTGCATCGTAATTACTGGTTCTTCAGTGTTTATGGCGTCATTGTTAGTGTTGTAATAGTTTATGAAGCGCTTAACATATGGCATCAGCATCCTGTGGTGGCGGCGGCTCACCTTCTGGTGAGCTCTGGCAGCAATTACATATTATAACATTAGTTTAGAGTGATATGTGGACGAGCTGCTCTTGTGTGGCCTCCTATACTTGTAGTGATGTAGTCTGTATAGAGGTTATGCAGTGAATGATAATTTGTTATTCACACTACTTATGTACGTGTTGGGGATTATTATATTTGAGGGCTTCTACCCCCCAGGGCCGTCAACCTCAACCCTTAACATTGGTTCCTTCCACTCCACAACAACCTTCACAACCTCAGACATCTAATCTTTCCCTGAACCTCACCTCCATCTCATCCCTTCATCAGGCCAACCTCCCCTCTCCATAACCTCCTCTCTTCATAAGCTTCTGCTGCCTCCATTCCTCTCTCAGCTTCCCGCCATTTTACATCTTCTTTCGCTTCCTAAATTCCACTAAGCCCTCTCCCACATCCTCCAGTACCCAGTGCCATCGGTCACCTCCCTCAAGATCACAAACTATTACTCTCCCGTGAACCTCTGTTCCTTCTTTCCTCCCCCCCTCCTCCCTAACCCCTCCCAAACCCGTATCTTAACGAAAGGTAGGCAGGGAGGGAGGGAAAGCTGCAGGGAGGAAGGTTGGATGAAGGAGAACTGGGATACTGGAGGGAAGGAGGTAAGGAGGGAGGGAGGGCTGGAGGGACGGAGGGAAGGAGGGAGGGAGGGCTTGAGGGACGGAGTGAAGGAGGGAGGAAGGGCTGGAGGGACGGAGGGAAGGAGGGCTTGAGGGACGTAGGGAAGGGAAGGAGGGAAGGCTTGAGGGACGGAGGGAAGGAGGGAGGGAAGGCTTGAGGGACGTAGGGAAGGAGGGAGGGAGGGAGGGAGGGAAGGAGGGCTGGAGGGAGGGAGGGAGGGAGGGAGGGAGGGGGCCATAAATCCGGGTTGACAAAGAGCGGAAGCACACACGCGGCCTGACCATATCTTAATTGAATCTGCAATACTGCCGGACACGACGACGGCGCCGCTCCTAGCAAAATGGACCCCAGTCCTTCATTATTGCCCCCATTAGTCGCCCACAAGGAAGTCCTCCGCTGGGTGCTGGGCGCTGGGCGCCAGTCCTTCATTACTGCCGCCATTCAGGAGACTAACGCAAGAAAGTGCCCTAAAGGTTACCAGAGCAGGCCGCTCTCGCTCTATTACACCCAGTAAAATAAAACAATATTCCCAAACCAAGAACATGCCAACCTAAGCAACCCATTTAATCCATCGAGGCCGCTTCCGTTAAATAACGCGACGTATTAGGGGAGTGAACAGGGTGATTAGCGCCGTGACCGCTGTAAGCCAAGCTTGTTGATGCCAAAGTCAGCCATGTTCCCTGCCACAGGGTCACTTGTAGGAGGATGACGAGGCACTCGGAGACACATGCTTGTCAACACCACAGATGCTGATGGACATGTGGAGGACGTCATCATGCGAGAGGTGATCCGCCCAGCTACCATTGCCATAAATGTTAATGGTAGCCTGAGCCAGAACCCCCAGTGGTAGCTGGAGCCCGTTCTACCAATAATACTTCTGAATTACATTTCTAGAGCTCTGCAAACAGACAGGCAGAGAGACAGAAGCGTTATCAGTAACAATATATATACAACTCGTTATCATACTGGCTGGGCAGAACAAGTGTACAGGAGTGTAAATCAAACTTATATTTTTAGACAAACTGAAAAACACTTAATTTATAATTTGAGTGGTGGTATATATTGGTATAACATTGTGTGGTAGTAATGAGAGCAACAGTGTTAGCGTAGTGGGCTGCTACACCTATGTGCCGCAAATGTCACAACTACCAACGCTGCACAGAAGACGCAGCTCAAACGCATTACTTGGCCTAGTAAGCAAGGTCTGTTTTGCCTAACAGCCAGAGTGATTTTGCGAATTTTTAAATATTAGAAATTGTCTTCACCGCAAATAATATAAACAAATAGTAAAAAAATAGGCCTAGTTTGATCTATGTTAAGCAATATTGGAAATAACTGGCACAGATAAGTTATGTCAGGCATCTAAGTTATTCTGACTGAAAGTTTAACAAAATCCCAAAATATTTTAATAAAAAAGTCCTCATTCCAAAAGTGATTTTTAAATTATAATATTTAAGAAAAATTCGGCTTGTTAGCCAACACCGGTTATTGGGTACGTCACAAATACATGCCTGTACATATTATATACTAGGTGGGGTACCCGGCTCTGCCCGGGTCGCTTCCCTCTCTCCCTTCTCTCTTCCCCTCTCTCCCAATCTCCCGTCCCTTCCCCTTCCCCCGTCTCCCATTCTCCCCACCATCACCCCCTCTCCTCCTTTCATCTTTTCCTATCCTCCAACATTCCCCCTCTCGCCCCCTCTCATTCCCTCTCTCTGAATCTCTCCTCCCCCCTCCCATTTCGCCTCTCCTCTCTTTCCCTACTTCTCCATCTCCTCTCGTATCCTCTCCCACCCCTCTCCATCTTTCTGCCTCCCCTCTCCTCTCTCACACGAACACTCAGAAAATTATATATTGCGAACAGGTGAAAGCCTTCTAAAAACTCTACAAAAAACAGATACCAGATTTCACACCATGAAAAAATAGGAGCAATATTTCTTATATAGGGGCACTTGGGCTGGTCCTGACTAGCACTCCCACACCACCGATGTATCATCTTGAAAAGTAGAGTGAGACAAGCTACTAACGTCTGGCCTCCAGCCTCAGACGGACAAACAGACATTCTCTCTATATAGATATTTATATAGGGAGCTGAAGGAACTCGACAGCCTGTGACAAGCAGCATTGTACGTTACATGTAACCAATGTTGTAACCCTTTTTGTGTAACGAAAGTTTAAATAAAATAAAATGACAAAATACTAAAATATAGGAGAGTGGTAGAAGACAACATGTGAGTGTTCGCGGGGGCCCCACAAGGCTCCCCCGGATGCTGCATATCGTCTTCTTCGAGGCCGAGGGTTTCTACATACGCAACCAGAGGTGGTAACCCCTATATATATATATATATATATATATATATATATATATATATATATATATATATATATATATATATATATATATATATATATATATATATATATACATATATACATATATATATATATGTAGAAAGCATCAAATGTGTTCCGTCACGTTATAAAAATGTCCAGATGCAGAGTGAGAATCCTGAGGAAATTGGTCCACACCCGCCCACCTCTGGCTCCCCGGATGACCTGGTCACTGAGCAACCCGTCCTCTTAAAAAGAACGTCACTTTTGGCTCGTATGCGCACTATGGCCAAATTTGGACGTAATTTGAAATGAAATCCACTCACAAAAGTGACGTTCTGTTCCGTTTTCTATTTGAGTCGTCCGGAGTACGCGCAGAGGTTATAAGAGGACACTTTAAATTAACGTTTTTCATAACGTTTTGAAACTTTATGAGAATTTCCTGCCCACCTAACCTATCAGAGGACCCTTAACTTACTGTTGTTGAAAAAAAAAATCCCAAATTTATTTTCATATTTTTTTCAATTTCAAATTACGTCCAAATTCGGCCATACGGGCAAACGGCCAAAAGCGACGTTCTTTTTAAGAGGACAGGTTGCACTGAGGCCTCTGCACCTCTCTTCACACCACCGGTACACCATGTGCTGCAGCCCATCACACCTGCTGCCTAATATTACACCCATCGCCTCCTAAACCCACTAATGGCAGCTCTGTTCGTTAATGGTGGCAGTGCTCGTATTAATAGTGGCTGTGTCCGTGTTAATGGTGGTTGTGCTCATTAAAGTGCCCAGATGAGGTGTTTTTTTTTTTTTTGCTGTTCGTTATATTGTTGTTAGTGGTAGATACACGGACCATCAGATGAAGTAGTAGTACATGGCCCATCAGGTGTAGTAGTAGATATATGGCCCATCAGATGTTGCAGTAGTAGACACGGCCCATCAGACAATGCAGTAATAGACAGGCGTTAGTGCGAAAGAGATGTTTCTAACAAGTCACAATACGAAGCTCCCGATGACGGGAGGTGCTCTTTAAAAGCTATTGTTGTGTTCATTAGCAGGAGGCGAGTATTAATAGTCTAATAAACCAAGCATAATTACGACTTCTAAAATCCATTAAACCCCTTGCTTGAATCTCCGCCTGGTGCCACTCAGCGTGCATAGCACAAATTTGTTTACAATGGGGCCCTGGAGCGAGAATATGGAAGTCGTAAATGCCCCGGAGTGAGAATATTGGCGATCATTGTTCTCATTGGTAAAGGACTCAAAAGACATTATGCTCAGGCGACACCAACGCAACATTCCTTAAGGCATTTAATTAAATTAACACACCACGTAATTAGCAAGCAGGGGCAGACAACACCATCTAAAAATTGTTGTTAACAGACCATTAATGGTGGTCGTAACATTGATAGTAGGGCCATATCCTGACCTCCGAAAATTACCAGATGATCTGAGATATGGCGCTGGGCCCCTACCCCCTCCCCTCCCCTCGTGATCCATGCCAGGGGTTACCCCTTATCCAACCTTATCCAAGATCCATGGATCGTATTGATCCATTAGCGGCTACTTGCGCCTGCTTCATTATTTGACATGTGTATGTTCATGATCTGGGTTTGTGTGACTTATCTTCTTGTTCTAACAAGGTGTTGTGAGTATTGTTACAAGGCATAGCGTGTTGTTACAAGACGTGAGGACCAAACCACACATCAGCAGGTGAAGAAACGGCGACGTTTCGGTCCGTATTGGACCATTTACCGTAGTATGTGAGGAACGACTTGATAATGGTCCAGGATGGACTGAAACGTCGCTGTTTCTTGATCTTCTGATGTTTGGTTTGGTGCTCATGTCTTCAGCCACGTTATTGTGACTCATTGTCTGCTTACAAGATGTGTGTTGTTAACAGGTGTTGTGTGTTGTTACAAGGTGTTGTGTGTTACAAGGAGTTGTGTGTTACAAGGAGTTGTGTGTTACAAGGAGTTGTGTGTTGTTAACAGGTGTTGTGAGTTACAAGGAGTTGTGTGTTGTTACAAGGTGTTGTGTGTTGTTAACAGGTGTTGTGTGTTGTTACAAGGTGTTGTGTGTTGTTACAAGGTGTTGTGTGTTGTTAACAGGTGTTGTGTGTTGCTACAATTTGTGATATTTACGTGTTGTAAGTTGTTACGAAATGTTGTGTGTTGTTGCAAGGTGTTGTGTGTTACAAGGTGTTGTGTGTTACAAGGTGTTGTGTGTTACAAGGAGTTGTGTGTTGTTGCAAGGTGTTGTGTGTTACAAGGTGCTGTGTGTTACAAGGTGTTGTGTGTTACAAGGTGTTGTGTGTTACAAGGTGTTGTGTGTTACAAGGTGTTGTGTGTTACAAGGAGTTGTGTGTTGTTAGAAGGTGTTATGAATTGTTAGAAGGTGTTGTGTTTTAAAACAAGTTTTGCTGCGAGATGTAAAATTATGTGCTGTAACAAGGTGTTATGAAACGTTGTCCGTTGCTCTGTACTACTAAAAGCCGCTGCCAGGTACTGACATAAAGGTTCTGGTATTGTCAAGCGCTGTAGCTCTTGAGCCCCGCCTTAACAGCTGTGTCTCGTCTAGTCCGTTCCATGTGCTGGAGGCCGTCACACTAAAGCCGGTCTTCCTGCCGTCTGTATGGGGCATCTGTGCCTCGTGCTGCCATCTGTGCCCCGTGCTGCCATCTGTGCCCCGTGCTGCCATCTGTGCCCCGTGCTGCCATCTGTGCCCCGTGCTGCCATCTGTGCTCCGTGCTGCCATCTGTGCCCCGTGCTGCCATCTGTGCCTCGTGCTGCCATCTGTGCCCCGTGCTGCCATCTATGCCCCGTGCTGCCATCTGTGCCCCGTGCTGCCATCTGTGCCCCGTGCTGCCATCTGTGCCCCGTGCTGCCATCTGTGCCCCGTGCTGCCATCTATGCCCCGTGCTGCCATCTGTGCCCCGTGCTGCCATCTATGCCCCTTACACCACTCCTCGTGAACCCCTTGTTACCATCTTGACCTCTCCTGCCCTCCACCTTAATTATGTTTACAATGGGACATTGTAAACCCCTTCACAATGGGTTTACAATGAGGTGCTGGCACACTCCGAGACGTCAGTTGTGAAATGTCGTGAGGTGTTGTGAGACTTGTACCATGTTGGTACTGTACGACACCAGTAAATTGAGATGATTTCGGGGCTTAGCATCCCCGCGGCCCGGTCGTCGACCAGGCCTCCAACCTGTACCATGGTACTACTGTACCATGATGCCACTGTTGACACGGTCATGGTGCCGCTGTACCGTAGTGTTACTGTACCATATCCTCAGAGCACCAGGATATCAGACACTGTGTTGTCACTATATGGTCTGTGTGTCGTAGGGAATGTCCCTCCGCTGGTCACATGTGTCATGAGTGCCGAGGTAGCAGATGTGTAGTAGTGCCAGGGGCCACATGTGGCATGAGTGCCGAGGTAACACATGTGTCGTAGTGCCAGGGGGCCACATGTGGCATGAGTGTCGAGGTAACACATGTGTCGTAGTGCCAGGGGCCACATGTGGCATGAGTGCCGAGGTAGCAGATGTGGAGTGCCGAGGTAGCAGATGTGTAGTAGTGCCAGGGGCCACATGTGAATAAGAGGCTCGTCTAGCAGCTCTGGCAAGAATAAATAACGAAGCAGTACAAAAAGGTGTGAGAGAGGCGCTCGACCGAGGAATGGGTGGAGAGTGGGGGGGGGGGTGAGATAACATGTCTTCTGCTCTGGTGCCCCGGGGTAGTTAGTGGTGATGGGTGGCAGTGGTGAAGTGCCCCGGGGTAGTTAGTGGTGATGGGTGGCAGTGGTGTAGTGCCCCGGGGTAGTTAGTGGTGATGGGTGGCAGTGGTGAAGTGCCCCGGGGTAGTTAGTGGTGATGGGTGGCAGTGGTGTAGTGCCCCGGGGTAGTTAGTGGTGATGGGTGGCAGTGGTGTAGTGCCCCGGGGTAGTTAGTGGTGATGGGTGGCAGTGGTGTAGTGCCCCGGGGTAGTTAGTGGTGATGGGTGGCAGTGGTGTAGTGCCCCGGGGTAGTTAGTGGTGATGGGTGGCAGTGGTGTAGTGCCCCGGGGTAGTTAGTGGTGATGGGTGGCAGTGGTGTAGTGCCCCGGGGTAGTTAGTGGTGATGGGTGACAGTGGTGTAGTGCCCCGGGGTAGTTAGTGGTGATGGGTGGCAGTGGTGTAGTGCCCCGGGGTAGTTAGTGGTGATGGGTGACAGTGGTGTAGTGCCCCGGGGGTAGTTAGTGGTGATGGGTGACAGTGGTGTAGTGCCCCGGGGGTAGTTAGTGGTGATGGGTGACAGTGGTGTAGTGCCCCGGGGTAGTTAGTGGTGATGGGTGACAGTGGTGTAGTGCCCCGGGGGTAGTTAGTGGTGATGGGTGACAGTGGTGTAGTGCCCCGGGGTAGTTAGTGGTGATGGGTGACAGTGGTGTAGTGCCCCGGGGGTAGTTAGTGGTGATGGATGGCAGTGGTGTAGTGCCCCGGGGGTAGTTAGTGGTGATGGGTGACAGTGGTGTAGTGCCCCGGGGTAGTTAGTGGTGATGGGTGACAGTGGTGTAGTGCCCCGGGGGTAGTTAGTGGTGATGGATGGCAGTGGTGTAGTGCCCCGGGGTAGTTAGTGGTGATGGGTGACAGTGGTGTAGTGCCCCGGGGTAGTTAGTGGTGATGGGTGACAGTGGTGATGGGTGACAGTGGTGTAGTGCCCCGGGGTAGTTAGTGGTGATGGATGGCAGTGGTGTAGTGCCCCGGGGTAGTTAGTGGTGATGGGTGACAGTGGTGTAGTGCCCCGGGGTAGTTAGTGGTGATGGGTGACAGTGGTGTAGTGCCCCGGGGTAGTTAGTGGTGATGGGTGGCAGTGGTGTAGTGCCCCGGGGTAGTTAGTGGTGATGGGTGGCAGTGGTGTAGTGCCCCGGGGTAGTTAGTGGTGATGGGTGACAGTGGTGTAGTGCCCCGGGGTAGTTAGTGGTGATGGGTGACAGTGGTGTAGTGCCTCGGGGTAGTTAGTGGTGATGGGTGGCAGTGGTGTAGTGCCCCGGGGTAGTTAGTGGTGATGGGTGGCAGTGGTGTAGTGCCCCGGGGTAGTTAGTGGTGATGGGTGACAGTGGTGTAGTGCCCCGGGGTAGTTAGTGGTGATGGGTGGCAGTGGTGTAGTGCCCCGGGGTAGTTAGTGGTGATGGGTGACAGTGGTGTAGTGCCCCGGGGGTAGTTAGTGGTGATGGGTGACAGTGGTGTAGTGCCCCGGGGTAGTTAGTGGTGATGGGTGACAGTGGTGTAGTGCCCCGGGGTAGTTAGTGGTGATGGGTGACAGTGGTGTAGTGCCCCGGGGGTAGTTAGTGGTGATGGGTGACAGTGGTGTAGTGCCCCGGGGTAGTTAGTGGTGATGGGTGACAGTGGTGTAGTGCCCCGGGGGTAGTTAGTGGTGATGGATGGCAGTGGTGTAGTGCCCCGGGGGTAGTTAGTGGTGATGGGTGACAGTGGTGTAGTGCCCCGGGGTAGTTAGTGGTGATGGGTGACAGTGGTGTAGTGCCCCGGGGGTAGTTAGTGGTGATGGATGGCAGTGGTGTAGTGCCCCGGGGTAGTTAGTGGTGATGGGTGACAGTGGTGTAGTGCCCCGGGGTAGTTAGTGGTGATGGGTGACAGTGGTGATGGGTGACAGTGGTGTAGTGCCCCGGGGTAGTTAGTGGTGATGGATGGCAGTGGTGTAGTGCCCCGGGGTAGTTAGTGGTGATGGGTGACAGTGGTGTAGTGCCCCGGGGTAGTTAGTGGTGATGGGTGACAGTGGTGTAGTGCCCCGGGGTAGTTAGTGGTGATGGGTGGCAGTGGTGTAGTGCCCCGGGGTAGTTAGTGGTGATGGGTGGCAGTGGTGTAGTGCCCCGGGGTAGTTAGTGGTGATGGGTGACAGTGGTGTAGTGCCCCGGGGTAGTTAGTGGTGATGGGTGACAGTGGTGTAGTGCCTCGGGGTAGTTAGTGGTGATGGGTGGCAGTGGTGTAGTGCCCCGGGGTAGTTAGTGGTGATGGGTGGCAGTGGTGTAGTGCCCCGGGGTAGTTATTGGTGATGGGTGGCAGTGGTGTAGTGCCCCGGGGTAGTTAGTGGTGATGGGTGGCAGTGGTGTAGTGCCCCGGGGTAGTTAGTGGTGATGGGTGACAGTGGTGTAGTGCCCCGGGGTAGTTAGTGGTGATGGGTGGCAGTGGTGTAGTGCCCCGGGGTAGTTAGTGGTGATGGGTGACTGGTGTAGTGCCCCGGGGGTAGTTAGTGGTGATGGGTGACAGTGGTGTAGTGCCCCGGGGGTAGTTAGTGGTGATGGGTGACAGTGGTGTAGTGCCCCGGGGTAGTTAGTGGTGATGGGTGACAGTGGTGTAGTGCCCCGGGGGTAGTTAGTGGTGATGGGTGACAGTGGTGTAGTGCCCCGGGGTAGTTAGTGGTGATGGGTGACAGTGTAGTGCCCCGGGGGTAGTTAGTGGTGATGGATGGCAGTGGTGTAGTGCCCCGGGGGTAGTTAGTGGTGATGGGTGACAGTGGTGTAGTGCCCCGGGGTAGTTAGTGGTGATGGGTGACAGTGGTGTAGTGCCCCGGGGGTAGTTAGTGGTGATGGATGGCAGTGGTGTAGTGCCCCGGGGTAGTTAGTGGTGATGGGTGACAGTGGTGTAGTGCCCCGGGGTAGTTAGTGGTGATGGGTGACAGTGGTGATGGGTGACAGTGGTGATGGGTGACAGTGGTGTAGTGCCCCGGGGTAGTTAGTGGTGATGGATGGCAGTGGTGTAGTGCCCCGGGGTAGTTAGTGGTGATGGGTGACAGTGGTGTAGTGCCCCGGGGTAGTTAGTGGTGATGGGTGACAGTGGTGTAGTGCCCCGGGGTAGTTAGTGGTGATGGGTGGCAGTGGTGTAGTGCCCCGGGGTAGTTAGTGGTGATGGGTGGCAGTGGTGTAGTGCCCCGGGGTAGTTAGTGGTGATGGGTGACAGTGGTGTAGTGCCCCGGGGTAGTTAGTGGTGATGGGTGACAGTGGTGTAGTGCCTCGGGGTAGTTAGTGGTGATGGGTGACAGTGGTGTAGTGCCCCGGGGTAGTTAGTGGTGATGGGTCCCGGAACAGTGCGCGGTACAATACAGACAAATTGGCAACCGCAAAAGTGGACCACGAAAACTTAAGATAGATAACATACCAATAGACTATGTCTCTTTTTTCAAATACCTCGGTGTCTCTGTCCCTTGTACCTCAACTGCAGTCAATAAGTTACATCAACAATGTAGAGACAGACACATGGCTCTCAGAACTGTGGTAGGGTTCTAAGTACGGTGTTAATATTAGAATAGCAAAAGTGATGTATTTAGCATATATAAGGTCTCTGATAGACTATCATGCACCAGCTTTGGTCCTGCAAAATGACAAAAGTATTGATAGACTGGAAAAAATGCAAAATGAAGCACTTAGAATTATACTTGGCTGTCCTAGAACTACCAAAGTTCTCAATATGCGGAAAGAATTAAATATACTTAGCATTCGAGATAGAATATTTGAAAGCAATCTTATGATGGGACTAAAACTTCTGCGTGATAACAAAAACAACATTGTGGCAGTTGCACTGTTAGAACACATACGAAATGGAACCAGCGAGTCTAAATGGATTCAAAGAACAGCCACTCATTAAAATGATGGGACTGCACTATGTATATACAGATGAAAGAGTACAGCGCCTCCTTCCACCCTGGCAGATAGTACCTTTTGACATCCTGACCCCTGCATACCCCACCAAGAAACTAATCACAAACAACCATCATGCTCAGCTTGCTGCTAAATTAAGCACCATAGAACACATTCACAATATACAAGCTGAAAACAACATAGCGCAGACCATATACACTGACGGATCACTCAATACAGGGAGGGCAGGAAGTGCTGTTATTGCTCATCAGCCCGATGGCAGCACAATTTAAAGGAATATCCGAATTAGTAACTGGGCGTCCACAATGCAAGCCGAGTTGGTAGCAATACTGGTAGCACTCGAAATTATTGACAACACTGAAGTAGACAGCTTAATTATTTCTGACTCCCTTTCCTCACTACGAGCAATAAACAGTTTGCAATCAAGTAATAACGTGCTTGTCTAGGAAGCTAGACGTAGATATATAAGCATACTTAGCAAGAGGGTAAATATAAAAATGTTGTGGATTCCTTCTCACATTGGCCTGCAGGAACATGACAAAGTTGACGCCCTTGCTAAGGCTGCAGTAAATAATGACAGTATTGAACGGAATCTTGAGTTGTCAAATAGATCCCTTAAAAGTGTCATTAGACGGAAACTCCTGGATGAATTTGAAGAAAGTAGAACAGTGCAAACTGGAACTAGCAGGTCCATTGTTCATCACAATGAAATATGTGAAGTAAAACATGTGTATGGGGCAAGTAACAAAGTCAGTAGACTAACAGATGTTGTCACAGCTCGAATAAGACTTGGCTACAAGTATCTCTGGCAGTTCGGCTTGTATAGGGATCTAGATGAAGTAAAGTGTAAAGTGTATGGACAAAGACAGGGACACACACTCGAACACTATATCTCGGATTGTAGTAAAATTGAGCTATTTTGAGATAAATCTAAGCTCACGCTGTATTATATGGCAACCTATCTTATTACCAAGGATAAAATACCTGAAATCCTTGCGCTATATCCATATTTCACTCCCAGTAGATAAACGACATATGAGATTAAGAAACTCAGTATTGTGAAGACTAATAATAAACATCAGCTCACATATGACTGTAATATCTCCATTGCTCAAACAATTATGTACTAACGATAAGACCTACCATTAATGTATAATGACTTACTGTAAATATATAGCTCTTGAAATAGAACATCCTCTATAACTAGCTGACATGTAACTATAAGGTGTGAAGGATAGATGAAAGTGTTTATGTAATAATCTAAGACGAGGTCTGATAAAGACCTTTTGTGCCCTCTGTAATGCTTTTGCGCTACCGCTCACAGGATGAGTATGGGGTGCACAATAAACTAGCCGCCTCCGGCGGCAACAATCAAAAATCAATGGTGAGTATTGTCTGTGACTCCCGGCCCCTTACCAGATCTGTTGATGGAACTATTGCAGCGGCTTCTACCATCTCTCCCTATAATCTATACCACTTGCTCACCATCTTAACGATAACGAAGTTCTTCCTATCTTTTACGTCTCAATCCATGTTGTTGTTTTAGATTCAGCTACTGGGAACACAAAGTTGCAAGTAGCACGGGCTATGATGAGCCCGTAGTGGCTCACCATAGGAGCCGCGCTGTAACTCATGGGGTCTCAAGCCGATTGACTGATGAAGATTTAGCAACGCAAGAGGAGGCACGGGCATGAATAGCCCGTAAGGATCTGAAGTTGTTGTTGTTATAGATTCAGCTACTCAGAACAAGTTCCAAGTAGCACGGGCTATGGTGAGCCCGTAACTTACCTGGCACAGGAGCGGGGCAAGTAGCACAGGCTATGGTGAGCCCGTAGTGGACTTACCTGGCACAGGAGCGGGGCAAGTAGCACACGCTATGGTGAGCTCGTAGTGGACTTACCTGGCACAGGAGCGGGGCAAGTAGCACAGGCTATGGTGAGCTCGTAGTGGACTTACCTGGCACAGGAGCGGGGCAAGTAGCACAGGCTATGGTGAGCCCGTAGTGGACTTACCTGGCACAGGAGCGGGGATGAATCTGGGGGTCTGAAGTCAATTCCTGTGATTATATATAATCATATCTCCTCTACTTCGTCTTCCCTCAGGTGTGGTGAAGTTCAGTTCCTTAATCTGGCTCCAAAGGTTAATTTTCTTAATTCCTATAACAGCCACGCTGCATACTACTTCATTTTTTCTAGTTAACTTTTGTGTTTCTTTTTGTTGATGATTCCAGACTAGTGCTGCATGTTCCAGAATGGGTCTCACATGCGTGTAGAGCACTCTAAAGGCCTCCTTCTCAAGGTTCCTCAAAGTATTTCCACTGTTCAGCAGCATCACATACGCCGCTAATGTTACGGTGGTCATTTGTGCTTCCTGTAATAGATGATGTCAATGTGGTATTTGTCTGTTTAAATAATATTAAGCGTCAGTCTTGCATTTTATATTTAACACGCATCTTGCTGATGGCTCTGTAATATACAATTCCTGTCGGTGACAGGAAGATTTTTAGGTGTTTTTGACTGTATATTATACAAGCTGTATGATGCATGAATGTATTCTTCCCCCCTGACGCGCACATCATCCATTTCGCCACGCCAAATAATACATTTTTTTTTACATTGTAACAACCGAGACAAAATTATTTATTTACATAATAGAGGAATTTATTCATAATATTTTTAAAGTCCCCACTAATTAATAATACAAAACGCTCTCTAAAATTAATTTGTTACTTTTCTGTATCGTAGGATTTTTTATTTTGAAAATAATGAAAAATCGTTTTTGATAACTTAGTTTTCAATTTTAATTAAAAGACTCACGTTCCTATAATGTTAAAGATCTCACATATTTTAAAAAAAAATCAATCACTCATAGTTTTGGAAGAGTGTACTTAACTACACAGTTTTCACTTCTATAATAAAACAAGAAACTCTTCTAAATGATTGTATGTACTTCTCAATCTAGTTGTTACCTTCTCTAATTCAAAGGAAATATATATTTCTAAATATAATATGTTTATCACTTATAAAATTCACGTTTGACATATTTTAATTGATAAATAACGTGGCAGATTTAAAGTTAATTGACTCATGTTGTATAGTAGCACATAGTACACCGTATTCTGACTCATGTGTATAATGGCTCATGTGTATATTGGTTCATGTGTATAATGGTTCATTGTATATTGGTTCATGTGTATATTGGTTCATGTGTATATTGGTTCATGTGTATAATGGTTCATGTGTATATTGGTTCATGTGTATATTGGTTCATGTGTATATTGGTTCATGTGTATATTGGTTCATGTGTATAATGGTTCATGTGTATATTGGTTCATGTGTATAATGGTTCATGTGTATAATGGTTCATGTATATATTGGTTCATGTACATATTGGTTCATGTGTATATTGGTTCATGTATATATTGGTTCATGTATATATTGGTTCATGTGTATATTGGTTCATGTATATATTGGTTCATGTACATATTGGTTCATGTGTATAATGGTTCATGTATATATTGGTTCATGTACATATTGGTTCATGTGTATATTGGTTCATGGATATATTGGTTCATGTATATATTGGTTCATGTGTATATTGGTTCATGTATATATTGGTTCATGTGTATACTGTTCATGTGTATATTGGTTCATGTATATATATTGGTTCATGTTTATATTGGTTCATGTATATATATTGGTTAATACTTATTCACCTAGTTGTGCTTGCGGGGGGTTGAGGTTCGGCTCTTTGGTCCCGCCTTTCATCTGTCAATCAACTGGATGTGTACATTGGTTCATGTGTACATTGGTTCATGTGTGTATTGGATCGTGTTGTATGGTGGTTCAAGCTGTATATTGGTTTATGAGAATATCCAGTTTAATTAAATTCTCTTCGAGTCTTTCTCAGAGAATATCTAAATCAAAATGACCTTTTCTCTACATCTAAAGAGGTGGAGAATTTTCTCATCGCTGGCAAGAGCTGAGCCTAGACGAGAAGCAAAGAAGTAGGCAATAAACCACAAGATTAATGAGACAGGGATGGCACTGTGCCACGCCCCATGCCTCCCCCTCCCTTCACACCTCGTCCCTCCCCACTACTCCCTCCTACCCTCCTTCCCTCCCTATTTACCTCTCCTTCCCTCAGACCATCACTCTAAACACCATCGCCCATTAGACGCCTTTCAAGCAATTAATAGCTTTCAGAGTGCCAACATTAACCTGCACAGAAGTGCCACCACCCTTCCATCACTCTTCTTCTCTTTGTGGTTGTCTCTTGCTCATCGTTCCCCCCTTCTCCCTCTCTCTCTGTTACTCAGTTTTTCTCTTGCCTTTGTGTGCCTCTGATACTCTCTCTCTCTCCTCTCTCACTCTTCCATGTTTCTCAAAGTCTCCGGACACGACCATTACTGATGTCATTACTGCAGCAATCTCCATCATTGTAGTCATTATCATCATTACCACCACCACGTGAACCACCTTCACCATCCCGCACCACTGCTCTCACCATCACTACCACTAGTATCACCACCAACAGTCTCCACCAACTAATTCAATCACACCGAACACAATGAACATACATCGTCCGATCTATAATGAAGACTTGCAATAATATAATTTCCATTAATTATTACGTTTGTGTAGACAGATGCAAGCTACACAATACAAACCTCTGAGGAACTTGAGGCACATTTAATAATTATGAGACGTCTTCAGCGTTCATATATTACTAGTCGTAATCTGTTTTCGTTGCTAAGTTACTTTTTCATGCAAATTAGACGAGTAATCGGTCTTGCATCCTGTCTGGCAAAGTATTTATGATGTCGACTGCTTCAAGTTAATCTACAGAAGAATTTATTGGGATGAAGAGACCTGTGGGAGGAAGGGGAGGGAGGAAGAGGGGGGAGAGAGAGAGAGAGAGAGAGAGAGAGAGAGAGAGAGAGAGAGAGAGAGAGAGAGAGAGAGAGAGAGAGAGAGAGAGAGAGAGAGAGATGTATTCGATAAAGTATTCGATGTATTCGATAACGTATTCGATGTATTCGATAACGTAATACTCTCTCTCTCTCTCTCTCTCTCTCTCTCTCTCTCTCTCTCTCTCTCTCTCTCTCTCTCTCTCTCTCTCTCTCCCCTCCCTTACCCTTCCATAACTAATATCCCCTCCTTGAGAGGTGTAGGGGTCAGGAGGTTGACCCGAAGTCATTAGTAAGACTATTGTCAAAACAAAGTTTAATACAGAAAATTTCTACATTGGAGGCTGCCCTCATATCAAGTAGAGGTAGATTGATCTTCCATAAACACTCGTCCATTAATTACGATAGTTGTGTCAAACAAACTTTAATGAAAAGGTTGCTGAGTGTATTGCCTGTGGGAGCAGATCACCTTGTACAAGCCTCCCACTTGTAGGTTGTCAACAAGCTAACCCC
The DNA here is from genome assembly GCF_040958095.1 of Procambarus clarkii. Classification (NCBI taxonomy): domain Eukaryota; kingdom Metazoa; phylum Arthropoda; class Malacostraca; order Decapoda; family Cambaridae; genus Procambarus; species Procambarus clarkii. Next base: position 15,970,977 of record NC_091173.1, read on the forward strand.
TTCCCTCCCACCAGCTCATACTAGGTGGAACATTGTTGTTGTTTTAGATTCAGCTACTTAGAACAAAAGTTTCAAAGTAGCACGGGCTATGGTGAGCCCGTAGTGGACATGCCTGGCACAGGAGTGGGGCTGTGTAGGTGGAGCAGTTTTGGGGTGTATAAATACCCCGTGCGTGAGAGATAAAATTCAGAGTGACGACGAGAGTTGGTCTGGCAAGGTCATCACTCGGCCAGGTGAGAGACAGGGTCTCCAGCGGTGAGAGGCTAGAGGTAATGTGTTTGTTCTCTCATGTATTGTTCCATGTCTAAATTACTTGCCATTTGCCAGTGTGTTGGGACTTAGGATTTTTGGTGAATATCATAATTTCAAATTAATAAACTCATGTTAAATTGCCCTCTCTGTGTCACTTGGTTCCCCCTTTGTCATCTCCCATGTGTGTCAAGGTAATTGACCCTTCCCAAATTCTCCAGTACTAAATTGTTTAACAACTGTCAGTAAATGATTACATCCAAGAAGAAATGTCTCAGTAAGTAATTCAAATCCAACAGGATGCGGTGGGTTCCCCCCATGGCCCACAGCGATCCCCTAATCAGTAATTATCAATACTCTTATAGTAACTAAATGTGTAATGGGGTGGTGGCAGATTTTTTTGTTTTTTCTTCGATTTGTGTTTAAGCATTTTATTAAACATTCCACGAACTATGTGGGAGATTAGTAGTACCAGGTTACCCTCAACTGTAAATATTAGCTGGACGGTTTAAGGAAATATACTTAAGAGCACCAGTGTGTGTAAACCTACAGTGTTACAGTGGTATCAGGCAAAGGTTACACAATAAGAGTGAGGTGTTACAATGGTGACCGCAGTTAACATTACCATTGAGACATTAGATCATGTTACAAAGGCTAGAGGCATTTTCTGCAGTAGTGTGGCAAGCGGTGCCCCCAACATTTTCAATTCACATTTGACTATAATTTTTCTCGGATTAATTTTTTTGATTTGTTATTTCCAATGATACTTGTATATTGAAGTTATTTATTAACCAAACACCTCGAAGGTTGTTAACAAAGGAGGTAACATTTTATAGTCAATTATAATCTTATGAGCACACAACACAGACCCTCACGCACACAAGCACACACATATCAGGGGGGCCTGATAGCTGAGTGGACATCGCTCTGGATTCGTAATCCTAGGGTCCGGGTTCGATCTCGGGTGATGGCAGAAACAAAATGGGCAGAGTTTCTTTCACCCTGAAGCCCCCTGTTACCTAGCAGTAAATAGGTACCTGGGAGTTAGACAGTTGTTACGGGCTGCTTCCTGGGTGTGTGTGTGTGGAGGAAAAAAAATTATTAACAGTTAATTGACAATTGAGAGACGGGCCGAAAGAGCAAAGCTCAACCCCCGAAAGCACACCTAAGTGAATACACAAGAACACAATAATAATTATAAAATACTAACCGAAATAATTCCCCCAGAAGTACCAGTAAAAAACAATGTACACAAGATTTACAGAATGTATATATGCATGCAACAAAGTATTCATTAATGCATATCCACACGTGCTGTGATACATTGTAAATGCTAGCCAGCCACTGTGTAAAGCTTAGCTTCCAAATTCACTTACTGTACACCTCATGTGTCCCTTCCTCATCCACCTTCACTATACACACATGTTGACGGCCCCTCACCCCTGTGGTCCCTGGCAGCACACCAGGGGCGAGGGGCCCCTCATCACTGTGGTCCCTGGCAGCACACCAGGGGCGAGGGGCCCCTCATCACTATGGTCCCTGGCAGCACACCAGGGGTGAGGGGCCCCTCATCACTGTGGTCCCTGGCATCACACAAGGGGCGAGGGGCCCTTCATCACTGTGGTCCCTGGCAACACACCAGGGGCGAGGGGCCCCTCATCCCTGTGGTCCCTGGCATCACACAAGGGCGAGGGGCCCCTCATCCCTGTGGTCCCTGGCATCACACAAGGGGCGAGGGGCCCCTCATCACTGTGGTCCCTGGCATCACACAAGGGGCGAGGGGCCCTTCATCACTATGGTCCCTGGCAGCACACCAGGGGTGAGGGGCCCCTCATCACTGTGGTCCCTGGCAGCACACCAGGGGTGAGGGGCCCCTCATCACTGTGGTCCCTGGCAGCACACCAGGGGCGAGGGGCCCCTCATCACTGTGGTCCCTGGCAGCACACCAGGGGCGAGGGGCCCTTCATCACTGTGGTCCCTGGCAGCACACCAGGGGCGAGGGGCCCGCCCCACACATTACACCCAGGACGGACAGACGAGCCGTGTGTACGTGGAAGACAAAACAGGAGAGAGTCGACAAGCGGACTAAGAATATATGGAGCCGGAGGACGTGAAGTGGGTCGTAAAGATTTAAGTCAATACATCTTCATAGCCGTGGCATTCCCGTCATGGCTGGCACCTCCTCCCATTGGCACCCAGACTGCCTCCAGATGTTATGGCCGCAGTGCCTCCTCCCTACACTTTTCTCAAACCATTTTCCTATCCATTTCCATCCACTCTCTGCTTCATCTAATTGGCGAACTG